>NC_089690.1:20750000-21125000 GCF_031753505.1 Anomalospiza imberbis | reverse complement strand
AGTTATATTGGTTAAAAGGTTGGACTTTATAATCCTGGAGGCCTTTCCAACCCTAAGAATTCCATGGTTCTACAGCTGTGCTGAAAGCCTCCACCCACAATGAGGAGATCTTTCATGTATTTTGGGAACTTGAGTGCACTGCCCTGATCCCACTGGTGTCGATGAACACCTTGGCACTAGAACATGGGTTTGTGCCTCACTTTGACTCATCTGCAACCCCTGAAAGCAGAAAGTGGAGCTCTGCAATGACTTTCTTGGTTGGTTACATGCCAGGTGTAGATGGGCTTGAGCATCTTAGCTGAGACTTCGTATTTACCATCATGGAGGTGTAGACCAAAACTGGATCCACCCTAATCCCACCTTTAGGTCATTTCAGAGTCTTTTACATCCCCCTGGCTTGTGTTGGCTTTGAAGACACCAGATTCCCTTTTGCTGGAGGCATTCAGACATGAGACCACCAGAACTCTGTCCTTTCCATGGCATCCCATGGGTTTCTGTCCCTGAAACTGACTCAGTGTTTGTGCCCTTGTGCAGACCTTGTGTTATGACAGGGTGTCCTTTGTGCACAACCCCATCAATGGCAGCAATTTCAGAGCTCTAATCCCAATAAGTTTTTATGCTCAGCACTGGCTTGTTATTTCCTTTGGTCATCCTTGTAGAATTACTTTCCCCAAACTATTGTCAACTTGGGTAATTTTGTGTTACTTGTTTGAACTTGTCAAATTTCATTTCAGACATGGGTAGTACTTGACTCATATTTACTTCAAGCTCCTCTTCCTGCAGTTCATTGCTTTCATTATTTATAGGTGTTCTTGAAAGCATATCTGCTAAGCTCCTTACTGGGCCTGTATTTCAAATTTAATGAGTACTTTTGCAATTTCATTACATTTTTTTTCTGAAGTCCAGGTGGCTCATTGTACAATGGATTTTTCTCTGTGGCTCCTGGTGCTTTATGGTCTCTTTCAACCTTGATTGAATTCTTCCCATAAACATATTCATGAAAATACTCGTGACCTAAAACAATTGCCAGGATTCCAAGTGCAAGCTGAGCTTTTGGTGGGTTTTAGCCCATGGCTCAGACTGTCATTCTGCCAGAGGGCCAGAGCCAAAGTGTTCTTGCATCACTTTGGGTCTTATACTCCCACATAACCTCAGAATGTTCCAGTGTTGATGCTTCTATGACTGCTCTGCTTTACACAAAACCCTATTCTATTTGCAGTTATCTTGGAGTTGTTCTGCACTATCTGTGAGATCCAAGTGGCCAAGGGAATGGACCTGGAGGTGCTGGTGGCAGTGGCTGGACATGAGCCCTGGTGTGCTCAGGTGTGCCAGAGGCCAATGGTCCCTGGGCTGTCCCAGCCATGGTGGGTCCAGCAGGCCCAGGGCAGTGACTGTCCCTCTGTGCTGGCACCTGTGAGGCATCTCCAGCCCTGGGGACAGTCCTGGGCCCAGCAATTCAGGAAGGACATTGAGGGCCTGGAGCGTGTCCAGGGAAGGGAACGGAGCTCGGGAAGGGAATGGAGCCCCAGGAGCGGCTGAGGGAGCTGGGAAAGGGGCTCAGCCTGGAGAAAAGGAGGCGCAGGGGGGACCTTCTGGCTCTGCACAACCCCCTGACAGGAGGGGGCAGCCAGGATGGAGGTTGGGCTCTGCTCCCAGGGAACAGGGACAGGACAAAGGGAAACAGCCTCAAGCTGTGCCAGGGGAGGTTCAGGTTGGACATCAGGAGGAATTTCTTCATGGAAAAGGCTGCAGCACATCTTGCACAGATAGTCTTGGTCAAGCAGTATCCCTCCGTCATTGCAATATTATTAGCAGGAAAAACAGTGCCTGTGCTCTCATGCATTCCCAAAAAACTTCCTGGCCAGAAGTTACATAATCCCACCTGCCCTCACTTGGCTAACTGCAAAGCTCTGTAAAGAACATAAACATTTATTGTGTTCTCAGTGCTCGTGGTTATCCTAAACTTAAGGTTTAGGATATGCTGCAGCTTCAGTCTCATGGTAATCCTCTGAGATCTGGGCACGATATGTTAGTGCTGAGATTACCCTACAGAGATGTTTGCTTGCATCTCCTAAAAGAATTACTGAGCAGAAGCAGGAATCTATTCCATCAGCCTTACACAGTTTCCTAATGCAAAAATCCTCTGGAGTTTGGAAGTCTAGACTTGCACACATCAGACATGCCTGCAGGCTTTCTTCAGATGTTTTGCTGTGGTTTTTTTTTATTATTTGTTCAAATCCTTATTTTGCTTGTTTTAATGAAAGTGACTATTTTCTGTTGGATACGTTGATTGGTTTCTGTATGTACTCGGTGTGTTCTATTTTGTCACCCACTCAGGTTCAGCTGTTTTGCCTTTTGGTGTCTGTGTGACTTCATGGGGTTGATTTGGAGAAAAGGAGGCCCAGGGGGGATCTTCCCACACTCTCCACAAGTCCCTGACAGGAGGGTGCAGCAAGGTGGGGGTCAGGCTCTGGCCCCAGGGAACAAGGGACAGGATGAGAGAAAATGGCCTCAGGCTGTGCCAGGGGACCTTCAGGCTGGACACCAGGAAGAATTTCTTCCTGGAAAGGATGGTCAGGCATTGGTAGGAGCTGCCCAGAGGGTTGGTGGAGTCCCCGTCCCTGGAGGTGTCCAAGGAATGCCTGGACATGGCACTCAGTGCTCCAGGCTGGGTGACAAGGTGGAGATTGGGCACAGGTTGGATTTGATGGTCTTGGAGGGCTTTTCCAAACTGTCATCCTGTGTTATGGTGCATAATTCCTATGGAACTACAGCTGTAGTTGTCAATGTTATGGCTGATGGCATGACTTGGGTCTCTCTTTGTCACCAAATGCATTGAGACCCACTGCTACAGAGCTGGGTATTTGTCAGCCTTCCTTGGTTGTTCCACCATGCTGGTCTCTGAGTGTCCATCAGTCCATTTCTGCTCAAATCAGTCCCAGTCTGCAGCATTTTTGTTGGTCTATGGAGCCATGTGTTTCAGGCTCCCAGCAAAATGCACAGGGATTCAGAAAAACTGGTTTTGTACCTGATTTAACTTTGAGGTCAGAACGTGTCCCAAAGGGAGGATCTCTGGAAAGTCACGCATGCCAGAGCTGTAGAGGTGACACAGTGGCTCTTGCCCAACCTTCACCTTGAACTTCCATGGCTGCTCCTGGAGAAGGGAAGGGTCTGCAGGACTGGAGCAGCTGGATCTATGATTTGACCTCGGAGAGGGCAGGAAGAATTTGCCTGAAGGGCTGGGAGTTCACCTGAGGTCTCAGAGTAGTCTGGAACCTGAGCTGACACCAGAAAATGCCTGGGGCCTCTGGAGATGGATAAATTCTCCCACTTTTGGGCAGCTCTTCACACCACATGGATTTATTTGTTCTGTTGCTTCCCTTCCCTATGACCACATATGCGAGGGAGAGTTTTCCAGGCCTCCCTCCCTCAAAATCTGTCACCCTCCCATTTCAACCTCTTTCAAGGAGAAAAGCAGAACCACCAAAACAAAAGTAAACCAGTCTGATGAAGATTTCTCCAGCAGGCAGCCTCCTCCCCCAAAATCAGGGTACACTAAATAATGGATCAAAAAAAAAAAAAAAATTCCTATGTGTATCCTGAGCATTTAAAATGGCTGGGAAATTCTTGCTTTTTGGGAGTGACCAGTTCATTGCTTTGCTAAGTATCTTTCTAAGCCACCTCTTGTCAGAAGAAGAGAATAAATGAAAAGAGAGAAAGAGAGAGAGAGAGAAAAAGACCTTTGCATAGCTTGAGCCTTTGTGCCGTGCATTCAGACTGATTTGTACCCTTTGTAGTCTTAATTATTTGTGAGAGCAGGATAACAGGAGTACCAAGCTCACCCATTATTTCCTGCATAAAAAAAGGCACACAGAAGCCGCTGATCGGTTTTGAATTAGCAAACATGATACTAAAAAAAAAAAATTACGCGGGGGGGGGGGGGGTGGGGGTGAGGAGAGAGAGAGTGCATAAAAAAAATTCATTAATATCATCAGGGATTAGGAGGCTGATTAAAGTGTAGCTGTTAGCGTATGCAAATGAGCGATAGGCATTTATCAGAGCCTGTGCAAGCTGTCTCAGAGCTGTAAAGCCCACGTATGTTTTTCAGCTGATTAAAACAGTTTTAAGTTCTGGAGGATTTTTTTTTTTTAGAGAGAATAAAAAAAAAATTTAAAAAAGCCACCATCATCTATCCTTTTCCTTTTGGCTAAATTCCTCTAAGTGCACTCCAACCATTTCCACTTGAATGCACTCACTCTCTCTCTCTCTTTCTCTTTCGGGTAATGAGAGTTTGGGAAGGAAATGAATGCAAACGAAGCACGAGGCTTGCAACAGCCTCCTTGGCTTCCAAGGAACTTCCAGAATGAGGCCATTGGAAGCTGTGCCCCAGAAACATCTCTGGAATACGGACATGGTGCAGCCTGGCCAGGCTCAGGCGCTGGGGAAAGAAATGGGCTGGTGGCTCTTGGGGGGTCAAGTTTGGAGCCCTGCCTCCCTCTGGGATGGAACTGGGGTCTCCATCCTGTCTCCCTGTTACAAATCATCTGTTATTTCCACCCAGACAATAGTTCTTCCTCGTTTTGGATGGGTTGGTAATGAATGGGATAGCAATGGATAACCAGGTGTTTGCAAGGGGGATGTGGGATGGGAGGCAGCCCACGACCTGCTGGAGCGCAAACCCTGTGACAAACCCTGTTCCCAACCTCACTACAAAGCTTGGAGGAGGGACGTGTAAACCACAGCAGAAGAGCAACATCAGGGAGAGCTGCAGCTGCTCCCTGCAGACATCTCCAGATTTCTTTTTCTGCACCCTACACCCCACTGGATGTGGTTGGCCTGGCCAATGTTTGTTGAAGAGACTGGGCTTGGCTTTATTCTGGAGTCCTGAGGTGAAATCCCCAGAGGGGAATTTTTCAGAAAATAGTGATGCTTTTTAGAATGGTTGTTTACCCCAAATCTGTGCTTTCCACTTGTTCAGTCCATCTGCATCTCCAGCACTTCCAAGGAGAAGCCATAGTAAAATACATGGAAATGTCCCTCTATTATCACTGATATCAGGATTTCATGCACCCATTCATCAACGTTACATTAAATTTCCCTTCCTTGGGGTATTGTCCATATTGTCCATAATCAAAGCTTTTTTTTTTTTTTTGGTTATTTATTGGGGATACTTTAAAGGCTCTGAGCTCTGGTTACTCCTCTATATGTGGCTCAGTTGGGAAAGGCATTTCACAGCCTTGGGAATCAACAAAAGTGGTTTTGGCAGACTAAAGTGAGGTGACTGGCTGAGGGGAGTGAACTCCTGGAGGAAATTCTAGAATTGTTCTAGATCTGGGAAAATCATGGAGCAAGTGGATAAGGGTGGTTTTGTGTGGTTTATCACGTGAACCCAAAATTTATCACATGGCTATTGATCTTAGCCCATATGTGGAGTAAGCATCATGGTAAGCATTCTTTGGAAGAGCACTCTCAGCTATGAGCCTGCCAGGTTTTCCATTATAAACCAACAATGGATTTTAAAGTGTTTATAAGTTCACTGTAAAATTTTGCTCTGTTGAAACTTGGCAAACGAGGGCCCTGCCCAACAGCAATTTTTTTTGTTGCTGTTACGTATTTAGAAGTAAATCAGCTTGGCCGTTTATGTTTTAAAAGATTATTTCTTTTGAGCCCCAGTCTCATTTCTCAGGCTGGCAAAGGCTCCTGGCGCTGCAGGGAAAATGCATCCAGCATAGAGGACAGGCTTTGTGCCTGTCATTGAACAGCGACCCCTTCCAAAAATTGGGGAAACACTCTGGCAGGTCCTGGACTGCATCCCATCCCATTCCCCCCCTGCAGAAGTGTGGATATTCACTGCTTTTTCATACTATTAATTACCAGCCCTTCCAAGGCCAGGGAGAAATATCGTGTCTGGGTGGAAAATCGAAGAGTGGAACAGGGCCAGGTCTGGAACAGCCTGTGAGTGACTTGGGAAACCACAGTGCTGAGAGCACTGGGACACTGGGACACTGGGAGCACTGGGCTCGGGACAACTGGTGGGGCTCGGGACAAATGGTGGATCCTTGTGGCAGCAGCTGAGGGAACATGGCAGAGCCCAGCAGCAGGGACACAGGGATGTTTGTATGGCAGGATGGACACAGCTGCATCTGCCTCTGGGATCCTCAGCATGGGAAGGACATCAACCTGCTGGAAGGAATCCAGAGCAGACCATGGAGGTGCTCCAAGGGCTGGAGGCCCTCTGCCCTGGAGCCAGGCTGGCAGAGCTGGGAATGTTCAGCTGGAGAAGACAAGGCTCCAGGGAGACCTTAGAGCTCCTTCAAATGCCTGAAGGGGTTCCAAGAGAGATGGAGAGGGACCCTTGGACAAGATATGGATTGAGAGAACAGGGTGAATGGCTTTAACTTGAAAGAGAGTAGGTTTAAATGGGATATTGGGAAGGAATTGTTCCCTGTGAAGAAGATGAAGCCTTGGTACAGGGTGCCCAGAGAAGCTGTGGCTGCCCCTGGATCCCTGGAAGTGTCCAAGGCCAGGTTGGACAGGGCTTGGAGCACCCTGGGCTAGTGGAAGGTGTCCCTGCCCATGGCAGGGGTGCAATCTGGTCGGATTTTTACGGTCCCTTCCAATCCAGGCCATTCTATTTGCTCTTTGCTTCATCCACTGTTCCTTTTCCAATGACAAAAAGGAACAACAAACAATGACTTATTTAAACAAATAATTGATGCCCAAGCTGCCATTTTATGGCCAAGTGTGGGCTCCCACCTTGAAGCTGGAGAGAAGTTCAGGTTGTGCCACATCCAAAATTAATCAAGGAAACAAAAAAGGCTTAGAGATGATACAAAGACTTCCAAGTGTGGCTGGAGTGACAATATTGTCTGTTTTTTCCCAGGAAAGAATGACTAGAAAATTAAATGACTGCCATAAACGGTATAAAGGAGGTCAAGCAGGCAGTCAAATTTATTTTTTAGACAATTACAACAGTGTCTCATTCAAAGGGACACTGAATAAACTTGAAAGGCAACAGAACCGAGAACTGATAAAAAGACATTTTTGCGAGCAATTCATCCATAGCCTCGGGCATTCATTGCCCCAAGACATTGCTGTAGCCAAGTTCTCCTGTTATACTACCCAGGAAAAAAGCTGTCAGAAAAGATAGGAACCGTCACATTCCAGGATTTACAGGAGGTTGTTCCACAGCAGCCTGTCCTGGGATTTTCTGCATCTCCTCCTGGCACTGGTGGGGGTGCTATGCCACTGGTCTTGGACACTGGTGGTGTGTTGAGCAGGTCCAGCTGTTCGTGTCCCCCCACATCCAGAGATTTCCATATTGCACCTGCCCCCATAAGAGATGCTGCTCTGGTGGGGCTGGCAGGAGAAGAAGGTTTTGTATAAATGAGAAAATCTGGAATGTTGATTTCCCCTGAGGATGGACGCACATTTCAGGACTGAGTGCTCCAAGTGGTTGTTCCCACACTGGGAAAGGAGGAGCACTGGGATGTGACCTGTGAAGCAGAGTTGGAGATGGGAAGATCCATGTTTCTTCCCTTCTCTGGGAAGTTGTGGATAGACAGGACACACCTCTCCAAATGAATGCCACAGCCAAACAGAGAACTTGGGTTCTTTTAGCTTTTCTTTCAAATTAAAGCAGGTGAAGCCTCAGCTCAGTGACAAGGAATGGAGAATCCCACAGAGGGGCTCATGGAATGCCCTCCTCTGTGTAGCCAACTCAAATCCATGAGGAATGGTCTCCAGGCTGAAGTGGAGGAATTTCTGCATTGGGAATGAGCTGCAAAGAGGATGAACACACCAGCTGAAAACACCTTGCTGTTCCCAACCCAGGCATCCCAAGTGCTGAGTGAAGCAGGGAAAATGCCATGGAAATAGGGTGTCACCAGGGTCATGGGATCACTTAGGTTGGAAAAGCCTCCTAAGGTCGTTGAGTCCCTCCAGCATTGCCAAGGCCTCTGCTAATCATGTCCCTAAATGCCACTTTTTTGAATCCTCTGCCCTTCTCTCCAGGCTTGAGAAAACAAACACCCTGATTATGGCATTTAACAACTCCTTGGTCTTTCACCTTACGACATTTAATTTTTTGTGTGTCTACCTACATGGAGTCTTCAGGTGAGAAATCATCTGCAAATAGATTTATAATTCTCCACAAAGGTTGCCTTCCCCACTTCATAGACATAGGCTATGTCTATGAAATTTCTGTGGTTTTACTTGAAACAAAAAGTTATTAAGCTGCTTTTTTCTTAAATAACATAAATCAGTCTATTCTGAAATGTGTCATTCCATGGAGCCTTTCAACAAGGAAGTCATGATCCAGCCAGGTGAAGATTTCATCGTCTATTTGCTCAGGTAGACTCCTGAATTTCAGAGGAGTTTTGGGGCAAATTTTCTCCTGCTGCTCTCCTTGACAAGGCAGTTTGGAGACATGAGCAGCTGCCGAGACAGAGGAGCTGTACAAGAAGAAATACAGCCCGGCTCCTAAGCATTTTTGGACCTCTCCAAAGGCTGGCTGCAGTTTCGTGGAGCTGGCAGATGAAATTGGAGTTCAAGATGTATTGCAGTAATTCTGCCAAGGAAGTGCTAACAACAGGAAACACAATGCAAATATAATCGAGGTCATCAGCCCCTTTTCCTTGCATAAGTACTTAAATATGTGCTGGTATTGCAGTTACTTAACTGTAATTGCTCAGGGCTTCACGGTCGCTGAGCTTGTATTCTTCCCTCAGGTGATGTATTGGTTTCTGACCCTCCTTGGGCACGCCCTGTAAATATTTGCACACCTCCAGTCAACGGCTTTGTGTGTTTATTCAAAGGGGGGGACAATTAACACGCAGGGGGAAGGAGTTTTCCAGGCTCCTTACAGACGTGGTGCAACACGTGTATGGGACAAAGATGGATGCGAGAAGTACATCCAAAATGTCTCACTTTTGGAGGGGTCTAGAGCGACTTTTTTCTTTGCTTCAGGTGGGGAAAACCTCTGAGCAAACGCTGGAAGTGATGCTTGAATTACCACCATTTAAAAGACTCAGACTGCTCACAGATGCCACTAAGCTTCCTCCCACACCACTGCCAGAGGGTCTTCTTGGTCCTTCCAACCCCCTCCCGAGCTCTTTCCAGCAGGTCCAGCTGGTCAGGGAATGTCCATGTGTGTCACTGAGAGAGTTAACCAGGATGAGATCATTTTCACAGCTGACTGCTCTGCAATGGGACAACGGAGAGGCTAAAGAATATTTACTAAAAGGCAGAACATTTGTGGAAAAAAAAAATCCAAGCACACATAATTACCACAGCATATCATGCTTTCATTTTGCAGCTTTCTTGATAACTTCTGGCACAGCTTGCTGGCAGGGAGAGTGTGGGTTAGTGAACAAGCCATCCATGCCTCCTTTCCCATCCTTGATGTGCCAAAGAATTGGATACAGCCCCAGCTGAAGCTTTAGTCTTGGTTTAATGTGCACTTCCAGCTGGAGTATTTGTTTTTGCTGTCCAGACCAGGATAGAGGGACCAGGTAGTGGAGGACAAGGTGGAGGGGACCTCCTTGGAGTAGATTGTACCACTGCAAACCATGTTGTGTACCTTCCACCTCCCTTGTGTGTGCCTCATTGGGGAGGGTTGCTCACCAGAGAAGAAAAGGATGCCTGGGAGAGGTAAGACACTCACTGTTCCAGCTCAGAGTGATGCACCTCAGCCAAAATGTTCTGAATACTGCTAAATCCTTGTACTTGCACAATTTCCTTTGCCTTTTTAAACAGGAAGTTTGTTGAGAGACATCCATGTCTCCTTCCCACAATTTCCTGGGTGGATTCTGCCTTATATTCCCTGGTACAGGTGAGGAAATCCTATGGCCTGGGTCTGGGGCTGGACCACAGTGCACAAAGAGAACACCCAGTTCTGGAATCTGCCTCCAGCACACCCATTCCTTGCCATTTTCACCTCTTTCTGGCACTATTTTGCTGTGTAGGGTGAGGTTTCAGGTGACAACTTGTCACCATGGGACATCCCAGGGAGGGGACACTGGGTGCCTGAAAGATTTCCATGGTCCCAGACACACTGCAGAAGGGCATCCCAAGGCTCCATGATGGTCTGGGAGCGGGTGGGGTTGGATGGGATGTTCTCTGTGGCCAATGCCCCAGAGAGATCACCTGGGTTGTGGCTGCTGGGTCCTTGGTGTGACAGATCCTGTTTCTCCAACCTGTTAAGAGTTCAGTTCTCCATTTTTGGAGACATGTGTTTGCTTTTTAGAGTGCAAAAGTATAAAATGACTCTTCCATGAAGGATTTCTGATCCTGCTGAGGGCTGCCTTCAGCAGTCTCTCAGCACTGTGTTTGCCTGAAGAGTTTCTTTCAGAAATAGGATCGTGTTCAGAAGCGTTTGCAGGATCTGCTCCCATTGATGCCTTGGTGCTAGGGCTGGGGGGTTGCAGAGGCAGCTTAACAAAGCTTTTCTACATTTTTGTCTTACACTTTTGTAATATCCTATCCTATCCTATCCTATCCTATCCTATCCTATCCTATCCTATCCCATCCTATCCTAATCATGTAATGTCATGTCATATCAATTGTATCATATCATGATTTGTGTTGGAAGGGACCTTAAAGCCCATCTCATTCCACCCCCTTCCACTGTCCCACATTGCTCCAAGCCCTGTCCAACCTGGCCTTGGACACTTCCAGGGATGGGGCAGCCACAGCTTCTCTGGGCATCCTGTGCCAGGGCCTCACCACCCTTACTAAGAGGAATTTCTTCTCAATATCCCATCTAAGCCTGCCCTCTGGCAGTGTGCAGCCATTGCCCCTTGTCCTGTCCCTCCACTAGGGAGTTCCTAGTCCATCCAAACTCCCTCTCCAGCTCTCCTGGAGCCCCTTTAGGCACTGGAAGGTGCTCAAAGTTCTCCCTAGAGCCTTCTCTTCTCCAGGCTGAGCACCCTCAGCTAGTCCAGCTTGTTTCCAGAGCAGAGGGGCTCCAGCCCTTGGGGCACCTCTGTGTCCTGCTCTGGAATGGCTCCAACAGCTCCATGTTCTTCTGGATCCCATTGCAGCAGAGGAAGTTGGATGTGCATTGTCATCCTCGTGGGAGTCAACACAGCCCAGAAAAACCTGGGAAAAGGGCCAGCCTTCCCCCATGCACAGGCAGGCAGCACAGTCCCAAGGACATGGTGGGAGCTGTGGGATTCCTGACTGGAGACGGGAATGGCAGGGAGCTCAGGAGCCTTTAGCACCTCTCCCAGCAGATGATCCTTGCTGCCTTGGAATGCTTCTCTCAGCTAATGCATGTTACAAGTAGTTTAGCTCTAGTTTTTCTTGTACGGCCTTTTGCAAATTCAATTACAGAGCCTCTTGTCTTGCCACAGTCGGAATTGTTCTCAGCCTAATATCCTGTTCGTCAGGCTTTTGTTTTGTTCTCCTTGCAGCCCAAGATGTCCTTGTTATGAGCCCGAGCATCTCCTCCGCCTCACGGCCCTGCTACCTTCGCGTGCAACACTTCTGCTGCTCTAAAGATACCAAAAGGTTTTAATTACGATTAAGCCAAGTCATTTCTACACTTTCGAGCTGTAAATAAACAGCCTGTTTTGGATAATGGAGGTAATGGTTTACATTTCAACTCTACTTCTAACCTCTGATTTTTGCTTGTAATATTTTATGTGGTTAAATCAATTTTTTCTGCCATTGAATGTAGCTTTTCTTTTCTTTCTTTTTTTTTTTTTTTTTTTTTTTTTCTTTTTAAACCCAGTTGTAAAGCATGTGTTTCATCACATCCTTGTTACCCTAGGACATGCCTGCTGCAGTTAAACTCGCTTGTAGTCATGCTCCTTTTCAGAGGGGTCTGGAATGGAGAGGAGGAATTTTTGTTGTTTCCTCCTATTGCTGACAAAGGAAGCAAATGCTTTAGCTTATTAAAAGTCAGGTAAAAATGCAGGCTTTGGGATGTGGATGTGTTTTCTGAATTCACAGTGTGGTTTATTGTACAGGGTGCTGGGCTTGGCACACACCTGGTTTGGGGTCACAACTCTTCTGCACTGCCTTAGCCAACCCCAGGTTGAAATGAAACTATGACTGCACGACTGTTAAACACACTCTTCAATTTCCAAAGCTGCTCTAAACATGCTTTACGAGGGCAAAGCGATTTTTCCAGGCAGTGAATTAATGGTGATTATTTCGGTGGACAGGAAATATAATATGTATCATCAGTGCAAACTGACTTAAGCCAGCCAAGGAGTTATTGCTGGAGTATTTTCCTCTAGGTCACTTAAAGCCTTCATTAATTAAATACTGCTCTGTGTTTTTTTTTTTCCAAAGTTTAATCTACAATCTGGATTTTTGATTAAAATATGTGCAATTTCCAGCTCCTCACAGTGACCACGCCCTGGTTTTAGAGTCCTCAGACATCACTGCCATTGCCTTGGATTCTTCTTCCTTGTGTGCTGCTGAAATTGCCCTTTGGATCCTGCCTCAGTCCCTTCCCCAGCACCCTGCACTAAATGTAAACCCTCTGGTTTTGCTGGTCCTCTCTGCTGCCACACCCTCCTGACTGGTCTTTTGTGTGTGAGAAAAGTCACATTTTGAGCCAGGGAAGAGGAGGGAGAAGGGGATGCTCTTCACCCAGTTTGGTGGTGGCATAGGAATTTCAGCCCGGAATTGCATGATATAATTTCAATATGTCTGTATTGCTGGCAGGTCATGGAGTCCCAGGACAGTTTGGGTTGGAAGGGATCTTAAATCTCATCCAGTTTCTGCCCCTGCCATGGGCAGGGACACCTTCCATTATCCCAGTTGCTCCAAATCCTATCCAAGCTGGCCTTGGACACTTACAGAGATGGAGCATCTCCTGTTCCTCAGACTTGTGTCTCTGCAGCACCTTTAACTCCATAATGTTGGACAATCTTCTGGTAAACTCTAGTAACATTAAATTACTCCTCGGTCAGGTGGTAGCTGAGTGAAGCCTTTTTCCCAAGGCTGTCAGCTGCTCCACAGGCAGCATTTGCTGCTCCATGAAATGCAGCTCTTTGGCCCCTGGATGCTGCCCAAGCACTATGGTAGTCAGTGGCCCTTTCCCTATGGACATGGCAGGAAACAAATGGCTTCTGCAGAACTTTGCTTACAGAGTGTTGGTGTTACCTTCCAGCTGCCTGGACTGCCCTCCTGAGCAGGAGGGAATACAGGGAAGAGAAGCAGGAAATAAGAGACACAAAGAATTCCTAAACACATTTTTCCAATTAAAATAACAAATCCAGAGCCTGTATGAACATAAAATATTGCATGTGTGCATCACTTTAAAGACCTGCCTAACCTCCTTCCCCACACCACAACCATTAACTCTTTTTTTTAAAGCCAATAATCAATGTGGGTCTAATTTGTTACATTGACATTTTTGCTGGTTTCATCTGAAAGCATTAATTAACATCAAAATGTTTCCTTTCCAGGTGTAAGAGTGGGGTGTCTCAGCAGTCAGATAAGTTTTGACCTTTGTTGAGGGAATATTTAAATGAGGTTAAGCCTTGTATCTCGTTGATTGAAGATCTGGTGTCTGCTCTGACAGATCTGGAAATACATTACCTGGGCCTTCCAGGCAGTCTGGGCCCAGTGGTGGTCTTGGCAGGGCAACTGGGAAGTGGAGGATGTGAAAATAGGGTAAACTCTGCCCTGGATCCTCTTTCCCAACTCCAAGGCATCTTTCTGTCTTAATCTCTGCAGCTGCAGCTTGGCCAGGAGTCCCTGGGACCTGCACTCTGCTAATTGAAGTGCAGTTGGATCAAAGCTGTCTCATCCTGAAGAGCAGCTTTTCTTTATGAAACATCCTCTCTAATGCACCTTGTGTTGATTCCAGTGGGTGATAGGGGGCCGGGGAGAAGGGGAGAACAGGAATATTCTCCAGGTACACCTGGATGTACAGCACTTGTTTTAATTGCTTCTGGAGCTCTTCACCAGGGCCTCGTCAATAGGGCTAATACAGAGGAGGACTCAATTTATTTCCCACAAGAGATGGTCGAGTTGTTTTCTCTTTGTTGTGAAGATTGATAAGAGCAATTGGATAAAGTCTGGGCTGCTACTTAACCACCTCTGATCTTCCTGGGTTTAGGTGGAGTCTGCTGCCAAGCTGGGATGCTGGAGCGCATCCCAGGAAGGATACAAGAACCTGGGGCTTTTCCTCTCGTGCTGCAGTGGCAGCACTGTAAACTTTAATCAATAAAGTTAAGTCTTTAATGCTTAATTTGGAAAACATGCAGTGCAAAATGTTTTACAGGTTAGGATGGGAGGATGATGCAGAGATCTGCTGACATTACAGTGAGTCAAAGGAACAATAAGCAGGTGCAGGTGTCCCCTGAGGTGCAAGGTCCCCCTCCTTCTCATTTACTCTATCATGTATCACGGAACCAAGAGACACAAACCCTTGGATCAGTAAAACAACCTTTTTGGGCACCCTTAGACCCCTGCCTGCCTGGCACAGCCCCTCACAAACTCCCCTGCAAGCACCACAATGCTCCATGACCAGACATGTCCCTGGAGCCAGCTTTCCTGTGGTGCCTCACTCAAGGACCCATCACATGGGGCTGAGGATCCAGCCCAGCCCAGCTGTCACTCCACGCTGGCCTCCATGCTGGATTGTTTTCCAAGAGAGGTGTCTGGAGCACAGTAATTGCAATGTTTGGGAGGGCATTGGGATGCACATTTTCTGTTTTGTGGCAGATCCTGTCTCTTCCTTGTTGTGTGCTCTTCTCTGCCCTCTGTCCTCTCCTGAAGTCCTAACTAGTGCAACCTC
The DNA here is from genome assembly GCF_031753505.1 of Anomalospiza imberbis. Classification (NCBI taxonomy): domain Eukaryota; kingdom Metazoa; phylum Chordata; class Aves; order Passeriformes; family Viduidae; genus Anomalospiza; species Anomalospiza imberbis. The sequence goes on along the minus strand of NC_089690.1, from coordinate 21,110,239 downwards.
AGTGAAAATTAATAATGGTATCCCTGAAAAAAAAAATAAAATGGTATTTTGTTATCTATATTCTGCCATGGTTTGGAGTAAAGGAGTTTGGAAATAGCTGGAATAGCAAAGCCCATTGATTGTGTCCACCACAGGTGGGAGAGGTGACTTGGCGGATACCTCGCACCCCACATTCTGCCCTGGCAATTAGCAGGGAAGAGACAGAACCCAGCTGAGTTTCAAAATTTAAATTTAAATGTGTCTGTTAAAGATAATTCATGCAGGGAATGCACTGACTGCCACCTGCTGTGGCTGGTCAGGAGCTCTGGCAGAGGATGACGCTGCTCCTCAGGGATTTATCCCTGGTTTAGGACAGTCATGTCCTCCCTCTGGAGGGACTAACAGCTGGTAACAAATCTGACCTCATGCCTTGATCACTTGAGGGACATTTTTTGAGGTGTCCCCTGGTGCTGTTCCCCATGAGGTGTTTGAGAGGACAGGTTACCTGTCCCAAGCATGACTTGCAAGTGGGCACATCCCCTCAGCATTCCTGGCAACTGTGGAAGCCCACGCCTCTCCGGGAATGCAGGAGCTTCCAAATCAGCTTGAGGTGCCCCATTCCCAGTGACTTCAGCATGAAGGCAGCCTGAAATGCAGGGCTCTGCAGGTGCCACATCACCACATCCACAGCAGAATCCACTCCAGCCGTGACCACAGAGCACACACAGACCTGGACTCCATCCCACACCCTCAGCCAACCTCTCCTCTGAGTGAAACCCGCAGTCTGTCCCACCTCAACGTCCCCAGAGAGCTGTGTCCCCATTTGGCACAACCGGTGCTATAAAGGGGTCTCTGCACATCATGGACTGTGGTCCCTGGGTGGCACAACCTCTCCATCATTGTCCTTGGGGTTTATCCTTGTGCCCATGGATTAGCACAGCTGGGAAAGCTTTTTTTTTTTTATGCCTTCATCCTCATCTCCTGCCAGGAATTTCTGGTGTGCCTGCTTTTAAGTGTCGTGCACTGGTATACAGCTATTTACAGTGCCTGTTCCTGCTCTCCCAACAGTGTAAATCAAGATTAATTCCACTGAAGTTTATGGAGTTACGCCAGTGTAAAACTGACTGATAAGAGATTCAGGCCATTTTCATCGGGTTTGTTCGCTTGTTTGTTTGAAATTATATGTGTTGCTGTGGAATGATAAAATGTGGGGATTCAAAGGCAGGTTCACTGCAAAATACGATTCAAAAGGTTTTTGACTTCACATAATACAGCAAAACAATCACTTACAGCAGTTGTATTTTATTGTGGAGTATGATCATGGAGTTTGGAGGAGGAGAGGATGAAAATGAGGCAGGGAAAGAGGAGGGGGAGAATGGAAGTTTCCCAACACAACATCAAACGCGCCAGTGGAAAATTGGGGTGCTGCTACAAAACTTTACATATGTGGTAACTTAAGCAGGTATCCATGAGAATGAGGCTGAGTGGCTTCCAAAATTTCTTCAGTGGGGGTCACACCAGCTTGGACCCAAGTGGACAATGCAATTCCCTATTTTTTGCAAATTCATCTTTTCCCTTCTTTGTGGGAATTGTGGTTCCTGTTCTTTCACCTCTGGTATGACACAGATTCACCCCAATGAGCTCCTCTCCCTCCTGCCAGGTGTCTGCTTGGAACAACCTGTCCTCCAGCATCTGCTGGCTTTCCCAGCAGCTTTTCCTAGCTCCCTCAAGCTATCACAGTGTTTTTGGTTGCTTGAATGCAGAGATACTTCTGAAGAATTCCAAGCTCCATGTGCGTTTGCTCTGGCAGAAGTATTTTTCAAAATAGCGGGACTCAGTTTCCTGTGGCTGTTAATAAATTAATTCCCTCTTTACATGCACATCTTTACTGCTTTAGTAATTTATGCTCATTTCAGAAGACTAATATATTACTCTCTGTGTTTCTGTTGGACATGTTGCTTTGCAAAGCTGAGGTCCGGAAAGGACAGATATTGGTACTGGTTGTGGTTTCTTGTGTGTAAGATCGTGACAGAGGGTTTAATTACACAATTGTAGTGCTTTATTTCCTTGGCTGGGCATGTAGAAGGTGCTGAAGTAACAATATCATTGTCTGAGGTCTCCCTCATCCTCCAGTGTGTGGCTCCAGGAGTGTGTCCAGGGAAAGGAACGGAGTTGGGGAAGGGGTGGAGCACCAGGAGCGGCTGAGGGAGCTGGGAAAGGGGCTCAGCCTGGAAAAAAGGAGGCTCAGGGGGGACCTTCTGGCTCTGCACAACTCCCTGACAGGAGGGGACAGCTGGGGGTAGTCGGGCTCTGCTCCCAGGGAACAGGGACAGGAGGAGAGGAAATGGCCTCAAGTTGTGCCAGGGGAGGTTCAGGTTGGGCATCAAGAGGAATTTCTCCACTGTAAAGATGGTCAGGCCCTGGAAGGGGCTGCCCAGGGAGGTTTGGAGTCCCCATCCCTGGAGGTGTCCAAGGAATGCCTGGACATAGCACTCAGTACCGTGGGCTGGGTGACAAGGTGGGGATCAGGCACAGGTTGGACTTGATGGTCTTGGAGGTGGTTTCCAACCCTAATAATTCCATGATGTGCTCCATCTGGAGAAAAGGATGCTCAGGGGGATCTCTCTCCACCAAAGCTGTGTTGGTGCTGGGTGCTGGCTGGAGGTGTCCTCACAGGCCTGTCCTAAGCAGAGCCAGAAAGGTGGAGCTGTGCCTAATGCAGGATCCCTGTGGTGTCAGGGCAGATCCACATCCAAAGGCTGAGCTCTCTGGGGTGGTCCTTGCCTGGCAGAGGGAAATGAGCCACGATTCACACAGGCATGGACAAAGCCAACACCAGGCCTTTGTGAGCTCCAGGATGGATTTGTCCCAGTGTCCTCCCAAATAACCTTCAGCTGGGGTGACATTTCCCTCCCTGCTCCGAGCACATCCCACTTTGTCCACAGGCCCCACACCCAGCCCCACACCCATGGAGCATCCTCTGCGTGTCGAAGAGAGGCTCCTGCATTATTCCAGAGCCTCCCCCCTCAGAGCTTGCCTATGTAATGTTCTTCCCTTACAAATTTCATCTTGCTGCACTGTGCATCCAAACGATCCGGTGATGGAGCGCACAGGGAAAAAAAATTATAATGCCATTAAAAGTTATCATAAATTTCAGATCAGCATCACTTTTAATCCGATACACAATTTTACTGCCTCTATAAAGTAGGTGATTTGCAGTGGTCTGAGGCGTCTCCTGGCGCGTTTTACTTCTTTTTAAATTAAACACACCAACTTTGTGCTGAATTCAGAGTGCGGACATAAAAAAGGGGGTAAAAAGGAGAGGGAAGGGACATCAGATGGGAATTGCAATTGAATCTTTATATATGCCATCTTGGTACTGTGGTACTAAATATAGTACCAGGTAAATAGATGTGCTGAAATATTCAGAATAAAAAACAAATGTTCCAATGGCAGAGGAACTGAGTATGGAAAATGTTTCCCTCACTGCTGTGCTTTAGAGGCTAAAATGCTGTTGTTTAAAACACTCTCTACTGGAAGATCTTCTGTATCTCATGCATTAAATTATACACTGTGCACAAACATGGATTTTATATTTTAGATTGTATATTATGTGGTTTCTAACCCTCCCCCTTGCCAATGGAACAAGTAGTAAACCAAGAATATCCAATTAATATAAATATAACATTATGCCATTTGCTGATATTAAATTTTTAGGACTGGGAATGGAAACAGACAACATTTCGTGGAGAAATATTTGAAATTAAAATCAGAGATAAGGTAATTATGCACCAGTGATCAAGATGTCACCTGCTTGTAGGCCCAGAGGTGTCAGAGCCTGACAAAACCACCATGACCACCTGAAGAGCTGGTCCTTCCCTCCACCTTTCTGCCCCAGTGACCCCCCACCATTTTGGGCCAAGAGTTTGTAACTGATCTCATCAATATCCTCTGGTTGTACCTCCAGTCTTTGCTCCAGATCTTAAGGAGATCAAGAACTAACTGCTGGCTTTGCTGAGCTACTCTCTGACTTCAAAAAAGGCAAAATATTTCCCCAAAATAATTCTGAAAAGGTTCATCCCTGTTGTGTCTCACCCAAGTTTTATAAAATGACAAAAAATAATTAGAGTCTGGTTTTAAAAATTCTTTTCCCAATCAGTCGTGGATTTATTGGCTGTTGAAGAGGATTCATGAGACTCTGGAGGTCTGTGAGGTCAAACAAATAACCTAAAGGAAAAGCTTGTACTGACCCAATAACCTAAAGGAAAAGCTTGTACTGACCCAATAACCTAAAGGAAAAGCTTGTACTGACCCAACCTCTTCCTCTCCTTCTCCCAGACTGGGAGATTCAGGTTTGAATAAATTAACTTTTGCCAGTGATAGTAAGGAACCAAAGCAGCCACATTTCAGTGAAAGTCTGGCCCAGCAGGGCCTTTCCAGGTGACCACTGGGGTGACCAGTGAAAGAACCATTTCCCATGTGGTTTGGACAGATTAGTTGTAAAATGAAGTGAATGAAGAGATCCAGCTCCAACTTCCCAAAAAGGTAAAGAAAGTGAAAACCTATCCCTGAGGATGTGTCTGCAAGAAGGAAGCAAGCAGTTAAAGAGATTAAAAAAAAAAAAAAGTTATAATAATTTATTTTTTGTTTTAATTTCCAGGTAAACAGTTTTCCCTGCCAGCCCCATGCAGGAGTGTGGATATTTGGGCTGTCTCCCTCCCCTGCAGCAGCAGCTGTCAGGTGTTTCCCAGCCATTCTTACCTTGGAACACAGTGGGATCCTTGGGGTGTCCTATGCAGGGACAGGAGTTGGACTTGATGATCCTTTTGGGTCCCTTCCAACTCAGTGTAGTCTGTGATTTCCTAACTATTTGCTTGTGGGGTTTTCTTTGTTTTGAGCCGAGACAATTTATTTCTCAGCTGTGGGCTCTATCAGCAGCTCCCAATTCCCTTCCGACTTCCAGGCGTGGGTTTGATCATTCAGCTTTTCCTCCCTCCCCTCAGCTGTGCAGCACAAGGAGCTGCCTCTTCCCAAACCCACTCTGCCTCCCAGTGCTTTCCTATCAGGCACAGCACTCTGTGATGGGCCCGAGGGCGTGATATTTTATTTATTTTGATTTATATAATTAAAAGGGATGTCTGTCCCTGAGTGGAGCCGGCCTAGCGCTGATGATGTGGTGAAACGCCAGTGGCGTGAAAATGATGGTTTATTTTATTTTAACCGGGACTCAGACAGGGAGTCGCTGACACCATTTAGCAGCTTGTCGTTGTTGCTGGCAGGGAAAACATCTCCAGATCTCACAGAAATGGCAGTTTTGTCGGGAAAATTGTCTGGGGTGGGAGGGACGAAGTTCCCTGTGTGGCTACAGGCTCCCAGCTCTGAGCAGCACCCGGGCTTGGCTGTTCTCGGCTCAGGAGGAGGTGCCCGGGAGCATCCCCAAAAATCCCCTCCTGGGCCTGGCATTAGCTGCTTCCTCTCCCCTGCTGTGTTTGTAGGCACAGTTAGGGAGCGGAGGATGATTTGGGGAGATGTGCACCCCTCCATCTTTCCCTGCGGCCGATCTCTGCTCGATTTGCATATTCAGGGTTGGAATGAGATGAGCTTTAACATCCTTTCCAACCCAAACCTTCCTGTGGTTCTGTAATTCCATGACTCCACGATTCCCTTCTGTATTGTGGAAATCCTTCAGCCCCACCCAACCCTATTTCACCGTGCCCAGGACATATCAGAAATCCCAATTTTTGCAGGGAGGAGCTGCTCCTTGAAGGTGGAGCCAGCAGAGCATCATCCTGCGCGGGGCTGGGGGCTGCCCCCCATGAGAGGCCTCCAGGCACGGCGAGTGGGAAAACAAGACTTTCTCAGGTTTCTGAGCATGGCATTATATTAATAACCCCCCAAACCACACCATGGTCCCCCCTCCCCAAATCCTGGGAGCAGGCAGCTCGGCTGGAGCATCTCCTGGCGGACTGGCACATCCCCTGCTCCCGTTGATTGCTGCCCGCGGGGCGCCCGCTCCGTGAGCTGATGGCCGTGTACCTCTCCCCCCCCCGGCCTCTCTCTCTCTCTTTATTGCTCCCGATTCAAATTCAAGGCTTGTTTAATCAGCAGACATTAGCAACTCGACAGAAGTCTGGCTGCGAGGGAAAGAAGGGGGTGGGCAGGCAGTGGGACTTGGGAATGCGCTGCTCTGGAGAGCAGGGGCTGCTTCTCCCGCGTTGGATTCACTGCCCAGACGGGCAAGGGAGGAACTGGGGGTGGCGGTGGAGTGGGACGCAGGAAATCAGCCAGGGAGAGGCTCTGGGAAGGACACAGGCTCCAGGTGATTGTGCTCTGGGAGCAGGCTGCCGGCCCGGCACGAGCTCTCCTCTGGGGATTCATGTTGTGGATTGCTGGGAATCTGGGGGGAAAGATTTTCCTTTTTAATTGCAAGATGTTGGTTTTCCCAGGTTCTCCTAGCAATGATTCCTACATCCCTGGAGGACTCACATCCCTGGAGGACTTCTCTCCATCCATCCATCCATCCATCCATCCATCCATCCATCCATCCATCCATCCATCCATCCATCTGCCTCCAAATCCCCGCTCGGCCTTCCAGCCCCACTTTGCTGTATGGACGGCCCTCTGCGGTGGAAGATACTGGGAAACAGGTTGGTTTTCCATAGGAGACCTGTTGGCATGGTGAGATTGTGTGAATCAGTGAGGCACCCCCACTTCCATGGGGTGCTGCTGTGGGGGGCAGTGACCACCCATCCCTGGAGCACACTGTCTTCTGTCACTTGCAATTGCTCACTGGTGGGACATGGGATCAACTGGGAATGTGTTTGGAAGCAAATATCTACAGCTAACCCCCCAGGTTCCTCTGTCAAGCAAAAAATCTGCATGAATTTGCAACATATAAATCATCAAGAGGGCTGTTTGCAGCTCAAAGGTGTCCCAGCAAAAGGGCGATTCCAGTCTAAAACCATCCAGATTTCCCTCCAAACCCCCTTGCTGAAGGCTCTGTATCCATCCCATTGCTCTGGAAATGGGAATCCTCCTGGAGTCCCCCATTGACAACCCGGCCAGTCCCATGGGATGGGGCACACACACAGCTCCATTTTCTGTCCCTCGTTAGCAGCCTAATTAGGAAGTTCTTTATGCCTTTCACTTTCAGTGCTTGCAGCAGGGCCATCTTCCTATTGATTGAGCTACAAAAGTGGATAAAACCCCCATAGTTCTGAAGGGAATGGCCAAATATTGATACTGAGAGAGAGCTGATGCCTTATAAATAGTGAATTATGCTTCTAATTAAGCAGGCGCTCCTTTTCTGGTGCTGTAGGTGATTCCCTTCAATATTCCAGGTCAGATCTTCAGCTGGAATTTATTTTAAAGATGGAAAACAAGGCCAAAAAAAAAAAAAAACCACTTAAAAGAAACCTAAAGAGTTAATTTTTAAATAGTTATTTTAAGAAGGGAAGTCCTGTGGGTGGAATTCATCCCCTGTAACTTGAGCCACCCATGGTGAGCCCCAGGTCTGCTGGCACAGCTTGTCCAGAGGAGCTGAGGCTGGCCCATCCCTGGAAGTGTTCCAGGTTGGAGCAACCTGGGCTAGTGGAAGGGTGAAACAAGATGGTCTTTAAGATTCCTTCCAAGCCAAACTATTCCATGATTCTCCACTACCCTTCTGCTGGTGGACAAGCCCAGGAGAGGGGGCAAGACAGGGCTCACCCAGCTGTGCCCACCAGTACAGAAAAATCCCCATTTCTTAGTGAATAAACACCTGTTTAATTTTAATTTTTTTCTGATTCTCAGGGCTCAGGGAATGCAATAGAGACCCTGGGTCTGTTCCCATTTGGGGCTCAGTTTTCCATCACTCTTGATTTGGTTTCAGCACTGTATTCTGTTGTATAAAAAATACCCACAAAAATAGTTGGATACTCCTAAATTATTTTAATGATAGTTTGACTTACTGGCAACATCTTCTCGCCACCCACATCAAAGAATCTTCTTTGTTAAAAATGACTTCAGCTGCACTAAACCACTAAACCCAAAAAGAGATCTTGCAGCAAACTGGAAGCAAAGTGATGGGTTTGAGTCAAACTAGGACTAATTTATTTGGGGATTGGCCAAAAATTATGTCCCTTTAGCACTCCAACAATAAACAAACAGTATCCTTGCAGTGGGCAGGGTTTGCAATGACAGAAGCTGGAGATGCCTGGTTGGACCATCAGAGGTGGCCGTGGTGGTGCCTCCTGGGCAGGGGGATGAGAACAAGCCTGCCCAAACCACCTGAGTCAAACACCTTCCTCCTCTCTGGTGCTTTTCCTTTCTTTGTTCAGCTTTGCTGGTTCCAAGCAGCACCAAAAATGAAGTGTGTGGGTTTTGTACCTTTCCTGTCATGGCCCTTAGAGGCTTGCCCCACTTTGCTGAGCTTTTTTAAACTCATTTTGCACAAGTTTCAGATATTCTCAAAGGCCTAAATTGGTCCTGACTCTGCCTTAGAGCTTCAAGATAGAGAAGAACATCCCAAATGGGCTCCTGATATCTCCAGTGGCTTGTTGGCCAGTGAGCCAGTGCCCAGGATAAACTGGGATTTTGGATAAAAGCCAGAGATTGGAAGGGATGGCCATGGTGATGTGGGTGGTGGGAGTGATGGGCTATGGAAATGCTTCCTGTGGTGCCAGAAAAACCACTGATTTGTGGCTGCATGGACACAGCTCCTGGTGTCCAAGCCCTTGATTTGAGTCTTATTTCTCTCTTGGCTGTTGTTTTGGTTTGGCTCTACTCTCTTGCTTGGTACCAGGTGGTGCCCCCCTGTCCTCAGTATGACCAAGGACCAGCATCTCACTTCTGGCACAGAGGAGGCTGTGGTCGGATGGGGAAGGGCTGAATGCCTCTTCCCAAACCACAGGTTCCAAACTGCTGCTGCTCCTGGATTTTAGGGTAACACAGACTCAGCTGGGATGTCTGATCCCCCCAAACTCCTGAGGAATGAAGTGGGCCAGGCAGGACAGGCAGGACAGGACCTTTGTGGAGGGAGGTGACCTCAGGAGCTCCATCTTTTCAGTATCCTCTGATCACAAGCACAATCGGGACCCTGAAATCCCACATAAGGTGTACTCTGAGGGTGCTCAAGGCGTGATGAGGATCAAGGAGTGATGAGGATGAGATTAATCAGGAACTGGAGTGACAGGACAAGGGGGATGGCTTCAGACTGACATCAGGGTTGGACTAGATATCAGGGAGAAATCCTTCCTTGTGAGGATGGTGAGGCCTTGGCACTGTTGCCCAGAGAAGCTGTGGCTGCAACATCCCTGGAAGTGTTCCAGGCCAGGTTGGACAGGGCTTGGAGCAACCTGGGCTAGTGGAGGAAGGTGTCCCTGCCCATGGCAGGGGGTGGATGAGATGATCTTTAAGGTCCTTTCCATCAGTCACCATTCTGTGACTCTCTGTAGGAGTACATGGGAAGGGAAGAAAAGGTGGAAGCACATTAAAATATTTTGGAGGATCCAGGATCCCACATGGATGGTGAGGCATGACTGGCACTGACCTACCTGAGCTCCTTGAGATCCTCAGCCCTGGGATTGCAGATATGAGGGACAGACCCCCAAATGACATCAGGAGATGAGGACATCTGCCCACATCTGGAGCAGGCAGAGGAGTCTGGCCACATCCCAGCTGGCTGCAGCAGGCAGAGCCAGCACAGAAAACAGTCAGCACCCAGAAATTCCTGCCTCCCTGGGTGTTTTGGAGGGGTCTTCACATCTGGAGCACACCCAGAAAGGGGCTGACACACCCTCCTCCCCCTGTGTTTCCAAGTGGCCCCAAACAATCCTTTGGGATCTGCAGGCAGCCCTGTAGGGCTGGCAAGGCAGAGGATCTGGGGGATGGGACCCCAGGACCCCCGTTCCCACCTCAGCACGGCGCTGTGAGGCTCTGCTCTGAACCATGCCTGGGTTTCCATGGGGGTGCGTGGGTTAAAATCAGCCCCTTAATGTTATTTGAGCATGGATTTGTTCTTTAATTTTTTCCATCCCTCCCCACTCTTTTTTTTTTTCTTTTTTTGTGGTTTAGTTTCTCTCTTAACAGGAAAAAATGATCAAAAATAAGAAAACAATCACTGTTTGAAAGTGAATGAAGGGCGCTTTCTCCCCTTCCCCCATGCTTTTTTTCTACTTTGACATCTCAGTGGTTTTTTTTTCTTTTAGCCTCGGTTTCTGGGATAGGTGATAACTGCCAGTAATAGGATTAGCATTGATTTCTTTAGCAAGAACAGAGATGTGGCAGTTCCAGCCATTTACTGAACTGCCAGCTTTGAAATATCAAAAAAAGAAAGAAAAAGAAATCTGCAGAAAAAAAGCTTCTTGCAGCATTTTAAAGAAAGGAAAGCCTATGTGAATTAAAATACACACACACACACACACACATGCACACACACACACACACACACACACACACTCACAGCCCAGCACATGGGGTGTATAAATATATATATTATATGTATATTATATATATGGATCTCGCTCAGTGCTTTTTTTGTTATGGTGTGATAAAGGATCAAAAGAGCTGTCTCTGTTCTAAGCTTCAAGAAAGCCTTTTTTAAATTCATTTTGCTTTCTTTAGCTTTCACTTGCTAACATATTTTAGGAGCTAATCTTACATATTTACTATTGTATCCTGACTTTTTTTAACCTTGAAATTCAAGCAAAGACAGAATGAGAAAAGGGGAAAAAAAAAAAGATTCTGAAGAGAAAGAAGGAGGGATGAGCCCATGGAAGGCTGCGCTGTCTCCTCTGCCTGGAGGCATAATGTGAAACCCACCCAGTGCTAACTTTGGTGTGGCACATTTTCTCCTTGCTGCTAGCTGGGGGTCCTGGGAGGGATGTGGATTTGAGGTGCACCCACCAAAGGCTGGGTTCTACCCCCAGTCTGTTGTGAATCCCCACCTTGGCCTGTCTTTGCTAAGAACATTTCTCAAGGGCCAGCTTGGGATGGGCCAAATCTGCAGCAGCTTAAAAGCCAGAGTTTTAGGAGATTGGGATGGTATTCCCTGTCCTTGCCAGGATGCTGGAGGGTATCAGGTACCCAATATCTACTGATTCTGCTCTTTGACTTGCATTTGGAGAGAGGAGAAGGTCCAAGTGGAAGGTCCTGTGTGAGGACCAGGTGCTGGTTGGGAAGGTGTCTGCAGATTCCACTTCAGGGTTGTTCTGAGCATAGTCCAGGCCTGAGGAGAGACCCTTTCCCCACTGAATCCTCAACAATCCAAAGGTTGTGCCATTTTGGAGAGGACTCAAATCCTGTTATGGAAGCATTTATCTCCTCGAGTGGAGCTGAGGAACCACTTTCATGAGAGCTTATGCTCATGCAAGAGATGTCTGCAGTGACTCATTGTCCTCACCCACAGCACAGAGCTTGGAGCAGGATGGAATTAGGGCTTCTTTTTTAAGCCTGGAAACCCAAAACAACAGAGCAACACAAATCATGGTCAGTAAGAAGAAAACCCTCACTGCAGGAGGAACCTGTATGTGACTTCCAGCTCAGCTTTCTCCTCTAGCAGCAACTCAGCTCCATAAAGAGTTTGGGATGGATTCCCATGTAAAACCAAGTAAAAAGCAGAGGAAGGAGACAATCAATCTGTTATTTGTAGTTACAGTAAAGATTAATTAAATTACATGCAAATTGCTTGTTCGCACATGCAAGGGGACCTACACATGGTGGCCAAGTGCTTCCAAAGAGGATATTCCTGGACCCAGCCAAAATTAGATTGGGTCACTTCCCTTTATCTTTGTACATGAAGAGACCCTGAGCTTGCTCCTGTGAGGGACCTTTTGCTATCCACCAGCTGGAGATGAGACCTCTGTGCTGGAACAAACATCACCAGCCATGTGCCTTTTCCTGTCCTGGTGTGCCTCTCCCATAGTTTGCTTGGAGTCACATGTGGATTTGTAGGCACACAGGCTGGTGGCTCACCAGCTCTCGGAGATTTGCATTTCTGTGTTCTTATTAACAATCGCCCAAAGATCCGTGATGCTCATTTCACAGCCTCACCTTCATTGTGCCCTCTAATCCACGTCCCCGGGGTCTACTTCTGACATTCAAGCTTCAGAGCAGCTTACAAGCGTCTATTTTTTTTTAACATCAAACTGCTGAAGGAATTATTGTTCCCTTTTTTTCTGCAAACACGGACCTCCTTTCCCCACCACCCCCCTCCTTAAAATGCTTCAAGACTTGCCATGATTACACCACGTGAATGCCGGGGCTGGTGGGGTGGATATGCTCCAAACCTTAAAGTGTTGAGGCTTTGGGGATGGCTCCTGGCAAAACCAGCAAGGCAAATCTCCCAGTTTCCCTGCAGAGGGATGGAGGAGCGGAGAGGTTATTTGATGTAGTGGTCAAAAGCATGGAAATACACTAATCCTGTGTTCTTGGATGACATGGAAGAGCCAGGAAAGGAGTTGTTTAGCTGTGGAAGCTGAAAGTACAGTATCATCTCATCTTTTGAGGAGTTTAGTGGTAAATCATAGAATCATGGAGTTCCCTGGTTGGAAGGGACCTTAAAGATCATCTTCTGCCACGGGCAGGGACACCTCCCACTGTCCCAGGTTGCTCCAAGACCCATGCAATCTGGCCTTGGACACTTCCAGGGATCCAGGGGCAGACACAGCTTCTCTGGGCACCCTGTGCCAGGGCCTCACCTTCCTCACATGGAAGAATTTCTTCCCAATATATCTTGTAGGAAGAGTGTTTCCAAAATGCTGGAAAGAGGAGTTTCAAGGGTGTGCTTGGACTAATGAAAGAGTTCTTAGAAAAGTTACAACGACCAGGTCTTTTTGTGCATGCAGCCTCGTTGGCTTTGTTGGATGGTGTGACCAACATGGTCATAATTCTACATTTTTATGTCCTTGAGCATCCAGTGTGACCGTATGGATACCTGTTCCAGGCCTGATGGCATTTGGACCTGCTCAGCTCTTCCTAGCAGCAGACTCTCCTGGATGGAGCTCCTGGCCTGGGACATTTGCTGTGGGTTAAGGACAAGCTCTATTCTGCCACAGCCTCCCATTGCTGTCACTCCAACCTAGACCACGTTGAATTTATTTTCTGGTATTCTACGAATACTTAATGCCTCAAAAATACATTCCAAAGAAATAGGTTAAATTACCATTTTCCTGCCTCATAGGAAAAGCTTTTCCATTCCAGTCCCCCTTTCTGTGAGTCTAATTGCAGTGGTGGCACTGCAGAACATCCACAGCCTTTCCCTGGACTGTCTCAGCTCAGGAATCTCTTTCTATCTCTTTCTCTTTAATTTCCTGTAATTAGCAGTGCCATAACATCTGTGCACAGCAGGGAGACTTGGAGAGGGAGCAGTGCCAAACTCCCTGGAGGATCCCACCTTCCTTCTCTCCTTGTGCCAGGGCTCAGGGCTCTCCTGGGGAAGGCTTGCCTGGAACGCCGCTCCCGGCAGCTTTTGGCTTCATGGATCCTGCTGGTATTCAGTGCCTGGGTCTTTCATGTTCTTGATAATGTTTTTATAGAAACCTGCTCCTCAGCACTTCTTCCAACACGGACAGTGCCTGGCACAGCAGCTCTGCTCGAGGGAGACTTGGAGACCAAGCAGATCTTCTGAGATGTTCCTCCCAGGATCCACCAAACCCCACAGTGTTAGAGAAGCACTGCAGCATCAAAAAACCATTTAACTGGCAGACTGGGGGTTGCTAGGACAGAGGGATCAGTGAAATCCTGGGAAAAGGGAGGTGGAAGGGACCTTGGTGTGACCTTTGCAGCAGCACCAGCTGGATCAGGCTGCTCCAGGTGGGTGAAAAGACCCTTCCATCAATGCAGGCACAACCTGCTTCCCCAGAGCCTGGCCCTGCACTTCAGCAGCCTCGGCCCCTCGGCCCCAGCCTCAGTCTCTCCTGCTGTGTTTTAAGCTCAATACTTATCTTACCTACCAGGAAGAAAAGCTATCCCTTCCTCTTTCCATAAGCCTCCTCTGAACTCAGAGATTAGAGTGATGTCCCACCTCTCCTCCAGCTGAGCAACCCAAACTTCTTCAATCTTTCCTCAGAGGCATTGTTTTCTGCTCTTAAGATATTTCCCGTCTCTATTTTGGGGACTTGCTGCTAAAGAACATCATGTGTGGGAAAATGTAGAGTCAAACATAGCAAAATAATTGTGTGAATTTGTTACAATTTCAGGAAAGAGCTTCATTTTAGGGTATTCTGAATCTAGTGGAAATGGAGTGTATGTTTGCTTACTTTAAAAATGCAGCACTTTGATTCTACCAGATGAAATGATGGTTCATTAAAAAGAGTACAGATTTTTTTTTTTTTCTTTTTAAGCTGTTACCTATTTGGAATGAAGATATTCCACTCACAGAAATCAGGAGACCTGGAGGACCAGGGTGGGTCCTGAGAACTTTGGTCTCATCCACTAGTATTGCAAAGCAATATTAACAAATTGAAAAGTAAAGCAAATAACCCAAAATGCCATTCAGAAGTTTCACAGAGACCTTGGAAAAACCCCTACAGACTGTTGGACTGCTCCAGATGATGGTTGCCCTAATAATTAAAGGGAACTCACTGTGAACTTCCTCTCTTGCTTCAAGGAAAACCTTGTGTTTGGAAACAAGAGTTGGCTCTGAAAAGGGTCTGTGGTTTGGGAGAGATTTCTTTTCCCCTCCTAGATGGGGACAATTATCTGGGACCTTGGAGTGACAAGGTGTGGGTCTTCCCTTTCCAGCCTGAACCAGGTGCACCAGGGAGTTAAATCCAGAGGGGTGACAAAAGGCCAGAAATGCTGGAATAGTCTCATAGAGCGGGACACGCCACAGTTCCTGTGGAAATAAATGGAAGGACAAGTAGCATCCAATGTGGCATAACAAAGCACCAGGGAAAGATAGGAAGGTAAAGAAAGAACCTATAGTGCAAACTGGAGAAAGGGAAGAGAACTAAACAAGAATATACAGTCAGTTAAGGCTTGCAGGGAAAAGATAAGGCCAGCTCAGAGAGCAGAAAGGCTTAAGGGGAATAAAGAGAGCTTTTACAATTATATCAGGGAAAAGGGAATACTAGAGAGAAAGTAGTTCCATTAATAAATGAAGAGGGAGACAAAATCAATGGTGTTGCTAAAATGGTAGAGCTACTGAACTCCTTCGCTCAAGCAGTATTTAACAAGGTGAGAAGAGAAGAGGGGCAGAGAAGTTATAAAATAATGAGGGTTTTGACTGGGTGATTCTTCAGGGGAAAAGTGGTTTGAGGGAGAAGGCACCTTGGAAGGGCCAGGATGTGGCACCACAAATAGCTGGGCACACCCACGCCTTTGGGGAATTGCTCTGTTAAATCCTGGGCAATTGCTTCTGGAGAATAATAGGAAAACAGGTAAGGATGGCCAAGTGTGATATGGGTGTTTTTTATTTTCAATGACCAGCCCTGGGAAATAAACCTATCCACTGAGTTTGTTATTCCACTCGGCACTGAAACCATTCCCATGTAAAATACGTAAATATTTAACAGTGGAAAATGGTGGAGCCTTGAGGAGAAAATCCCAGTTCTATGGCCACCGGTGGGAGTTTGCCGTGGCTTAGTTTGCAGGCAGCAAAGAGCTGTGAATTAGCATTGCTGCTTCCTTAATATCCCATTCCTGGGAGCGGAGCAGCAAGGAGGGGGTTGTAGGATGGAGCTCAAGGTACCTCATGGACTGGCAAATACCATAACATACAGCTTTGGGATGAGAAATGCTACCTCCCCTCCCATTGCATAAGGAGTGACAAGAGATTAGTTGGAAATTCAGGAGGGGATGGGGCAATCAAAGGGAATAAACGAAAAAGTTGATGTGTGAAATGCCTCAGAGAACAGGGAAATGCTAAAACCAAGTATTGTTGGCCAAACTCTGTGCTGGTCATGACACTGTGGAGACTTCCGGGGAATTTAGTGAGAAGGAAACAAAGTCCTGCAGAAAGCTTCTGAGAATTCCATTTCTGAGGAAGAAAACCACATTATTTGGGTTTTTTTCCTCTACTTGCCAGGAAGTCTGAAAATTGAGAAAATCGTGAAGAATGGTGCTTACAAAAAATCAGGTTGTTTTCTTTAACAGAATATGGGTATTAAATGGCTATTTTTAACTATGGTAATTTATTCAATTTATATTCCAAATGTACCAATCCTTGTGGTTTGTCATTTAGCCACCTCCTGCAGAAATGCATCGTGATAGGGGTGAAATTAGAAAATGGTGCTCAGATAAAATGCAACCAGGAATGACTGGCAGGTGTAGGGGAAAGTGGCTGAGCTGCTTTAGTTCCACATTCCAAAAAAATTGGAGACATTCTTCCCATCAAGTGGGCGGCCAGAGGCAGCTTTCCGGAAGTCTGAGGCATTTCAGCTGATAAATTCAACTGATAAATGCAGTGTTTCAGTGGGTAAATTTGGGAAAGGCAGTCTTATAATGCAAGGCTTGTGTTCTGCTGTCTGCAAGTGCCTGCCAGTCTTTCCCATCTGAGGAACTGGGATTCCAGACCATGGGATGCTCAGCTGGTCACCCCTGGAGCAACACTCCTGGCCATAGTCATGGCTTGGTTGATTATCTGGGGCCATCAGGCTGATTTTTCCCTGTTCTCCATCTCTATTTATTTTTGCAATTATATTCCTCCACACAGGGAGAGGGGGAGGTTGCAGACTCCCCATCCCTGGCAGTGTCCAAGGCCAGGTTGGACATGGCCTGGGGCAACCTGGGACAGTGAAAGGTTTCCTTGCCCATGGAAGGGGGTGGGACTGGATGACCTGTAAGGTCCCTTTCAACCCAAATAATTCCCTGATTCTATGGTTCTTAGGGTTCCTGAATGGGAATGGTGGTGGTCAGCACTTCCCTCAAACTTGCCTTCACATGAAGTCCATCCCAGTGAAATGTGGACCTTCTTGCCACCACAGCTGCTCAGATGTTTTTGAATTGAAGCAGTTCCCGATTACAAAAAGGCTTCTTGCCAAAAATCAACATTTTCTGTGAGAAGATTGATTTTCATGGAATTTCTTTCCAGGGAAATGAAATGAAATGCTTTCTCTGGTGATGAAGTCTATCTCTGTATCTGCCTGTCTCATGGGCTTCCCAGGAAGCCTGTGTACTGGTTTAGTGGAATATGTGCATCCCAGTGCACAATGGGTGGGATTTTTGAGTCATGCCTATAGAAGAAGACAGATGGGTTGGGATGGAGGGCACCTGTATGTCATGGAATCATAGAATCATGGAATGGTGTGGATTTGAAGGGACCTTAAAGCCCATCCAGTCCCACCCCCTGCCATGGGCAGGGGCCCCTTCCACTATCCCAGGTTGCTCCAAGCCCTGTCCAACCTGGCCTTGGACACTTCCAGGGATCCAGGGGCAGCCACAGCTTCTCTGGACAGCTGTCCCAGGCCTCACCACCCCCACAGGGAAGGATTTCTTCCATATATCTGACTTAAATATCCCACTGAACACATTACCACTTTTCCTATCCTTTCAGTTCCAGATGAAGGTCCAGCTGGAATTGCCCCACGACATCATTCTGAAGTGCAATGTCCTGCTCAGGATGTTTCTCTCAACTTTATCTTCCAAGGAAAGGCTTCAGGATTTTGCCATTCAGCCTGGCCTTACCATAAACCAGACTTAAAGTGTTGGAGCTTCCTTCTGGATGAAGATCTGTGCTTTTTAGTCATCTCTATTTGCAACAACCTTCCTTAACAGGAGATAAATGAAAAGGTTTTCATGCCAGTAGTCCTGTAGGATTAGTAAAACCAACCGGAACATGGTGGAGAACCTTTCTGCTGTCTTTTATGAAGGCTGTGGGATGCTGAGCCTCAGGTGTGGTGTTGGCAAGCTTTTTGGCCACGGACCAATTTTTGTGCTGGAGGACCTTGGGGGAGCACTCCCCAAGCCTAGAGAAGAAAATCAGAAAGGACCGAGAAATCAGGAATGAGCATCAACTCCAAGTGCCCATGGTGGCTGAGGAGCAAGGGGGATGTTTCCTCCAGCTGTATCTGTGTCATCCCCAAAATAAGGTTTATCTAGCCCTCACTTCCCCTCTGGGTACCCTTCTGTCAGAGACAGGAGGTCAGGCAGCATTCCTGCTGATGCTCTGCGTGACATTCCCTTCTTCTCCCCCGTTTAATTCTCCTTGCACAAGATCCGTGCAGCAAGGGATGAATTTCAGCCATAAAGATTGCCAGACAGCTCCCGACTTTCACACCACAGGGAAAGGAGCAGCCTCCCGAAATGCTATTCCAGGGTGCTGCAATCTCTCATCCCACACATCCTATACCCTCGACCCCCTAAAACAATGGCAGCCTTTCCCTGCCAGGTCGCCTCCAAACGTGCTCTGCAATAAAAAGCCCTGCCTAGTGCTGTCATTAAACTATTCCAGCAATGCCAGGGCTCCCACTCAGCTGCCTGAACGCACAAACCATATTTCCCATTTATTTGTTCCGTTTGTTTATTTTACTGGACCACCCCATGAACCTGGGAGAAACACGCTGGAAAAAAAAATTATAGCAACGCCAACTATTCTGGGAGATACACGAGCCCCTCCATGTTTATCAGGTTGAGGGCACTGTATTTTGATGTCAATAAGCAATTTTTCCAGCCCGGTCTCCTGCCCGACCCTTTTAATCCATCAATATATTATTAGAGATAAAGTTGGTGGAAGCCTGCTGCAGTTAGAAGATAAATGACATCTCTGAAGTCAGGCATTAAAGACTAGATTAAGGCCTTGTGACACCGTTTTCAGTGCTCATCTGTGCACTTCTGTTCAACCTATCACACTGAGTGACAAGAAAGAAAAATAATGAACTGGGCCAAGGAAAGAAGAAGGGAAAAAAAAAGGCAGAAAGAGAGAGAGATTTTTTTCCCCCTAACACACAAACTACATCAGTTCACTCTCAGGATTAGACTGTATTTAAAAAAAGGGGAAGGGGGAGGCTGGAACTGGATGGTACTATACAGATTAAAATAGGAGAAAGGGGAATCTGAATGAGGAATTTCAGCTTGGTTTTGTCCTGCATTTATTTTATTTTATTTTTGTATTTTATTTAATTTCCCTTAATTTAATCCTTTCAGTATAATTTTGTTTTTCATTTCAGCCTTTAATTTCCTTTCCTTTCTTTCGTTCTTTCATTTTATTTTTTTTCCTTGCAGGAGTGACCTAGTTGAGTTTACAGGATCCTAAGGGTTTTGTCTGGAGCTAAAGCAAATCCCATTTAGGACCAAGGAAATACATCCTTTCCAGAGACCAACTTAAAACGTCCACAGACGGAGACCTCCCCTCCCTCTCTGCGTTACATCCTTTGTTTTGGTGCAGTCCTGGTGTTGTTTCATTGGGGTGGGTCAATGCTGATTTTACAGACATATGTGCACGTCCAGGTTTTGTGTTTCAGAATTGGTAACCCCACCCTTTCCTTCATGGGTACGGCCCCTTGGATAAAAATATTCCCATAGATTTTTCTAGAGCAGCCAAATGCTGCTGAAGATGGGTGCAACTGTTCTGTGGCCTGACCCATTCCCTTTTCCTCCCAAAACCCAGGCTCCTTCCAGCTGTGCCAGGCTTTGAGCAGCAGTGATGCCTTGGCTGAGCACCCTCAGCACTGCCATCAGGTTTCCACCACCATGCTCTGGTGGGGAGCTCTTTGTCCTGTCCATGTTGGACAGAAGATGACAAGTCAACCCAAGCATTCTCTGCACTGGACCAAATCCAAGGCTGTTCCAGGCCCTAAAAGGACTTGATGATCACACTCGGTGTCCTGAGGCTGCCTTGAGAAGGGCTGCTGTAGTTGTTTGGGGCATGCCTGCCCATTGATGTCCCGTTGTGGTGACAGAGACCTGGCTGTGGAGGTACAGCTGGCCAGGAAGGTTCTGAGAGATCTATAGAAAATGGGGCTGTGAGGTCACAGTCAAGGATGGAGGAGAGCAGAGCTGTGCTTAACCTCACCATGGAGTGGAAGGGAAGGGAAAAATGCAGTTGTGTGTGGGAATGGACATGGACTTCTCTGTGTATCTCTTCACCCTGACCCATCGAATCCCGCTGTGCTTAGCCTCTTCCACTGCGAGCCCAGCCTTTGGCAGAACGGGCAGTTTGGGGGGGCTGTCACACCAGTGGGAAATTGGGGAGAGACATCTTGGTGTGGTCTTGTCCCACCATTTGGGACAGCTGCCCTCTGGCAGACCCTCAGTGGTGGCAGAGCAGAGCAGCCGATGCTCGATCTCTCCTGGGATCCCTCCCACCCTGCCGGGGTCTCCGTTCCCTACAGTCTGTACATTGCTGCTGTCTTCTCCTTTTGAAGATATTTTTTAATGTCTTAAAAAAAAAGATTACTTTGTTACAATCATTCAGCAAAGGGTTTCTGTGCCTGTAGAAAATATTAATAGACTATTATGAGGTCCTACAACTAATTTTTCCACACATATCATCTGTCTTTGCATGGTTATTAAACTCCAACAATATTTCATGCAATGCTTTCCTGCTAAATTAATTTGGTTTCTTCTTCTCCTGCTTCTTTTTTTTTTCCTCCTTCCACAACCTTTAAAATTAAATTGAATCTTCATAATTATGGCTTTTTTTGTTGTTCCTCATATCTTTTTCTTTTCAATTTTCCTATCAAAGTGGCTATACAGTTTAATAAAGATGTAAAGAAACAGAAATGAAAGTGTAAGGGACAGGAAGGGCTGTGTTGGGATCAGAGACAGGGGGCTCTGGGAGAGCTGGGGAATTCTGGAAAGGGTGGGATGGAGGTGAGCAGGGAACTAAACATCACCTTTCTGGGTTGGCTCCAGCATTTATGGAAAATGATGTGGGAGAAGGCATTGCTAGGAATGACTCATCAGATGGGAACATGGAGAAAGTGTGCTCCCAGCAGGACTCATCCTGATACATCCATGAATTTGGGGCAACATGGGGTCATGTACTGCTACTTGGAAGCCGAGGTGTGAACAGGAGGCATCCTTAGGGCAATGCCCCTGGATTGCACAAGGGAATGCCCTGTGTGCCTGCAGATCCTGTAGGACCACTGGATGCAGGACTCTGGGGCTCTCCCGGGGTTATCCAGGCCACAAATTCTCCCTCTGATCTCCCTCTCCTGTCAACACTTCCCAAAAGTCTGGTGATAACCTCAGCAAGGAGAACAGAGCTGAGGAAACAAATGCTTTGCTTGAACCAGAGGAGGATCTGGCACCAGGGCCTGGCCCAGGGATTGCCAATGTTCTCGGACACCCTGATGGAATCTGACTTTAAATCTTTTCCAAGTCTAAACTGAGCAGAGAAGTTCTGTGTGACTGTGGACAGGTCTTCTGCCTAGCAAAGTTTGGTGAGACTCCAGCTGAGTTGCATTCTCTTTCACAAAATTGCCCAGTGGATCTCCTGGGAGATGCTCTCCAGGGAGATAAAGATGTCCATCTTCATTAATTATTAATCTTCATAAATTGGGTTTTCCCTTTTTTTTTTTCTTCCTTCCTTTTGCCTGGGAAGACTTCCTAAGGAAGACGTGGTCAATGGAGAAAGAGAATAGAGTTGTTATTGCTAATGGATAACTGTTCAACTGGAGCATCAAAATACATCACATCAACCAGGATTTTTCCTATTTCCTGGAAGTAGCATTAGCAAACTCTCCCAGGATCATACCCCATGGATGGATGTCCAGCACAAAGAACATCACACTGATGCTTTGGTGGCCAAATCACTGTGCCAGACACACATGGAACCAAGAAGAGTTTTTGTGAACGTCAGATCCACCTAGGATTGGGCAGACTCCAAGGGGCACCACATCCTTTGTGGGACAGATGAGCTACTGATCTTTCCCATAGGACAAAAGCGGTGGCCAGGCTAAGCAGAATCTAACTGTAGGGTTTTCTACTCAACTCAGCTGCACCAAGAGGTTTGACTGAAGGCTCATGGGAATTAAACTTAATGGAAAATGGTCAGTCGAAAGGAGACCAAAGGACTTTGATCTCTGCCTGCCCCAGATGGTGTCTATGTCATGACCACAGCTGGCCATCTTTAGTGAGAGACCCATGTCCGTCACAGCTCCTCCAAGGAAATGACAGTTTCCATGAAATTACATGTGCACTTACCAATAGGTGGCACCAATGGAACAGAAATGGGAAACTCTATGCAGATTTTTCTGGAGCAGAGGGTTCTGGGAATTCTCTCTTATATGGCAATAGACTTTTCTACAAAGGAGGTATTGATTCCATCCCGCTATCACAGTTATAGCCTGCTGGAATCTGGGAGGATGTGAAGTGAAATGGGACAATGGGAATCAACCCAAACTGCTGGTGATAGTGCTAAATCGCTGGAATTTAGAGCCACGTGCACAGAGAAGTGATAAATATTCAACATGTAATATTCACCCAATAATTACATGAAATTAAATTCCTCTGTTTTCCAGAGGAATTTCTGGAATCTCTAGGCACTGGATACCCAGTAGAGATGTGGTCCCATTCAGGAGGGACTGAATCTCCTGTTCCAGATGATTCCAGATGGAGCAGGAAGGAACCAGATGTGAGGGAGATGACTTCAGAGAACTCTGGTTTTGCCTCATGGCCTAATCCCACCACCACATTCCAGCTCTCTTCTCCAAATTGGTCGCATCTATAATATTTTGAAACTTCTGTTCAGAAAGGGCAGGATTGTGGGTCAATTTCCCCCTAGATTGCACCGTCACTCCAGGCTATTCCAATCACCACTGTGATCCTGCTTGGATATTAACATTTGGTTTATGCCATGAAATTTTTACAATTTAAAAGCAATAGCCCCGTTTCTTAATGTTTTAAAGATGATGAACATTATCCTTCACATCCCTCTGCTCATCA
This sequence comes from Anomalospiza imberbis, assembly GCF_031753505.1. Classification (NCBI taxonomy): domain Eukaryota; kingdom Metazoa; phylum Chordata; class Aves; order Passeriformes; family Viduidae; genus Anomalospiza; species Anomalospiza imberbis. Next base: position 21,087,454 of record NC_089690.1, on the reverse strand, counting down.
GCCATGTGTTTATGTACCAAGCATCTGGCTACATTATTATTTATATTGCAGGAGACTGCACCAAAAATTCTCTCAACAACCTCTAAGGAAATCAAAACACATTTGGGCCAAAACGAAGTAAAATGCTAATTTTTCCACTATGAACCATTGCCACGGCAAAATATTTACTGTTTATGATTATTCAGGCTTCTCCTGCTGAGATTTTACAGTGAGATTTACAGGCATGTTTGCATTTATAATATGTCAAAAATTCGTCAAATTGCGACAATAGTCCATTAAGGAATAATTTAGTGGTGAGAGATGAAAAACATGGAAAACTAAGAGCTTTGGTAGTTTAAGGCTTGTAAAGCAGTGCCAAAATGAATTGCTTGTTCCCTTTTTTCCCACTGCTGCTGCCAGTGCCTGTGTTGCAAGGTGCAGGGTGGATGGGATGGGAGCAGGGGGGTGGTTTCCTTAAGTTAGATCAGGCTACTCTAAATTCTGTGTAAAACCTGTTACTAGTGGACCTTGAACATCTGCAGGTATTGTCTGAGGAGGTGAGGGAGGAAATCCTGTTGGCCATTTTGGGAAGAAGGTGGTGTCCTCCTGGATCCGACTGGTCCATCAGCATGGAGGTGGCACAGAACACAGCCCAGACCTCGCGGCTGGACAGGTTATCATGCTTGGTCCTGGAGCAAGCAGAGCTCAGGTACTGCCAGTGTTCCTTGCAGTTTTCCTCTCTCCTGGTCGCAGGTCTTAGCCAAGGTCATTTGTTCGTCTCAACCCTGTTTGGTCATGCATGGAATCTGGGATGCTCTGGTGATGCAACCCTTTGCTTGTGCAAAATTAATTCCCTCCTGATTATGCTGAGTTTAGCCCTGGGTTTGAAAGACTTTCCCTAAAGAAACCCTGGAAATTAAACACATTTTCAGAAACCTCTCTTCCTTTCGGTGTGTGGATCCCTCCTGCACCCCAGCATGGTCTCTCCTTTCCTACAGCACCGGGATGTGCCGTGCTTCCCGCTGGCAAACACCCATCCTGTTCTGCCGACAGCCCACAGGCACCATGTGAGAGAGAGCCCTCTGAACAAAATGTCATCAGGAAAACAAAACACATAATCGACTTCTGCAAAAGCTGGTCCACCACAGAAAGAAAAAAATAGAGGCTCTCTTCAAACATAATACAGAATCCTGGGAAAGAGTGTGTCTGCTGAGGGGGAAGAGTGGGCATGGGGTTGGAATGTTTGCAATCAGGTTCTCATCAGGCTTCGGATCTAGCTCCATTTTCTCCTCAGCATTTAACAAATCAAGGAAGAAATGCCCCTGCCCGGGGTCAGAGATAAATCTTGTACCCTGGACAAAGGGTAGATCTCCTTGTCAGTGCACTGATTTATTGTGACCTTATAGTCAGACTCTCTAATTTCTGCAGGTGGCTATAGGTGCCACCGGTGATTTGTTTCCTTTCTTGATACTCTCTGACTGCTCAGCACAGGGGAACGTTGTGGCCTCACTGCCATCTTTCTGGGGACAAGATTTGGGTGGCTGGATCTCCACCTGGGTCAGCTCTGCAGGATGGCTTGGGTGGAAAATGGGTTTGCCATGCGTGAGGGTTGGGTGCCAAGGCAGACTGCTCCCCTAAGGCCAAAACAGACATGGCAAGAGCTGGAAGGGTCTTGAACAGGTCCATGGGGAAAACACAGCCCAAACTTGACCTGTGAGGGCTTGGAGGAAGCACTCCTTGGTTTTGCTCCCACTGCTGGTTTGTCCAGCACAAGCTGGAGAGGATGTTGGCCTGCCAAAAGTGAAGGAACTAAATCCCACCCTGTGACTCAGCCCAGCTGCAGGTAAAAATTAATTTCATGGTTAACTTAGTTTTAGTCTCCACTCACCAGCCTTTCAGCCTCTCCCTGTTCTTCAACAAGAAGGTGCCCCCAAGATCTGAGGTCTGCTTTTCATTCTGACAGACTGATGGGGTTGTGTCTCCCAGCATCTCCCCATCAGCTGCAGTTCCCCAGCCCTTGAGCCACCCCGATGACTTTGTGTCCTCAGCGGCTGCTCAGTGTCCTTGGTAAAGCTGGACCCAGAGCTGGACATTGTCCTGTTCCTGCCCCAAGGCCCAACCCTGAGATAAATCCCCTCCTTGGCCATCAGCCCTCACTCACTCCCCCAGGCTCTCTGCTGGCTTTTCACCTGAAAAGTGGCACCCAAATTTTCAGGGCAAATTTGGAAAAGAGACTTTTTTTAGTTTGCTCTCACTGGATGTCTAAAGGGGTTCAGGCACCAGCCTCTCCACATGGATGTTACATTCCCAGTGTGGTGGGTGTCCAAAGAGGCGGATGTGGCAGGAGTTTCTATTGCTGCCACTGAAAGTCTGGATCTCCTTAAACCGGCACAGCTTTTCTGCCCATGCATAAATTGCCTGGTACCTAAGCTACCTAAAATATATTTCAGAGAGCTTTGGTACAGCAGAGCCCTGATCTCTGTTGGAACTCTTCTCTTGAATAATGGTGAGAATTTATTATATTATATTTATTTTTGGAGGGGAAAAAGTCAGGGGGAAGGGTATTTATCTGTATTTTACACAGTGCCTTTAAAACACAGATCCTGGCAATGCAAATTCATGTTTCAGGCAAAACTCTTCCAGAGCTCATTGCTTTGTGCAGCAACCCCCAAGCCCAGCACTCCCCTATCTCTTTCCTCTATACAAACATACAAAGGGATAATAAAATAGCTAAGAAGCAAGAGCAGTAAAATTTTGTGCCCTGAGGGGAAAAATGGCATATATTGCCCTGAGCCTTTAGCTGAGGCCAAAATTTATATAGAGAGACTTGGGAACTATTTTCCTTCCTAGTGCAATATTTTACCTCTATTGCCCTCAGATCCAGTCAATATTTGTATAATATATATATAAAAATAACCTCAGATAGATGGATAAAACCCAAGCAAAATTCACCTCGGAAAGCCTTTTATTCCAACTGGAAAATTGCCCTGCAAATGTACTCCACACAATACCCACTACTTCACTTGGAAGTGACAGTTGCAGCTGTTAACGCAGCTACATTATCTCATCTTGGGAGACAAATTCCGGGCTATATTTCACTGTAGCCTCGTAATGTATATATGCCCTAAAGACTGCTCCAGCCAGATCTGTCTTGCTGTATAGATTTCAGATAGGGATGTATACTTCCCAGGGTTTTTCCTTTCCCCCGGGTTACTCAGGGAGTGCGGGAGGTTAATAAAACACTGCAGTGTTGCCGTCATCACGCTGGTTTTGGAACAGGGGTGAGAAGCAGAAAGGAGAGGAGCCCACCACATCCTACTCCAGTGAGGAGGGACTCCTTGGAGCTGTGCTTCACCTACACTCAGCAGCATCACGGGAAAAGAGGTGAGGGAGAAAATGGCAGGAATTTGTTAATTCCTGGCTTTTCCTGCACCTACCAAGCTTGGTGTCTGATTGCTCTGTCTGACACCTAGCTCTCAGTGGGATTTCCAGAGCTGTTCCTCCTTGTTAACCCCACATCCTGTTGCAAATCACAACTGAGGGTTGTAATGAGGAATTCTGTGACTGTCAGGAAAGAAAATATGTAAGTAGGGGGAAAAAAAATCATCTATTAGGATTTTAAATAGTCTCATGAGTCTCACCATTATTTGAGACACTTAAGATCACTTGACAAAGCCCTGGAGAATACACAGAAAGCTAGACAGGGACCTTTAATGGATTTTTTAAACTATCTAATGCGCCTTTTCCTACTCTAGCCACTAAAAAATGACTAATCGTTTGCTGTTCTTCATTACCATGATTATCAGAGTGTCCTGAAAATGCCCGGCGCTCCCACATGCGAGACTCCATCTCTTCATTCCCACCTGAGCAACCCTTCCCACTTTCTGCCATTAATTTTCAAGGCAAACATCTGTGCCACGCACTGCAGGAGAGCATCCTGCCTGAGGAGACCCTGTGTTTCTGCACTGGGTAATGCCAGACCTCTCCATGGGGAGCTCAGGGGGTGGGTATCGCTTCCCAGCTCCAAGAAAATCACCTTGTAGAAGCCCTGGCAGCTTGTTGTGCTGTAGCTGGGGCAATAACTGCCTGCTGTGGATCTGGGATGATATGGACAAGGAAGGCTGGCTCTGGCAAGAGGTCACTTCTTCATTCAAATATAGAATTTAGCCCTCCATGATTTTGCAAAGGTTTTGGGAAGGAGTGAAGTGGAAAAAAGTCTTTCTGGCTAGCAGAAAGTGCATCATCCCAGTGATTTTTCAGCCCATGGGCCTTCCAGCATGGCTTTGTAGCACCAAAAATTAAACATCACATGGAGATAGAGAAGATTGGTAATAATCAAGGAGCTGCCCCATCCCTGAAAGTGTCCAAGGCCAGGTTGAACAGGGCTTGGAGCAACCTAGGATGGTAGAAGGTGTCCTTGCCCACAGCAGGAGGTGAAACTGGATGATCTTTAAGGTCTCTTATGACTCAAACAATGCAGTGATTCCATGAAAACCCATGTGAGGATCCAGGGCAGCTCCTGTGGATGTGATGAACCAAGGAAAAACCTAAGCTGATGAGCAGCTGTACTCACACAGCTCCTGCTCTTTGAGGTGAACACGGAAGAAGTTTACAGGTGGCTGTGAGGAAAGTTAAAAAAAAAAAAAAAGAAAAATCAAGGAGGCATTTTTATCTGGCTAATTTTCTTTCCCGGAATTAGTTGTGTGAATGGAGAAACCTGCTGGAGCAAGAAGTGAGAAAAGCCTTGGACGGAGTGGCTGCGCCTCCCAGGCCCTGAAATTTAAGATCTTTATAAATGATCTGTTAAAACTATAGTGACGATAAGCTTATGAATCATGATCTATATTAATCAGGGCTGCTGATACGGAAAGATTAATTGAAACGTGCAGTTCTACACAAATGATAAAGTGGTAACAATTTAATATCAGACAAGGAGAGTGAAGAAATTACACTCCAAGCTTCATGCATCATTACTATGGATATTAATATTTTACACAGCGCAACAGCATCGGGAATCATAATGAAAATCCATAACTAGTGCACAGACATGATTAAATACAACAGTCTTTAGGTGCTGTTTGGTGACGGGGGCTTAGCCATATTTCACTCCTGCTGCCGGTGATTCGAGTGATAGAGTCTAGACGTGGGTGATTAAAAAGTGTTCCTCCTAAAGGCTGTTAACCTTTTACTACTGAAATGAATTTCTTTGATTTTTAAATTATGCCGCTCACTCTGTGGTGTGGGTTGTTTTTTTTTTTTTTTCCCCAAATCAAAACCTTGTCCAGAATATCAATGGAGTGGCTTCCCCAGGTAGTTGACAAAGCAGAAGTGGAGCACCAGGAAGCAGCCACAGAGGGGTATTTAAGGGCGGGAAGGAGAAAAGAAGATGATGGGGGGAAGAAAACAGGTTTAAAAAGCAGGTTTTCAGTGCTTGTCATTATAGTGGTGCATATATTAGATGCAATGCCTGGAGCTGTGGAGGGTCATAAAGGTTTTATCCGCGGAGTGCGGAATGGGTGCATTACTCACAAGTGGCACCGGAGCGCTGAGTTATGCACCTCATTCCCAACCTGCACCCATAAAAACTTTATGCTGCACCATGCCATGACGTCTGTGCTCGCTGGGGATTCATCAGCTCTAATGGGGCTGGATCAGGCCCTGAGCGAAGTGCAGAGAGAGGAGGGAAGTGACACCTGACTCAGCACTGGGGAAAAAAAAAACTCTTTATTTGAGTAGTACTCAGGCACCAATCTGAACTCCCCAAACTCAGGGCTGGAAGAAATGGCGTCTGTGAAGAAACAGCATCTGGAATTTCTGGAGACATTAGGAGGGTCCAACCCAGCCTATGCATCATTTTAGCTGCTAAAAAATCATGGAATCATATGAGGGTTGGAGGGAACCTTTAAGATCATCCTGCCATGAACAGAGACATCTCCCACTAAATCAGGTTGCTCATGGTCTTATCCAACCTGGCCTTGAACACTTCCTGGCAGATTTTAAGTCCAGCAACTCATGGTCCTGCCATCCTGGACTACATTGGGGATGTTTTGAGGTGTCCCACCTGTTGTCCCTCATCCATGGTGTGGAAAAGGGAAGGTTCTTGTGGGGTGTCAAACTGAGACCCTGCAGTTTCCAGGTTGTTGGTGCTGGGAGCAACCCATGAGAGGAAGTCCCACATATCAGAGAGGGTTTGGAGATGCCATGTGGCTCAGGGTGGTTCAGATGGCATCTGTCTGAAAGCAATTGTAGGTCTGAGACTGGTAACGGTGCAAGGAAATGTAAATTCATTCAAATTTCCAGCTTGTGCCACTGGAAGCTTAATTTCTTATGGGTAAAATAAAGAGTGAGCAGTTACCAGTAACCACACCATGATCCAATATTGCACATTCCAATGGACATCCAGAGCCCACTAACTCAAAATTCTTCTCTGTGTTTTGTAGGAGTAAGATGTTTTACATTTTCTGGGAATCTTGATTGAAGGCTGGTAGGTCCAGTCTTAGGTGCTGTGCCACAGATTTCAGAGATGGACCTTTTTCGGCTGATTTCTCAAAGCCCTGTTGCTGGCTGTGATGCTCCCTGGTATTCTGCATGTTGCAAAAAAAAAAAAACACAAACCAAAAAAAAAAAAAAAAAACCCCAAAAAAACCACCAAAACAGGAGGAAAAAGGAAAAAAGAAATAGAAAAGAAAAGGAAGAAAGAAAAAGAAAAAAAGAAAGGAAAAAGAAAAAGTAAAACTAAAATATGTAAAAAAGAAAAAATAAAAGACAAAAAAAGTAGAAGAAAAAAGAAGAAAAAATAACAAAAAAGAAAAAGAAAAAAAGAAATTTCTACCTTCTGTAGCGAGAGAAAAATTCATCCATCTCTCCAGCTGTGGTACAAACATTTGTGGACATGGTGCTTTGGTTCCTTAGAAAGAGCCCCAAAGCAGTTTTTATTCAGGAGAAAGGAGAAGAAATCAGCATTTCCCAGGTAGCAGAAAACTCTCTGCTTGGTTAACCCTCGACATGTGAGCATGGCTGGAATTTGGATATCCTTTCTTCTGTGGCATTTATGACAAGTCACACACTCACTCCAGAGTGCCAGCATCCAGAACCAAGGAGGACAATCCAGGGGAAGCATGCAGGCACAGTTCAAAGGATTCTGGGGACACTTAATCTCAGTTTTCATGTCTTGGATAAGAAATGGAGAAGCCTGGGATTTAGAAAGGTTTCCACTGGCCAAGGTCCTGGTTGTTAACTTTGGTTTGCTGAAAAATTCCAGTAGAAGGTGCCCAAGTAATGGACTGGAATAACCACAAAGGGTAGGGCAGGCCATAGGACCCATAAATGATGTGGGTGCAAACTCTCTCCTGGCACAGGAGAATTCCTGAAGGCCATCAGGAGATGCTTTGCTTTGGGGAAAGAGAAGCAGGTGGCCAAAGGCCACGGCACATGTGCCAGGCAAAGAGGACATGTGACAGTCCACAAAGACATGGTGAGGGGCCGTGAGGAAAGGGGAGGGTAGCAAAGCTTTGGTTCTTCCCTTGGCAATTGAATTTGGGATCCTTTGGATGCACCTCACCTGCCCCACTCCCTCCAGAGGTTTGGAAACACAAGGCTGAGCCGGAGCAGCTCCTAATCAATGACATTAATTAATAGATGAATGGCAGGGAGGCGCGAGTATTGCCCCACAAATGAAAAGAAAAATCCCAGCCAAGGGAAAAAAACGGCAAAACTGTAGCAATTTCTACTCCTTTACCCTTGAGATTTGGCTCCAGATTCAAAGGATAGGCAGGCGGAGAGGGAGGTTGGGAGGAGGCGGGCGGGGGGAGTTGGCTCATATTCTGCTGTGACCCAATTCCATACAAAGCATCCTGTAACAAAACACGTCTCTATCTACAAAGTACAAGTAATCTTTGTTTTCAGTACAATACTTATCTGCATTTAGACCGACGATGGCAGTGCTTGGCTTATTTTCATGGATCCAGTTATCCTTTTTATCCCTGTGAGCATGTGTGTGTGTGTGTCTCCTCCTCTCTGTCCTCCTCACTGTCTCCTGTGCCCGTGCCAAGCCAGCAGCGCTCGTAGGGTGCTGTTACACATCAGCAGAGGTGCAAATACTGAAGGTCGGTGCCAGCTCGGGGCTTTTGGGCTGCCCAAATCCTTTGGTGCCTCGGGAAAGGGTGATTTTGGGATCTAGACCTGACCTTGTCTAACTACATCCCCAGGAGCCCTTGAAGTGCCACCATGGAATGGGAAATATTAGAGAGGAACAATCACCTTGAGGGGTGTCTCAGAGCAGTGCCCCAGACCCCCAGGGTCACAGAGGTTGGTCTCACACCAAATCCAACTGTCCCAGTCGTGTTAGCTTTTCCGGTTGTGCCAAAGGGAGATGATACGTCACCAACTCCCACCATGGTTTCCATGTTTTCTAGTCATACCGTGGGTCATACCTGGACAGGTCTCACCTCTTAAAGTGGTGGGAGAAAGTTTAAGAGAGGAGTTTCTCTCTCCAGGTCACAAAAGAAATGGGTTTCCAGTCTAGAAGATGCCCCACAATTTCAGGAATCACCAGGGTGACAGCCTTTATGCACACAGCAAGGAAGAGCCTCTTCCCAGAGGAAGAGCATTCCTTGGTCTTGGTAGTGACAAAAATGAAGTTGGAGAATTGTAAGCCCCCTCACAGCTTTTAAAGCCAATGAATCATGGCAAGATTTTGTGAATGCTCAGATGCAGAGGCATCCATCATCCAGGTGGACTTCTCCTCCAGGAGGTGTCTCCATGGGAACTCATCCCTCTGCCCACCAGCCATTCATCCTTCAGGGAGCATTTTCTCCTCCTCCCTCATTCCTCTAGAGTGCTCTCACAGTCCCCAACAGGAGGTCTATGGATATTTTTGGAATGTTCTCCATATTTCACAGGGGAGGAATTAAGATGTGGGCAGTAGAGATGTCCTGCCCAAGGTTACCATAGGAATGAGCATTTGAGGGATATTTTCATGTGCAACCAAAAACAGTTATCAACAAGGCTCTCTAGAGGTTTGGGAACTACAAACTGTGCAGGAAAGTTGGAGGGTGCACGATTATTTAACCAAAAGAACACAATGGCTTGAGAAACATCTTCTGTGGGAAGGTTAGCCCAGCTTAGTGATATTGTTTCACCTCCATTCTTTAGGTCATGGCCTTGATTTTAGTTCAGACCCCCCACTTGCTTACTCTAGTATTTCCTCTGTTCAGCTGCTACTGAATTCCAGGTCTGCTTCTTACGTTTCCTCCTTGGTTTTCTGTGAGTCCAGCCCCAGAGAGTATCTCTATATTAAATAAGGATCAGCATAACCACGGAATGTAATACATGTAATTCAATGATAATAATGTGTTTTACAGGCAGTTGACAAATTTGCTCAGCTGGACGTAAACACACCCCTCCTCCTCCTCCCCCCCTCGCCCATGGCCTCTGTTTGTGATCAGTGCCACCTCCTCCCCTGAGAGCCACCTGAGCTGCTGCTGATAGGCAGATGTCTCCCTTGTTCTGGTTTTCCCACGTATTTATGCATTTCCACCTGGTCATTCTTCACCCCTGGAAATCCCTTGAATTGTCTGTCAGCTTTTGGGACAGGATATCCAGGATCTTCTTTGCCCCTTCGTGGAAATAAAAATGGTTTTGAACCTTTTCCTGGGTAGCCACAAAAGTGGTGGGTGGGGTTAAGGTTGAAAATGATTTGCAGCTTACAGCTTTCCACTAAAAGGAATCTTTACTGGAAAAAACTGGGATTTTCAGTGCATTATAATGGTGCAGTCTGATCAGATTTTGTGGTGGTCTAATGAAGCATTTCTTCAGCCAGCTCTGGAAAAATCAGCTTCTCATATTCACATTGGGGCTTTATTATTTTTCATGTATAAATCTCACATAAATATATGTATAAAAACACAGAATGTGTCTGCTTCAAAGTTCGATGTCCTTGTGAGGAGAAATGTGGGAAGATGTTATGGTTGCCACCAGAATTCTGGGACTTATACCCTGTTTGAAGGGGTAAGACCTGCCTATTCAGCAAGGTTTGAGATTTTGGGTGAAAAGTTTTTCTCTTGGAAGGGAATTTTGCTGGGGCATTTTCAATCTGGTGTTGTTATTTCTGGTGTCAGGCTGTTCTTTCCAACATTACCAGGTGGATATGAAGGCTCCTTCATCACTTCACAAGTATCAGCAAGGAGATGTTGGTATTCATTACAAGGAAGGAAGAGAAAAGGGATTTAAGGACATTTAAGAATGATTAAAGGTTGATAAAACTTTTTTAAATCTATACTTTTTGGTGGAAAGTAGTGGATTCCAAAATGTTGAAGGAAAATGACAGTTTAAAACCCCATTTTGATATGATTTTTGTCTTCTACTATATTTAAACTGTCCCAACAAGTTTTTCAGGATGTAATTTTTTTCTATTACTCATGCAGTCCAAAATACAGTTGGAAATCTTGAAACCTTGTTCAGTCTGATAAAACTGTCATCAATATGGGATTTTTTAAAATCTTCATCAGTTCTTTGACCATGGGAAAAAGGCGCTGGCAGAACAAAGATTTTTTTGTTCCTGAGGCTCAGAGTGTTATGGGACAACTGTACCCATCCTTCCATGCTGCACTTTGCAATCTTAATGGACATTAAAACTAATTGAATTGTCACTTCTAAGAAAAACTTAAATTGAAAGTGCCCAAGGCCAGGTTGGATGGGGCTTGGAGCAACCTGGTCTAGTGGAAGGTGTCCCTGCCCATGGCTAGGGGGTGGAACAAGATCAGCTTTAAAGGCCCCTTCCAACCCAAACCATTCTGGGAATGCAGCATGGAAGATTTAAGTCACACGCTCAGAAAAAAACACTGTTGCTAAAGACAGAGAAACATTGAGATAAATTTCCTTGGGAGGTGGCGGAGTGACCAGTGTGGGATGTTTGTAGGAAGAGGTTGGGTGAACATCTCTCAGAGCTGCTTTAGATCTGTGTGATCCCACCCTGGGCAGGGGGAAGGGATTAAATGGTACCTCATGTCCCTCTCAGCCCTGAATCCTGCACCTCCAAAGCCTTCCCAGGAATTTGTTGTCATGTTGGAGCAAGCCCTCGTCAGACTGAGCTACGACTGGGTGGGAGCTGGTGGCAGAGGGGGCTCTCAGATTCCCTTAGGGAAGGGGGAATGCCAAGACTACACACATGGAACAGAAAGCCACTGCACACAGGATCAGGGTCACAGCAGCGTGTCCCAGAGCCTTGGGACCTCCGTCTTGGGCTGGCTCCTGTCTCCAGAAGCCCCAGGGCCACAAGAGTTCCCAAGAATGAGGCCACCAGAACTGATCACACATGGGTGGAGGTGCCCTTCTGTAGCGGCAGCACTTCTCTACAAGGGGACATCAAGAATAGGTTTGTGGGTGCAGAAGAGGATTCCAAAGACCAGAACCCTCTTTCATCCATGGATTTCACCATCAAAAAACCCCAGGAAAGAGCCCCAGCTCCGGCCCACCTAAATCCAGTGGTGGATTTCATCTCTCTTCCTCCAGCAAGTTACTCAGAGTATTTCAGTGTGGGGACAGAGAGCTGGGACAACAATCCCTAAAAATTCATGACGTGTTTGGATATGGAATGGTGCTAAGCTGTGCTTCCACGTGCATGAGAGGAACCAAGAAGTTCTGAATCACTTCTCACTGCCACACTGGGGTTAGCGGCTTGGGACTTTGGCAGAGCTCTGGGATGCTGGGAATAAAGAGATGGAGCACTTTTCCAAGGGGACAGAGAAAAAGAGACAGAGGGAGGCAGGGAAAGGAGGGGCCGGGGAGAAAATGGGAGAGAGAAAGAGAGAGAGAGAGTGCAGGGAGGAGGGGAAATGAAAGGATATTATTTTTTTTTGTATCTGTCATTTCCCTGCTATCTCCCATATGACTTCTTAATCCATCAGAATGCTGGGAAGATAATGTTTTGGGCGAAATAACATGAGAGAGAGGATAGACTCCCAAGGACCAATATCTTTATTGCTCGGAGGATAAACGGATTATGTCAGCCATTTTCTGTTGCTGACAGCTTTTCTTATTAACCGATTTTATTTTTTAATCTTCCAGGGAAGAAATATGGTTTTATGTCACAATAAAACGCCGGTCACATCTAATTCTGCCCTCAAACAAACAGATTTCTGAAAGCCTTGCAGAGAAATTTGAAATAACTTTAAAGAGGGGGTTTTTGGATAAAGTCTTTATCCAGAGGCTTGTTCAACCGCAGTGTAAAAGGTTTAGAGAGAGTGAGAGAGGGAGTGAGAGAGAGAGGGAGGGAGGGAGAGGGAGAGAAAAGTCCCTCACAGTTGTTTTTCCTGGTTGATCCCTATTAAAAGAAACTCTTCATTGTGGTGTACTCAAGGAAATACAGCTCAGACGAAAGAGTCACATGAATGTTAACAAATATGGCTATTTGTGTGGCTTACGCGCCGCGCCGGGCTTAGGGATGTTGTGCGTGACACTCAGAGAATGAGGGAAGCAATCATTAGCATCCCAGCAACCTGCTTAGCCGCCCGCTTTCAGACTCCCCCTTTTGATCTGACACTTTTTTCCCTCAGTTTTGCTGGGATTACCGGGGAAGATGCTAATAAAGTATCAGCCCCGTTGTAGGCAGAGTGATAAGAAAGTCTGCTCTGGTGAAACTTCCCACATGCAAGGCAAGCAGACTTTGGACTTGTTGCTGGGCTCCCAGTGTAGACCTGGAAATTGGGAGGGTTTAATTTCGTTCCCTTTTTCCCTCCCTGAGCCCCCCAAAACTCCCTTCTGCAGATGGATCCTGCATATTTTGTGTGCATCTCCTGTGGGGATTTAGAGCAGGCTCCACGGAGCTGGTCATATCCCAGCTGCTCATGGACTTTTCCTTTCTCCGTTGGCTAAGGGAAATAAGGGAAGCCCAGCCATGCCCATCCATCCCCCAGGGAGGGGTGGCTCCTCTGCCTTTCTTCCTTTTGGCTTTGATTTTAGGAAACACATCTGCTACTTGGAAATACTGTCTTTCACGCAGCAAAGGTTTTAAGTCTTAATATAGACCAAAAAATGAACACCTTGTCTCTCAGCACACTTTTCTTGGCACACTGGGAACCCTAAAACAACAGCTATCATCCCAAGGAGCAGAGGAATTAAATCTCAGCAGCATCTATTGTTGTTGTTCTCTTATTGGGTTTTTGGGGGCTTTTGAGTGTAAATTCCTGCTGTGCTGGGCCCTACACCAGTATGTCTTGGTAGGCTCTCCCCCTTCTAAAGAGCTTAAAGCTGGACATAGACCAGAGGCTTTCAGAGCTTTGGTTGCATGGGTGACATGCTGGGACACCCAAAAAGGAATGCCCTGCCTTCTCTAGGAGGGGCTTTCCCAGCATGGGAGTGGGCTGAGTAAGGAATGCACAGATAAGGGAATGTAAGGAAACACATCCCTGTGCATGGATGACCCATGGACAAGGGATGGTTTGCAGGTTCCCCTCTGCTGCTCCACAGGGTTTGCCAGCCTGGTTCTGCTGGCAGAACTTTGCTGGGCACGGTGTCCCGTGTGCTGTCTGCAATCCCAACATCCTCCTGCTGCACCTCATCCACATCCCTGACTCTCTCTGCCCAAAATATTGGGTGTTCCAAGCCATTGAGCTCCAGAGATCCATCCACCACACCCAACGAGGCTCAAGACAAAACTGCCCCTGGTGGAGACCACAAAGCAGAAGGTGTGAAGCCAAAGCCATCTCCTTTGACCTATAATCCTCTAAAGGTAGATGGAATATGCAAAACTGGTATTTCCTCTTGGAAGTGGATGCACAAATAACCTCCTCAGAAATTAGTGAAACACCAGCCTCCTCCTCAAAGAGCGTTTAGGTTGATGAGGAAAAGATGATGCAGCCTCTCCCCCACCTGGCTCATATCATGCTGGAATGGATGCCAGGAGATGTCCCAGCTTTTGGGATGCTACTTAGCTCCCTTCTGTGGGAATGGGAACAGCCCTATCCCAGGTAATAGCAATAGACCAGTGCTGCAAAGGGGTCACCGCCAGCTCAATTTCTTACTAGGGATGCCGGGATGCCACTTTCTCTCTTCTCATCTTGGATTTAAGGATGGATTGTCTTTAAGAACAGTTTAAATTTAACATGTCCCTAAAAAGTAATTCCCAGGTGCAGAGCAGACAGCACTTTTTTTTTTTCTTTTTTTTTCTTTTTTTTTTTTTTCCCCACAGAATCCCAGAATCATTGAGGTTGGAAGTGACCTCCAAGATCATTGAGTCCAACTTTTGTCCAATCGCTTCCTTGTCACCCAGCCCAGGGCACTGAGTGCCACCTCCAGGCATTCCTTGATTCCTTGGACACCTCAAGGGATGGGGATTCCATCATCCCCCTGGGCAGCCCCTTCCAATGCCTGACCACCCTTTCCATGAAGAAATTCCTCCTGATGTCCAGCCTGAAGATCCCCTGGCACAGTTTGAGGCCATTTCCTCTTGTCCTGTCCCTGTTCCCTGGGAGTAGAGCCCAACCTTCACCACACCCACCTAGCTACAGCCTGTCCTTAACAATGTGGTGGTGGATCCAGCAGGAAAGATGGGCAGATATTCTCCTGAGGTCCCACACTCTCATGGCCTCATGTGAGACAGCTCCAATTTTTGTCAAAACAAAAACATATCCTGTAACAAAAATGCATTTTTATGGATAAAAACTGGTATTTACTGAAGAGAACTGCTTTCCCACAAGAATAAAATTCACCTTCCTAACAAAAAAGTGTTGGTGGTCAGTGTAACAGAGTGAAGGAAAAAGGGTGATTTGGTCCATTGTTTTCTGGGGTAAAAAGAGAGGAAAAGGAAACCTGAGGGAAGAAGCATTTAAAATTTCATTCACCATAAATGATCCCACCAAATATTTAAAATTTCTTCCCTGGCAGGGTGGTGAGGCCCTGGCACAGGTTGCCCAGAGAAGCTGTGACTGCCCCATCCCTGGAAGTGTCCAAGGCCAGGTTGGATGGAACTTGGAGCAACCTGGGCTAGTGGAAGGTGTCCCTGCCGATGGCAGGGGGTGGAACTGGATAAGCTGTAAGGTCCCTACCAACCCAAACCATTCTGGGATTCCATAATTTTATGGTCTCTTCTTCCCTCCAGAACTTGGCACATGATGGGATGGAGCCATTGGACCAGGCAGAACTCATAGGGCCGTAGGGATAGAGACTGTCAACGTGAAATTAGATGAGTTTTTTGTGTGCCTGCACCAAGGTCAAAAGATTTTCTGATGACTTTGACCCCTGGCTGGGAAATGCTGAGGAATTTGGTGCTGGATTTCTGCAATCCTGCTGGTGATCATCCTTCCCTGGGCCACACCAAGTCCCTCCACAAGCCGAAAGCACAAGCCAAGCAAAGACCAAATAAAGCTACATTTATCCCAGTTCCATTAGAAACACAGAAAATAAATAAATGCTGTTTTCAAATGTGGAAAAAGAAAAAAAAATCAATAGAGAAAGAAATATTATTTTTAATCTTCTAAGAGGTTTTTACAAACAACAGGGAGGGGAAAAATTGAAAGGCATGAAAAAAGACTTGCCAATGTCCTTTTAACCTTTATTTATTATCACTCAGTCCACATCAGCCCCTGACTGCAAGATAATTTGGAATTTCATTTTAATTTCAATGTATCACATAATTCAACACAGCTTTCCACTTTTTTTAGGGTTGTGGGTTTTTTTTTTTTTGTTTTTTGTTTTTTTTTTTGTTTTTGTAGTGGAAACTTTAAAAATCTCTCTATAGGAAATGCATCTTAAAAAAAAGCACCCCACAACATAACCCTTCTGCAGCAGTTACTTAATTTATAACATGAAAAGGGTTTGTGCTAAAATATGATAAAAATAAAATCAACAAACTTCAAAAAAGGAATATTCCTTAATAACATGCTTTAGCTTGAAGGGTGCCTGCTCCTCTGCTTTTCTTTGCCTTTGTCTGCTGCTTGCATTAGAGTGGAGTTATTTTGAGCCTGGCTTTTCGGAAGCCTTGTACTGAGCCTTGTTGGGATGTGTTTAATGGCTGTACCTGGGTGTGCTGAGGCAATTCAGGAAGAGCCTGGGACAGGCTGGGAGGTGAAGGATTGGTATTACCAACAAGGAACAAGCAGAGACAGCCTGGCAATTCCCATGGGCAGCGTGCTCCAGAACGCTCTACTTCCTGTAGGATCCCCCACGGGAGATGCCTCTGCTTTCCTGGGTCCAGGTCTTGTGTTGTCTTCCATGTCCCTTGTCCAGGATGACAGCGAACTCTGCCCTTCTCTCCCAGTGCCTCCAAGCAACAACAAACAGGCTGCAGGTCCCCGGGATGCTGCACCTGTTATATCCTGAGCTGGAAGATGTCCATGAGGATCATTCAGCTCCTGGCCCTGCACAGACACCCCAACAATCCCACCCTGGGCATCCCTGAAAACATTGTCCAAATGCTCCTGGAGCTCTGGCATTCTTGGGGCAGTGCCCATTCCCTGGGGAGCTTGGGCAGTGCCCAGCACCCTCTGGGGGAAGAACCTTTTCCCAATATCCAACCCTGACACAGCTCCAGCTGTTTCCTTGGGACACGTCCCCAGTCATGCAGAGCAGAGATTGGAGCTGCCTCTCAGGAGGAGCTGCAGATCAAGGTGAGTTCTGACCTCCATCTTCTCCAGCTGAACAAGACAAATGGACTCATCCACTTCTCATATGGCTGCCCCTGGAGACCCTCTACCATCTTCATGTCCCTCCTTTGGACACTATCCAGTAGATTTAGGTCCTTCTGATATTGTGGCACCCAAACCTGCCCCAGCACTCAAGGTGAGGCCACCCCAGCCCAGAGCAGAGTGGGACAATCCCCTCCCTGGCCTGGCTGGCAATTCCTGATGCCCCCCAGGACAGGGATGTCCCTCCTGGTTCCGCGGCACTCCTGACTCATATCCAACTGGCCATGGACCAGGACCCTCAGGTCCCTTCCCACAGTGGCTCTCCAGCCCCTCCTTCCCCCCTCTGTATTTCCAGGGTAGCGTAGTTCCAGGAGCAGGATCCAGCATTTGTCTCTGTTGGTGACTGCACAGCTGTCTCACTTGCCCAGGTCTCTCTGCAGGGCATCTCTGCTTTCCAGGGAGTCAACAGCTCCTCCTGGTTCAGTGCAGGAGGTGAATATCCTCAGCATATCCCTTAGGTACCACTGCCTCTCCCTGGCTTCAAGGTCAGGGTTCAGGACAGCCAGGAGAGCATTCAGTGATTGTTTGCATCCATATCTCAACCCATACCCCCCAAAAAACCTCAAAAGAGGAATTTGAGATGAGGTGGGAGAGAATAAATTTCTTGATATAAATGGTCCCGTTAATGGATGTCTCAGCCTTGGGCTTATTTGTTGTCCTGGAGCTCCTTCAATTGCATAATTTTTCTTGCAAATCGTGACTAATTTGCAAAATAACTTCCTTGGGCTCGTTCGCTTTTTACTACTTTCTTATTTTCTTTAAAAATTCCAGAGCAATAATTTACTTAATAGGACCTGATGCAGATGGTGCATTTTGTCTGGGATCTTGGCACTGGCTGTGGGCAGGAGGAATCTCATATATTCACGTCAGCTCCCCTCCTGAGCCTTGTTTATCAGGGGGCTCCTGAAGTGACAGGCACAATAGGGCTGTTTGTACTCCAAATTATCTGCAGGGAAGGTGGCAGAGACCTGGCAATGAGCAGAGAGACAATAAATTCCCTTCCAAAGAAAGCTCCACCCCAGCCCTCGAAGCCGCCCCCAGCAGTGCTCTGAAAGGTGATGGTTTTTCAGTGCAACCTGGAAAAAGGCAGGGATTAAAATGCTGTTTGACAGCACTGTTATTGATGCCTTCCTACAGGAACCACACTGTGCCACCCAGGAAGCGTCACCGAGTGGTCCCCAGATCGAGTGATATTATTTGTGACGTTCCAGCTGGGGAGGAGAAACCCAGGCTGCACCTGCTTTAAAGCATGGATTGAGCCAGACAAGTGTGGTGGGAGTGAAATTTCCACAGATCCGTGTTCCACTCTGCATAAAACCCAACAGGGGGTCAGCTCCTGCCCTGACATTCCGGTGTGGCTCCCACTCCTGCTCACCTCTCTGTGCTTCTCTCTTGGCTGTGAAAGGAGCTGCAGGAACTCTGGCTTGGAGCTGGTGCTTGTCCAGGCTCTGAGCTCCAAGGACTTAGAGAAACATTTAGGTTGGAAAAGCCCTCTGAGATCATCCACAGTCAGAATCAAGGCTGACATCTTGGGGCATCATTTCCCTCTGCCCTTGCCTGGCCCCAAGGGGAGACCTGGAGACCAACAACAGGTTTGTCATCAGTGGAGGTGGACAGAGCCTTACCCCACCTGAGTGATCTACCCAAAATCTCTGGGATGTTCAGGCTCACACACAAGAACTGATATTCTAAGTGCAAAGGGTGGGGAGGTGCAGGGGACTATAAAACCTCCTGACTCAGTGGGGTCTCCAGCTTCCCAATGGGGAAAATGAAAAATGGAAAACAAAAAATGGTGAAACCACCTCTACCCCAGAAGAGAGGGCTCTGGGTCCAGACCCAGGGTCAAGTAAAATAAATCTGCCAAAAAATAAAATACTACCCTTGACTCTCTAATAGATGGAGATTGGCTTCATCTCTTTTCTCTAATACATATTCCCTTGTTTACTAGTGTCAAAAATATTCCTGGAAAAACAGGCCTGGACAATAGGTAACATAAAGAAATGCTAAAAAATCCAACACGGCTCTGAAGGACAACCATTCCCAAGCCCCATCACTGGCATGTGTCAGACAGTCACATTTCTGCCCAAATCCAAACCTGTGTCACATCTAAATCAAGAGGAAAGCAATAAGATTTGGATGAAAATGCCAATTTCTGAGACAGAAATGCAGCTTTTGGAATCAGCAGAATTATCCACGAGCAAATCCCCCTTTTATTGCATCAGAAACCCGTAGGAAAATTAGTAGTTTTGTAGGGATAAAATTAAATAATTTCAATGTTCAGATCTCCATGGTGCCCCTGATGAGTGAGACAATGAAGATCTGCAAAAGCTGAACTTTTACTTCATTTTCTCTGGATATTTTTTTTGTTGTTGTTGTCAAGGCAAAGGTTTTTGTTAGAGAGGTCTGTGAAATGAAGAAGAATCCTTTGAACTCAGGAGCTGTTACACTTTGGAGTGCTCAACCTGCCCCGGCCCCGGCAGAGATGGTGATTTCATGCAATTATTATCCCCCACGCCACACAAGCACAAGCGCCCAGTCTGGGAGCAGAACAGCAAACTCATCATGCCCTATTTAGCAAAATGTTCAGCACCAATGTGAAATTCTGACCCTCACATTTTATTAAAAGGATTATATCTTAAAGCAAACTATTTCAGTCCTTCACCAGCTTCTCCCTGGGAAAACTTTCAAGACAATTTTCAGGACCGTGGCAGGATCAAGATGAAACAGTTCTGCCTTTCCATCTTATTTCTTCCAGCTCAGATCCGTTCCTTCCTCCGGTGTGTCCTACCTTGTGGTGTAAGCCTCGATTTGCAGAGGAAGCATCCTTTCCTATGAGCTCATCTTGCTTTTAAATGGATGTCGGAATTTAAATAGCTTTGGGGATAGTTCTGTAGTGGAGGTGGACTCAAACACGGAGCTGGGAGGTCTCCACCAGGTGGAAGGTGCTCCCAGTAGGTCACAGCTTGGGAAGCCAGAAAAACTTCAAGGCCAGTGGTGCTGGGAAGGCAATTTTACCCCAGTTTGGGTTTGTATCCATTCTGGTTAATCATAAAAATATACTGTTCCTATTGTATAGGATTGCATATGGATGTAGCAGGGAAGAGCGGGGGGGCCCATGTTGGGGTAGATTTGATAGAACAGCTTTGTGTCAAATGAATAGGTAGGTTTATTATAGACTTCCCTTGCTCCAAGCTTCAGATGAGAGAAATCCTATAATCCCGCCCTGCTTTAATACTGGATTAATGTGGATTTGTTAATAAAATGCTAGTGAAATCGAGAATAATTTGTAATTAACTCAAACTTCTACTCCCCGCATGATTTTGAATATTTTTTAATAGAGATGAGGGACAGTTTCTGTGGCTGCATACACTCCAACAGAGCAGGGCAAGTGGGAATCCTGCAGGAAAAACCCAGAAACCACTGCACCAACTGGAGTTCATGGCAGAGGAAACTACTCAGACAATGCAGCACACCAGCCACTGCTCTGCTGACCTCAGAAACCAAATTCTGTCACCAAGGGCTGCTCAGATCCAAGGTGTTAACACTTGTGGGGGTAAAATCCAAACCATTAACCCCAAAACAAGGAGTGCACAAACACAAGTGTAACAACAAGCAAGTGCCATGTGAACAGTGCAGGAACAACTGAGCAGGTGTGGCAGATGGAGCAGTGCAGCATTAACACTGCCCAGTGGTACCCGCTCAAAGCACAGAAACACTTTGCTCTGCGAAGATGGATTTCAGACAAGATCTTTTTCTGATCTAAAATCAGACATTGAGGATTTGTTCCAACAACTGGAGTGGAAGGCCGTCCATCTCCAAATCCTGTCTCTTGCAATGGTTCAAAAATGAACTACAAAGACTCATTTGTTCAAAGATGAACATGCCATGAGGTAGGAGAAAGGTAGAAGAGTGAGACATGGAAAAGGCTATTTAGCCCTGGATAATTTGGAAACTTCCCAATCATTGACCCTCTTCTTGCATCAGGCTCACTTACAGTCGGGTCAGTGCTGAAAAACCCCAGGAGAGCAGCATCTGTCCTTCATCATCCTCAGCTCTGGGGACAGCCAGCTGCCAGCAGTGGATAACAAAAATAAAGAGGACTTTTATCCTCTAGGTGAAGTCTTTTAAAGGACTCCTAACCTATAGTGAGAACTTGGTGCTCAAGGGAGGATTTGTTTCATCTTGGGCTCTGTCTCTCTGTTTCTTCCCTGGCTACTTTTTTTTTCAGCCTGGGCATGTTTTACAGCCCAGCAAGAATGTTTTAAAAGGAATGATGTGCTGTGCAAATAGTAATGCCCCTGAGCCCTTTCCCCACTTCATTTATAAATTGCTGGCCAGCTGGCCTGCCACTTTGGGCACTGCATGACTTCAATTGTGTCCTTACCCCGTTCCAGATGCTATCTGAACAAGTTCACTCCTCTTTTAGGGGAGAGTCCATTGAACTTAGTGTGTCTTTCTTTAAGCTGTTGAGAAAGGTCTGTATTTCAGTGGTGAGCCTGCTGTGACATTCCTTGATGGTCTCCTAAACTGTTTGGAGCTTGAATTGGTAAGGAAATACCAAACAATCCTAAAAGACTGTGTACGTTCCAGCTTGTCCACAGGGCCTGGCTGAGATCCTTCTGCACCAGGCTTTGCTGCAAAATTCCCCTGGGGATCCCAGAGGACATTGTTAGATACCACACTGGCCTGTACAGCTGCTTCCATCATTCCAAGGCCTTTCACCAATTCTCTGCCATTAATTGGTGACATCAAAGCCTGAAGTTTTTACTACATGGGAACAAGATACCTTGAGAAACTGTACCCTGTGTTCAGACCTGTATGCATCCATCAACTATTCAGGAAGGTCAAAAAGTCCTCAACTTTTAAATTCTGGACCTTGTCAGGACCTGAAGTGGATAGAAACCATTCTGTCAAGTGCTGTAGCGCTCTCTCCTTCTCAGGGAACTTGAGAACAAACCACTTGGAACCCAGCTGATCTCTGCTTTCATTTCTGTCCCCGGCAACTCATTGTGCCTTGAGGTTAAATGAGGTATTTGTGTCTCTCGAGTCCATCTGCAGTCACACCATTTAATTTGGACCATTCTTCCATGCACCTTTGTTGTCTGCATTCTTCATACTTTTGTTATATGCTGGGTTGGGGTTTTATTCCCTTTTCCCTTCTGGCCCATGGATGAAAGTCTTTGTTTAAAACTACAGTGTGAAAGATTTGGAGTTTGGATAGTATCGTGAGTGTCAGAAGTGCTTCCTCTTGAAAAGAGAGACTTTGTATAGAGAGACCTCAATAACCTTTTATTAGACCGACAGCTGGAAGAAGTGGACAAGTGTTCAGGAGTATGAACCCCTTTGTACCTCTCCAAAATTCACATTCTCTTTAGAATGCCTTGCTTGAAACAGCATTTACACAAAACCCCCACACTCTTCTGAGAGACAATTTCACACAATCACAGAGTTATTTAGTTTGGAAGAACTCTCAAAGATCATCGAGTCAAACCATTCTCACAGCAGTGCCAAGCCCAGGACAAACCTTTCTCCCCAAGTGCCATATCCACATGGCTTTTGAATCCATCCCTGGAGAGATTCCACTACTGACTTGGGCAGCTGTGCCAGGGCTGGAGAGTGCTTTTGGGGAAGAAATTTTTCTTGATATCTAACATGAACCTCCCCTGGCACAGCTTGAGGGCGTTTTCCCTTGTCCTGTCCCTTGTTCCCTGGGAGCAGAGCCTGACCCCCACCTTGACAGAAGTGGGTCCACAGGGAAATGGTGGAGTCACCATCCCTAGAACTGTTCAAGAAATGAGTAGATGTGGCACTTCACAATAGGGTTTAATGGTGGGGTTCAGTCGAGGGTTGTGCTTGATGATCTTGGAGGTCTTTTTCCACCTAAAGGATTCTGTGATCCTGTTCCTGGGACATTCCTCCTTTATCCAAAGGTCACTCCATCCACTACCAGAAGGACAACATTTCTTTAAGAGACTCCTTTGGAATCTCAAATAATATTCCTGACTCCAGGCTCTTGGAATGTGCGCTGCAGCTTGATGATGCTTGTTTTCCTGTTTGCCAAACACATCTGATTCCTGTGTGGATCTGAAGGAAAACCAGTGCAGGCTGAGTTCACAAAAGCTCTGCAAACCAGAAAAAAAGGCAAATTATTTTCTATATCTCTATCATGGCTTCTCTTATTCATGTCGACTCTAAATTATGTGGCCATGATCTTTCTAATCTCTCTTTGCATGGGCGTCTTTCCATGCCCATAATCATTTCCTTTGCCCTCCCCTAGACCTTTCCTGTGTCTGCATTCCGAGGCAAGAAGGTCAGAATGGGGAACATTATTCCGAGTGAATGTGTATCATACAGTTCTGTAATTCCATTATTCCATTACAGCGTTTTCAGTATTATTCCCTCTTTTTGAATACAGCCTGGCATTTTTTCCTTGGTTTTCTGGATCACCAACGCATTTTGAGATTGCACTGAGCTTGGCAGAGGCAATCAGGATTTGTAAAAACAATGTGCAATTTTTGTAGTTTTGGTTTTTATTTTATGTTATGTATTTTTTCATGAAGATTCTCTACTTGGGGCCTGATTTCCAAAAAATGAATTCTCAGTACTAAAATGGGTAGGTCCCTTCCCAATGGTTCTTACTGATCTCTCTGCTATGGGATGGGAGAAGTTCAGACACTTTTGCAGATTTCCTTCTCTCACTCTGAAAGACTTGGTCTGCTTTAAGATTTTCCAGGGCAATTTAAAGTTGGAGCCACCCTACTCTTTGGCATTCCTTTGACTGCCTGGGGCAAAGTGATTTGGAGGAGGTTTCTATGGGTGATGAAACACCCATGGCAGGTAAGAAGCCAAATGACATTAAAAATCACTATTCTAAACCCAAATTCTCTCCTGTAATTATTGTTAACATAAACTGAGTCATTCCCATTTTATAGCAGCCTGAGA
Organism: Anomalospiza imberbis; assembly: GCF_031753505.1. Lineage (NCBI taxonomy): Eukaryota > Metazoa > Chordata > Aves > Passeriformes > Viduidae > Anomalospiza > Anomalospiza imberbis. The sequence continues at coordinate 21,063,851 of NC_089690.1, read as the reverse complement.
AAAAACTCTTTCCTGAAGGAAGGGGTGCAGGGAAGGAGTCATGTATCCAGGGGGAGGTTTGCTTTGTTTAACCTCTAAGTCTGTCTTCTCTTCTTCTCCAGGATAGGAGAGGAAAAATTCAGCTGGCATCTTCAGCTTCTCTTCCCTATTATGTGCTGAGAATAAAACAGCTGGGGGTGGATGTGAGAGGGAGTTCAGGGAAAAGAAAATCTGAGCTTCCATGAGCCCCTGGAAGCCCTCTGCCCTCCCAGCCATGTAACCAGTGGCTCTGAGGAGGCACTGGACATTTCAAGAGGCTCTCAGTGAGGTTTTAATGCCCTTAAATGCACGGAAAGACGGGGATCATGGAACCACTTAATCACTAAGGTTGAAAAAGACCTCCCAGATCATGGAATCCAACCCATGCCTGATACCCCCCTTGTCACCTAGACCAGAGCACTGAGTGCCCCGTCCAATTGTTTCTTGAACACTTCTGGGGATGGGGACTCCACCACCTCCCTAGGCTTGTTTCAATTGCCTGGATACCCTTTTCATGAAAAATTTTTTCCTGCTGCCCAACCTGAACCTCCCCGGGCACAGCTTGAGGCTGTTTCTTCTTGTCCTGATGAATGATATTTGATGCCTGCGTGGCTCAAACTCAAGGGCCAGCTTTTCAGGCACGTGAGAGTTTTCATTTGCTCAGGTCCAGGATTCATCAAGAGTTTGGAGTTCTTATGACCTTAATTTTGTTGCAGTTGAGAAGACAGACTCCTACAGCAGGTCTTTGGGTAACTGCAAGAAAACTAAATCCAAATATCTTCAGCATGAAAGATGCCTTGCGGTTTGTGGTGGGGAGCCAATCAGAGCTCCTGCTCCAGCCTCCATGGGAGGGAATTCCCAGTGCGGGCTGTGAAGGTTCAGGGACATGAGTCAAATCTCACATGAACACTGAAAACAGTAAAATTGCCATGGAAGAAAAGTACTCCTGGGATCTTGACATCTCAGAGCTGACAGGTTGAAGAACTTGAAGATGCTGGTGTGCAGAACAGATCTGGCTTGGTGACATGGGCAGGAGGGCACCCCAGTGGAATTGTGTGCCTTGGGACGTCCCCTTCCAGGTCCTGCCTGGGCTGTTGGGGAGCGTTTCGTTCATCCCAAGTCCTGCTGCTTCAAAGGCTGAGACTCTGAACAGGCAATGACTTTGTCTCCTGGGTCTAACGATCAAGAGACTCAACATTCAATTAGGCAGAGCTCCCAGGAGGGTCTGACCAGTCTGCAATGCTATAGGAGGAGTCCTTAGGACCTTAGATCAGACCATCAGCACGACCAATTAATGCTAACTACTGGCCTTGTTAATTGTGATGGAGCTCCCCAAGGGGACCAGGACTAAATGAGCAATACATATCAAAGAGGAACTGAAAAGCCATTATGTATTATTGTCTCTTTGTTGATTGGAGGAGGATGTGATGAACTAGGTACTAATTACATTAAAAAACACTGTATTCTAAACCAATCTCTCCTCTAATTAATGTCAACATAAACTGAGTCATTCCCGTTTTACAGCAGACGAAGCCTTTCAGTTACCGTGGGTAACACACACGGGGCAGCTCTGGGATGAGCACTATTGACATATTTTTGCCAGGGAGATGGAAATTTCCAGTCCCAAAGCTCTGAACAGAGGTGCAGGTAAGATCAGGGTCCCTCAGCAGCATTCCATGGAGTCCCACGTCATCCCACACTGTCCCTGTGCTTGCAGACACTCCCGTGTACACCCGTCACACAAAGCAATTTTTCCTCAGCACCAGGAATGTTCCCCTTTCCACTTAAATGGCTTTTTTTCCCTCTGATTCATTTTTACTTTATTTTATTTTATTTTTTTATTTATTTCCCTTCTGTATCCTTTTCAATCTGGAAAGTGACTTGGCCTCTCTTTCCCCCATCTATTTTCCTCCTGCCACTATTCAGTTTAGGCATGAAACACAGAACTAGATTGAAAGCATTCAATGGCCATTCAATCGGAGAAGAAAAGAGCCCCTCAGAGCTTTATTAGATATGAAGATCCACAATAAAAATCAATTTCTGCCTCTTTATGCAGTTTAAATGACAAAGCACCCACCCATTCTGCAGCCTTTGTGCCCAGGAAATGTAATTCAGTGCCGGAGCCAGGCCCAGAACAGCCCGGACTCACTGACCTGCGCCGGCAGATTCCGATATGATACAGCCCTTCCAGATAATGACAGCCACTTCATCTCCCCGCAGGAAAGAGAAACTTATCTGATATCTTGGAGGGTTAAAAGGCTATGTGGGCAGCATTTTTAACAGCACTCTAAATCAGCATCTTAAAAATACCTCTGCTTTTTTTTTCCAGCACCCTGTTCCCCACTTTTTCCACTCATTCGTTGGAAACTCCAGCTATGATCTTGTACAGACTTTGGGAAGAGTCCTTCCTGGATGCCTGGCTGGAAGTGAGCGCATTAAAGTGCAGGCTTGACTGCAGACATTCCCTCCATTGATGTGACATGCAGGAATTTGATTAGGGAGTGTCTGTGGCTTCTGGGATGAGTAAGGACTGTGCAGTGCTGTGGGGCAGAGCTGTCAGATCCCACAGCTGAGGTGTTCTGGTCAGGGAATGAGCAGCATCTGGCCTGTCAAGCTGCATTGTGAGGGAGTTAGGTTGGAAATCAGGGAAAAGGTTCCTCCCTCAGAGAGCACTTGGGCACTGAACAGGCTCCCCAGGGAACGGGCACGGCCCCAATATTGCCAGAGCTCCAGGAGCATTTGGACAATGCTCCCAGGGATGCACAGGGTGGGATTGTTGGGGTGTCCGTGCAGGGCCAGGAGCTGGAGTTTGATCCTTGTGTGTCCCTTCCAACTTGGGATATTCTACAATCCCATTGTCATCCCCATGGTTTTCCTTAAATCACTATTGCAATAGCTTTTTCCCTATGGCAAAGATTACTTTTTGTTTGAATTTCAATAAAACCTTGGCCTAAGTTGTGTCTAAAAGCAGTGGATTCCTTGAAAAAAAAAAGACTCCTGTGTGCAAGTGCTTTTTGAATTATTTTTGAGCATTTTCCCCCCCATATATTCTGGAAAAAGTTCAGCAGAACTGTCGAATCAAACTTCTCTGTTGTCTGTATTCTATGGGATGGAATATATTTGATGTATGTTCCATACCAAATATATATACTCTATGTACTATATAAATTAATGTATTTTTTATGTTCTATGCCATATATATAATAACTATAGTATCGATTTACTTACATAGAAGTTTTACACCGACAATCCTGTTGACTCCAACACTCACAGGCTTTGAAAGTCACACTCGTTTTATCAAAAATTAAAGTAGGGGATGAAAACACAGAAGAAAAATGAAGTTATGACAATCCCATAAGGTCCTGCTTGTTCACTTGAAGAAGGAAACCCTTCCACTCTATGTCCCAAACCCCCTTATTTTTCCATGTTTTAAGAATTCCCGTGTAGATAACACCACTGAATGATGTCACAGTGGAAACGAAAAGCTTTGATCTGTCTCAGATGAGTCCGAATCCTTCAGCGATTGACTTCAAAAGTTTGCTTTTGTTTGTTTGTTTGAGGAGGAGTTCTGGATGCTGGAGTGAATTCGTGTTCTCCATTGCTCACGTCTTTCAGCATCTCTGGCCAAAACTCCTCCCCGTGTAGCACAGAGTATTTGGAGTGAATTGTAATTCTGGCTATTCCCCCTTGGCCTCATGGCAGCTTTATCTTAATGAAGATGTGCTGTGTGCCTTTTCCAAAGCTTCTGGGCTGCCCCGGGATAACAGTTTTAAGTAGGAGGAATGTGTTCAGTGGAATCTGTGTTTTTTACAGCTATAGTTTTATTTTTAAAGTGTTTCAATGTGTTTACAAAATAACTCGGAGACTTTCTCCTCCTGGAAGTGCATCTGTGTGTGTTCCCCTGGGAAGCACTGCCTTTCCAGCCAGTGGATGGGCCCCAAACCTGCTGGGAGCCATTGCTTGGTCCTGTGTCTGGAGCACCTGGAGCATCTGACCACTGAGGAAGTGTTTTGTGAGAAAGGTAAGGCTGTGAAACCACTGTGTCCCCAAAAGCAGATCCCTCAGATAGACTAGGACACAAACCATCCATGTCAGACAGATGCAATTCCTGAATAAAGGCTGGGGGCTTCCCAGAAGTTGGTGAGCAGTTCCCTGGCTCAGCATGGAGAAGCATCACCAGTCCTGGTGGGAGTACATCCCTTTCCTTTTCAGGATGTTCTGAGACCTTCTTGGGTCCCTCCAACAAAAGGCCCACATGTCTTGATGTGACAATGGCTCATCCAAACCAGATGAATTATTGTGGAAGTGGCACTGCTGGGTCCTTGTCCAGCTACCCAGGGATGGCAATAAGCTGGGCATTGACATCTCCTGCACACAACATGGAAGAGGAGACACATGTTATTAAGGGTATTCCATTTAGAGGAGGACCTGGAAATCCCAGTGCTGTGACCATGTCATTTAGTGATTCCTATCTCTGCAGATGTTATCTCCTGGAGCTCTCCCTGCAGCACTCGGCAACCCAAAGCATCTGTGCTGAGAAATTGTGAAGTAAGGAATTAAGGAGGACAAAACCACAAGAGCTTTATCAGGGGTCCCTGTGGGGTGTCACCTTGGAGCCCCGGGAGATATGTCAGAGGCTGTCTGAGGAATGCTGGAACCCATAATCATTCATTTCTTCATCCAGCTGTAGTGAGGTGGGGAAAATCCTCTCTAAGATTCACATGAACCAAGAGAAGTTCCAGCATCGCTGAGTCAGGACAACCTTGTGACAGTTTGTCGTGGGATGGGCACGAAATAGTGTGGGCAGACGTGGCACAGGGAACTTCCAGGATGCAGGATCAATCAAAATGATGGAGCACAGAGAGCCAGGATTACAGCTGAGCAAGGGCCAGAGTCAGGATGTGCTGCTCCAGACCTGAGGGAAGAAGATGGAGGATGTCCAAGGATACAAGAAATGCAGGACACTCAGGCCTGGGACACAGGTGTTCTCCTGGCTTGTGGCCAGGGAAGGAGGGAAAGCCAAGGGTAGTGGGATGTCTGAGGAGTGGTGTTTCCACTTCCAGAGAGGGAAGTGTTGATATGACTGTGCTCTGCACTGCAGATTCCAGAAATGAGGAATCTCCCAATTCTCCCAGTCACTCCTTGTTAGGGAAAGATTGTCTCCTCAGGAACCATGGCTGGCTGAGGGAAACATGTCCCACACATGAGGCAGAAAGAGCTTGGCTTGGTTTCTCCCATAAAAGGGAAACTGAGGAAATATTCAGGAAATCTATTGGGGGATTAGAAGTGAGGGAGAGGAAGGGGTTGCTCCCAGCAAAGGGCAGCGTTGGCAACCAAGGCAGGAAATCAGTGACCATGAGAAGATCCCCACTCTGGAAGAGCCTCCCAAAAAGGCTGGAAACTTATGGAAGGAAAAAAAGCTATGGAAATAGAGATTATTAAAGGGATATAATGAAGAGATGCCAACTTAGTGGATAGAAAGGGTTCCTTTCAACCCCACATTCCTGTGTCACAAAGGCCAAGAAAAGTAAAATAAGGCTCCTTTTGCGTATGTATATATATAAGTGTACACTAAGAGTGTTTTTGAAGATGGATTATCATCAATATAATCAAGATCAGAGCCATCACACACTCCCAGCCCTGGAATGCTACAGTGACAGAAAGCTGGCAGTGAAGTTGAAGAGGGTCCCGGTTTTTTTTTAGCAGACTTTTCTCACATTTGTAATCTGTCACCAGTTCAAAACCTGCTGTGAACCCATAGCCATAGACAAAAACAGATCTGTGGGTAAATGGTGTGGTTGGGAGCGATTATGGGTGCAGATACAGCTGGATTTGGCAGAGCCAGGGATCTGGCACAGCCATGGAAATATTTTCCAGTCACAGCTTGCTCACAAAAGCCACGGGAGAGGGATACACACGGACTGCAAGGAAGGGCTGGGAGCAGTTTGCTTGCTCTTCTCCATAGGTTGAGCAGGCTGTAAACTCTCCTTGCTGCTGCCAAAGAGAGAATTCCAGAGAGAGCCGTACCTCAGCATTCCCAACGTGCCAAGTGATGGGCAAGGCTGGATACCAGGAGTGGCAGGTACCAGGGAAAAGATTTGCCTGAAAGCAACACAGCTTGGTAGGCAGCTCTCTGTGCCCAGCAGAAGAATGCCACAACACACCCAAAGGGGTGAAGTTGCTTGGGGCATTGGCACATAAATTGATGTCAAAAGATGAACTGGGGGATAATAAGGAAAAAAACACAGGATGGCAACAGTCTACACACGGCATCAAGCAAAGGGTCAGACACGGTGAGAATAAATTCACCAGTCTCCTAAAAGAGTAAGGACACTGTGGCAAAGGCTTGGAAGTAAGGGAATATTCTCTTGATGAAGAAGAGGGCAAGCTGCTTCACCTCCTTGACCCTCAAGTCACCAAGAGCTAATAAGTCACAGTGCAAACCTGACAGCAGCAATGAAGCTGCAGTTTATTGACAGTGTCATTAACAGCTCAGTATCATTAACAGTTTGGTCTGGGGGTCACTGGCTGACCCTGTGCTTAGACACATGATCCAGTGACTGTCAGGAACATCCCAGTTTCCTGGTGACCTCTTCTCTCTGTGACCAGGGACAGGACCCCAGGGAACAGCTGGAGCTGTGTCAGGGGGATTTAGGTTGGAGATCAGGAAAAGGTTCTTCTTCCACAGGGTGCTGGGGCACTGCCCAGGCTCCCCAGGGAATGGGCACAGCCCCAAGGCTGCCAGAGCTCCAGGAGCATTTGAACAATGCTCTCAGGGATGCACAGGGTGGGATTGTTGGGGTGTCTGTGCAGGGCCAGGGGTTGTACTGAATGATCCTTGTGGATCCCTTCCAGCTGGGATATTCTGTGCTCCTGTGATCCTCCATCTGTGTGCTCCTCTATTTTTCTCATAATGTGCATGTCTGATCTCCAGGAGAAGAAGGATTCCTGGTACTCATAACCTGAGATATCTGGACAAATCCCTTCTGCTCTTTGTGTGGGACCAACCCTTCCAAATATAAGAACAAATAGCACAGACTGATGGTGGCACTTCCAAAGTTGTTTCAGATCCAGCCACACATCACTGAGCAAAACTGAAAGCACAGCAGAGTGTTCACCTGATGAAGGGCAGATTTTTTTTCCAGTGATAGCCTTGAGGCTTTGTTTGGTGAAGAGCAAAAGGCAGGCTGGAAGGCAGCCAGGTCTGGTTCAACCAAACCCACTGTTCAGAAATACCCCCAGCAAATTCTGCTTTCTTGTCTTGCTGCCTCATGTCCCAGGAGCTGTCTTGTCTCTGCTTGGCTCCTGGTCCTACTCTTCCTCCCAAACCCTCCAGGCTTGAGCCCAGAAATCCCATACATTGTATGACAGGCTCAATGCATCCTGGCTCCGTGCCCCTGGCCCCATCCCAGGACCAGTCATCTGGCAGAGAATCCCGGCAGAAGACAGTGACTCAGCCTTGTATAAACCAGAAAAAGGCAGAGGTAGTGAATGACAGAGCAACAGGAAAGACAGGGAAGCATCAGGACTGACTCCAAGTCCCAGATGGGGGTCCTAAGGAACATCAGGTTTATAACTTGAGCTGCACGTGGTGTTTTACCAGGAAACAGAAGAGCTGGGTGATACCTTAAGAGCAGGGAAGGAGTTGCAGAATATCTTAGGGCACATGGGAAATCAGAGAATCATGGAATGGTCTGGGTCAAAAGGTACATTAAAACCATCCAGTCCCACCCCCTGCCATGGGCAGGGACACCTTCCACTATCCCAGCTTGCTCCAAGCCCTGTCCAACCTGGCCTTGGACACTTCTGGGGATCCAGGGGCAGCCACAGCTTCTCTGGGCAACCTGTGCCAGGGCCTCACCTCCCTCACAGGGAAAAATTTATTCCCAATATCCCATCTAACCCTGCTCGCTGGCACTGGGAAGTCATTCCCCCTTGCCCTGGTACTCCATGTAAAAGGCCCTCTCTCTCCATGTTTCCTGTTGACTCCTTCTGGCTACAATTTGGTCAATCAAGAGCCTTCTCTTCTCTGAAGAGAGAGCAGACGAGATGAGAGAAGAGAAGAGAAGAGAAGAGAAGAGAAGAGAAGAGAAGAGAAGAGAAGAGAAGAGAAGAGAAGAGAAGAGAAGAGAAGAGAAGAGAAGAGAAGAGAAGAGGCTGAACAATCCCAGCTCTCCCAGCCTTTCCTCCCAGCAGAGCTGCTCCATCCCTCTGATCACCCTGGTGCCTCCTCTGGACTCTCTCCAGCAGCTCCAGCTCCTTCCTGTGCTGGGCCCCATGGCTGGGGCAGCTCTGCAGGTGGGGTCTCACCTGAGCAGGGCAGAGGGGCAGAATCCCAATCCCTTTCCTGCTGCCCATGCTGGGGATCAGCCCAGCACAGGGCAGACTGGGATGGGGCATGGCCCGCCCTCACCACCTGCACCCCCAAGTCCTTCTCCAGGGGCTGCTCTTCGTCAATCCAGCGTGACCTTCTCACATAATTTCCTTCAGCTTGTTTATCAAAGATTGCAGTTTTTCCTCGGCTTTTGGAGCTCATCCTTAGCCGGGCAGGTATTTTTGTGCAGATGTTTCAAAGAACATTAGATTAAAATGAGCAGGATGCTTGTGCTATTGTGCTGGAAATTGGTTGAGCCAGGTCCTCATCTGGTGTCCTTGCTGTGCAGACCAGGAGCAGGTCAAGACCTGGCCTGTCATTACTGGTGACGTCTATTGCAGATCCCGATCCCAAAATACAATGGAGTAGTCTTTGCCATTTTTTTTTTCCAATGTGAGCAGTGCCTGAGATTTTACTTCCTTTGAGAAGATTTATAAAAACAACTGCTAGAACAAATCTATTCTTCTTCCTGGGGTTTTACCTCTGACATGGAGGGGTCTAAAAATGATAAGAATTGTTTGATAAAAATAAAAAGGAACAAGAAAGAAGCAATGCATCAGTTTCAAACAGGGATAACTGCCTGTCTAGAACAGTAGAAATTTAAAGATTAATGGATCTTAGGAGCAGATCTCCCTGGCAGGCTGGCTGCAGAGATGGGGAACCCAAAACATATACAAAGGGATTAAAGCAAATGCAGAGAAAATGCTGTTGACTTAATTATTCTCAAACTGATGTTCAAGTGGAAAAAACCCTTTGAACTGGGGCAAGAGCAGAATTTGGCTGGATGAGGTGTTTGTCCATCCATCTCCAAGAGTTCGAGACCTTTCTGATCTTCCCTGGTCCTGTGGGTCCAAACCCAACAACCCATTGGGGTTTTATTTTATTGTGCTGGATTGGGCTGGGGTAATTTCCTTCAGAGTAGCTGGGATGGGGCTGTGTTTGTCATGCACAGTGTGGAAAGCTGGGGGCAAAAACAGGAAGAGAGGGTATTGGGAGTGAAGTGTTTGTCGGTGGTTAATGTTGGCCAAAATGCCTTTATTTTAAAGAAACATGTAAGTCGGGTTCTGCTTTTCCAAGAGCCACACCAGGAATCTTCTTAATGTGGACTCTGTTTGAAACAAACCATTATGAAGAGGATGAATTCAGGTAAATGATGCTGGTATTGGGTCATTTACAGTGTTTATGCATGTGCACAACTCCTGAGGCTGCTCCGATGGGATTTCTGGGTCCAGGTTTTCCCCAGACCCCGTGGGGTGTAGGATCAGGAAAGAGGGAAGGCTGGTGAGCAAGGTAGAGCTGCCCAAACCTGGTTCAAGTGCAGAGTCCAGCAGAGATGAGGACAATGTCAGCCAGATTTTTGGCTGCCACAAATCCAGCAGAGCTCCATTGGCCTGGATTTGTACAAGAGAGGAGCTGGATAACAGCTGAATGGCTTTGCTTGTTCTTTCAAAGACCTGTCAGATGAAAATGGGAGTCAAAGTGCACAATTCTGCAGGTCTGAGGCATTTTTTCTCCAGGTTTGGGTTAGCCCTACTTGCAAACACAGGCTGAAGCATCCCCAGAATTTGGCTTCTGAGCCACCACACCGAGACACCTCCAGTCCTGTCCTGGGCTGAATCCAGACCTCTGCACGCCACCCTGGGACATGCAGATTTACATGTGCTCTTCCTCCTGTAAATGAGTTTTCTAATATCCTCATCTCCCCTCCCCAGGGAAGGAGAAGTGGGGAAGGGTTTATTTATTTAGCCCACTTTACTGCCTGATCAGAATTACCCGTCTGAGAGGGGGATTTGAATGGCACCTTATCTGAGGTCTTTCTCCCTCTATTTAATGCTTGAAATCAGGGGCTTTCTTTATTTATTATATTCTTGAAATCAGAGGCATTTCGGTTTATTTTTAATTACAATGGAAAAATAAAAGGATTGAACAGGAAAGTTAAAATAAAATTAGAAAAAAAAAACTTTAAAAGTACAATGTGAAGGAAAAATGATGGTTTTACTCTTTGCCTTAAAGTAAAATAGCCTTTATCTTTTTTTCCCCCTTACAACAGCCTCCTCTACCTAGATAATGCATTTGGTTAGATTTATTTGCTCAGCCCAGAAAACTTGACACTAAGGGGATTATTTAGTTTTAGATTCGCTGTAGTCCATAGTAATAGCCAACAGGGAAAGAAATGAAGCAGCGATATTAGCAGGGAGATGGGAGGGGAGGGTGGACGGGGGGAGGGGGTGGCAGGGACTGCAGCTAAGCAAAACTGCTTGCATAAACACCATTAAGAAGATTTAGACATTGCTTTTCTTATCATCAGCACTCCTGGAAGAAATAAAAAAAAAAAAAAAAAAAAAAAGAGAGAGAGAGAGAGGGAGAGAGAAAGGAGAAAGGAAAAGGGACAGGCCCTGACTTGCTGTGCATGCGTTTCCATCAAGGTTCAATAGAAAAATAAAACCAGCCCAGGGTCCATGTGTAGCAATTCTGCCGACCTCTCCAAGTTACCCCATCACGCTCCAAAGGAGACATTTGTTCCACGTGTTAAGAGGAGGAAGGAGCAAGTCCAAAGAGGAGGAAACATACAGTTTCCCTGCAAAGACTTGGCCAATTTTATACATATCCATGAGACACATTTATTTTTCTGTAAAATGCTTGAATTTTCTTTGTGCACTTCCAAGGACTGGAGTGTGTGCAGAAGAGGAGGGAGAGGCTCCTGCGAGTTAGAGATCAAACTTCTACAGGCAGAGCACTTGGCAGCCCAACTTTTGGAAACGTGTCCCAGATTCACCAGCCACTGACTTTCTGAAGGGACACAGCCAGGAGCAGCAACAGAGCACAGGCAGGAGAAGCTCTGGGAACATTTTTGGTCAGCAGAATCATGGACTCACAGAATGGTTTGGGTTGGAAGGGACATTAGAGATTATCCAGTCCCACCCTTGCCATGGGCAGGGACTCTTTCCACTAGCCCAGGTTGCTCCAAGCCCCATCCAACCTGGCCTTGGACGCTTCCAAGCATGGGCCACCCACAGCTCCTCTGTGCCAGGGTCTCACCACCCTTCACAGGGAAGAATTTCTTCCCAATATCTCATCTATCCCTGCCTTCTGGCAGTGGGAAGCCATTCCCCCTTGGCCTGGCACTCCAGGCCCTGGGAAATAGGCTCTCTCCATCTTTTGTGTTGGCTCATTCAGATACTGGAAGGTCACAATTAGATCAATCAGAAGCCTTCTCTTCTCCAGGCTGAACAATCCCAGCTCTCCCAGCCTTTCCTCCCAGCAGAGCTGCTCCATCCCTCTGATCACCCTGGTGCCTCCTCTGGACTCTCTCCAGCAGCTCCAGCTCCTTCCTGTGCTGGGCCCCATGGCTGGGGCAGCTCTGCAGGTCTTGGAAAGAAATATGTAGGAATTCCCAAGGACTGGAAGGACTTACCACAGGTCTGGATCAAGGCACAGAGCAGAAATTGTCCCTTAAGGGCACAGCTTCCCCCCCAGCAAGCACTTGCTGGTGCCCTTCTTCCAGCATGGCACACCCAGACAAGGAAGGAGGGACATCCAACTGCCCGTCTTGCATCAGAGCAGGAGCTGAAACTGCTTTTCTCTGGTGCCACCACGACTGGTTGTGACAACTCTAAGCCTGCCAGATGCCTCCACATAGAATCGTAGAACCATGGAATCATTAATGTAGGAAGAGACCTCCAAGGTCAACAAGTCCAACCATCAAAGAGCCCAACACATCTCAGAAGAGCAGGTACTAAATTAAAGCTTATTCAGTGAGCACAGTGAGGGGGCACAGGAGCAGCTCCTCAACACCCTGGCCGGGTGTTGAGGACCCTATGAGGACACCAAGGTCCGTGTGTGAACATGGTGTGTCCTAGGGGAGGGTCACTCATTGTTCTACCCCTCCCTGCTACTGTTGGCAGGAGGCACAAGCTCTCCACAAGCTCTTCCACCCTGGTGTAATTCCTGTGTAAACTGTAGCTGCCAAAGCACCCGAGTCAGCAGATCCCAGCTGCTAAGGCATCCACAGAAAGGGAATGCAGATGCTACTTTTGAAGTATCAATGCTCTGAATTAAAAAAAAAAACAAAACCTACAGCACTGTGGAAGAGACAGAAACCTTCCTGCTCCAGGGCACGAAAATCTTCCTGTCACCAGGCATTAGGAGGAAAAGTGTCCTTGGGGGCACTTGGGTTTTTGCAGCTGCCAAGGGGACTTCCTGTCAAAGAAAGGAATACCGGGATAGTTTGGGTTGGAAGGAACCTTAAACCTCACCCAGTTTCATCCTCTGCCATGGGCAGGACACCTTTCACTATCCCAGGTTACTCCAAGCCCCGTTCAACCTGGCCATGGACACTTCCAGGGATTGGGCATCTTCTTGCCTTTTACTCTCTGGAAACTGCTTCAATCATTGGGGCAGGTCAACTGAATTAACTCTTGTATTTAAAGTTAAGAGGTGACTTTTCCACTATTTATCCATCAATCTCTCACCATGGCAAGTACATTATTTGATAATCAGCTTGTGCCTCTCTGCTTGGCTTCCAAAGGGAGTTTGTAAAGCAGGAAGAAGAAAACTGGGGAGTAGAGCGTGATGTTATTTTGGGACTTGTTATCATTGCAGAAGGGGTGGAAGAGTTTAAACCCAGAGGAAAAGGCAATTCATTTATCCTTTAACTTCAGGATATCTTTCCCTGTTGATTATGCTCATGAGAATTAACATCTCTTGGATCAAAACAAAGGGAACATCTCCATCACTGAATTTCTAATATTCTTGCTATTCCACCCATCACACTCAGTCTCCTTGCCCCTTCCAGATGCATAGAAAATTCTGTGTCCCAAAGTCAGCTCCTGGCTGAATAAGGAGAGAAAATCTGCTCCAACTCATGGGCATCCTCTGTTTTTTGTAACTCACCTCCATCTGGTGGTGCCAGCCACGTCTTGGAGCAGAGGCATTCCGACCTGCTTTGATGAAGGCCTGTGCCTTGCCAGGGTTCACAGAAAGAAAGACAAAAGCAGGAGAGGATCCCAGGTGCCCAGGTGATGCTTGTGACTACCCCAGGCTGAGCCTTAAGGAGCAAGTCCAGTCTCGGTCCACTGGTGTCCTCCCTGTGTAAGGGGGACAAGAGCTTCAGCATTTGTTAAGAAATGCCTGAATCACTCCTTTTTTTTTCCTAGAAGCATCACTTCCATCTTGCCTGGCTTGAGCTTCAGCCAGCTGCTTTTCATGCTGGAGCTTATCTCTGGCAGGCACAGTGACACTGTGCGGCAGGGCCTGTTGTGTCTGCCGAGAAGACGCAAAGCTGGGCCCGGCAGCTGACCCAGAACACAAGAGCCCCTGGTCTTTGTTATCTCCTTCCAGCGCCTGAGTTCTGTGCTCTGCTCCAAGATTAGCTGCTCTCCCCCAACGTGCCATTGTGTGTGTGGGGAATGGGTGATTTCCTTTTTCCAGAGCAGCTGTTTTCTGTCCCCAGCCGGTGTTGCTCTATTTCAAGTGAATTTTCTCTGTCTTCTGTAGAGCCTTCAGAGAAGCTCATCCCCGAGCAGTTGATGTATTCAGCTCCTTTCCACCATGACTAAAGCCTTCTGCATCTGCAGCCTGAACTTCTCTCCCTCGCCATCAAGAGCTGTGCCTGTTCACAATTTTGTGGTGGCAAACTTGTTATCTCCAACCACAGAGGAGAATACATAAACTCCCAAAAACCTTGTGGTCCCACTCACTCAGAGCTGTCATCCACCTCATACAGGCTTTTGACTGCAGCCCTGGAATGTGTCAGGGATTTAATGGATGCCATTGCAGCTGATCCCAGAGTGGCCAGGCAAGAACACTTAAATTAGCAAGATTTTTGAGTGTAATATAAAAGTCCTGCTGGAGAGAAGGGAACAACTCATGTCCTGGTGGTTACCAGGAGGGGAAGACACCAGGGGAGTAAAATCTGGCAAGCAGGTGAGTCTGACATGTGATTGGCATGTCGTGGTGGTTCAGAGCAGGGCACTGCAGGCAGGTGTTGGCTGCAGCTACAGCCACATCCTGGCTCAGATGGCAGGACACACCTGGATGGCAGCAAAAGGATGGGGCATCCTGCTGGAAGGTGACAAATACCACGGGAGAAGAAAGGTAAATCTGTCCCAGTCCACAACCTACGTGGAATGAGGCTCAAACTGTCTTGTGGACTTTTTTTTGCTGTGTTCTAGACAACTTACCTGTGTCTTTAGGGTGAGTGGGACCCTCATCAGGACTCCCTGTGTGTCTGCTCTACAAACGTGGGACAAGAGACCTAGAAGCAGCTTGGGCTGGGAGCCAAGGGCACCCGACTATGGGAGGCTGGTTCTCTCTCCAAAATGAGGAGAACCTCCTCCCAATACAGACACACATCTGGGTTTTCACACACAGTTTTAGCTCCAACCCAGAGTTGCACAACAGCTGACCTGTTCCTCTGTTTTAGACAAGCATCTCCAAGTGGGACTGCAATCCCTCCAGTCCTTGGGCTCTCTCTGTGTAAGGTGGGTTGGCCTTATCAGATTAATAGGGTTTGGGGTTTTTTTGTGTCAGGGCAGAACTTGTGGCAAGGGCCACACCAGAGTTCCTGTGGGTACCACCCTGACTGATTTCCTCTCAGCTGCAGAGCAGCAGCTGGTGGGAAATTAATTGTGTAGCATACATTTACAAGTTAATTGCAGTTTCACTGGAAGGTAGGAAACCTGCGTTTGATAAATGTGAGAAGGAGGCACCAGAAGGTGCTTTCATTGCCGGGCCCCAGCTCTGGGGTTCTTGTCTCACTGCAGTTATCCCTGTCTGCTACACAGCAGGTCAGGGTCCCGTGGTGCTGAGTGAACACAGAGCAAGAGGAGCTGCTGCCTCAGCAAGTGAACAGTGCTCAGCTCTCTCAAGCTGATTTATTTGTTCCTACATTATTTCAGTCCTAGTTTTTATTTTTTGGGGCTTTCTTAGTAGATTCCATAAGCAGATGTTTCAGCCTGGCTTGAAGCACCCTTGGTAATGAGAGAGGAAATACTCAGCAGGTCTAATTTTCCCCTGAGGAATTGCCTTTTCTTCAAAGGTCTCTGCTTGCTGTTCCACAATTACCTGCCTCTCTTTTTCCTTAGTGAGTGGCCTCAGTTGTGTTTTTCTTGATGGGCCTCACTGTGCAGGCTCACAGATGTGATGGGGAATGAATGAGTTGAAAGCAGAAGATGTCAAGCAATGGGTAAATGACGAGGAGAAGGAATTTAATACTCGGAATCACAGGAAATGAAAGGCAGCTCTGTTCATCTGCAAACAACAAATAACTTGCACTCCAGTAAGCAGTTTGTCTTCTATTCCAGTTCACACCTGCAGTAGGGGCAAGAAGGGAAAGTACTAAACCCCATTATCCTCAGAGTAAGAGATCAGAGGGAGGCAGAAATGAGACAATTTCCATATAGACGAAGCAGCAGAACACAATTTTGGCATGCTTTGACCATCTGCAAGATGCTTCAGAGCTCTGAGGAACGCTGTGAAAGCTGTCAGCTTGGCAGTTGAATGCAGAACTGAGTCAGCCAAGAAAAGGTGAACAAAGCCATGGGGAGAAGCATCAAAGGAGGAAGAAACACCCCTTCCTGGACAGGAACTGCTTTCAAACTCCGCGTACTCCAGGAATTCCAGCAAGGTCTCCTTGCTGGAATTCTGGGAGCACACGGTGTTTGAAAGCAGTGCCTGTATTTGGGTATTTCGGAGCCCCGTGGAGGGGCCAGACTCCACGTGCTAGAGATGGTCCCTGGGCTCTCATAGGGTTCAAGGCCTTCAGGAAGACCTGGCTGCAGGTGCCTGGCTTTGTTCAGGTAATCTGAGTTGCCTTAATCTATGCAGAGCTCCCTGATCCTGACCCAGCCATCCCAGTTTGGGCTTTGCTTCCCATCTGTCCTGGCTTTTTGAGCCTGTGTTCATCCTTACACTCACGGAAGATCCAAGGGATGCAGAAAGTTGTGAACATGTGAAGCTGAGCATCTGCCACCCATCTAAGACCATTCTCTGGTGGGATCAGGGCATGTGATCCCAGGCTGGACGGGACTTGGAGCAATCTGGGATAGTGGAAGATGTCCCTAGCATGGCAGGGGAGTTGCAACTGGACAATCTTTAAGGTCTTTTCCAACCCAAACCATTTAATGATTTTATGTTTCTGAGCTGATAATTTGGTAACAACAGGAAGGGAAGTGCCACAAAAATCAGATAGATTCTGATGTATTGTTATCCTCAAGTATCTCTTTTATTTATGTACTTGTGAAGGACAGAAGTACATGGAGAAGCACCAATTTATGTTTTGGCTTTTAATCTGTGCTTTCATGGAATTTTTATGGGCTTTGACTGGACAAATGGTCTTTCCAGAGCACCTGAGTTATTCACATAAGACCACCAGAGTCTGTAAATGGTTGCCATGTTGGCCATACTCAGCTTAGTGGTTGGCATTAAATGGTATTTAATGGAATAAAAAACTGAAAGTTGGAGAGGAAGAACTCTCTTAAGGATGCTCCTCTTGGGATGAAGAGGTATTTCAACATTTCAACTGCCTCTTCAGCTGAAGAGGTGTTTCAGCTACCAGCATTTCCA
This sequence comes from Anomalospiza imberbis, assembly GCF_031753505.1. NCBI lineage: Eukaryota > Metazoa > Chordata > Aves > Passeriformes > Viduidae > Anomalospiza > Anomalospiza imberbis. Next base: position 21,046,894 of record NC_089690.1, on the reverse strand, counting down.
CCATCAAATGATGCCAAGAGTTCCTATCTCCCATGGCCAAAGGGTTGTGCCAGGGGAGAGGGAGGTGAAGGACATCTGCCTCCTCACGGCTATAGGTGTGACACAGCAGCACACCAGAGTTCCACTCACTGTGCACTTCTGTACAAGCTTTAATAAGGGATTTTTCTTCAGCAGCTCTGAAGCCAAAAGCCTTCAGCACAACCAGGGTCCTGCCCAGCTCCATGGTGGGAAGAAGCACCTATTTTTTGTGAAGAACCACCTATTTTGGTTTCCTTTCAATTCCTTTGATGCCCTCCTGAGGGTTTTTACTGGAAGAGGTGCATCTGATTTTGTAGTCTTGAGTTGAACCTCCTTCAGTCACACCTTCCAGCCTGGGAAACATCCAGATGTGCTGCTACTCTGCCAGAAAAGCTGGGAATGCTGATGTTAAAGAGGGATCACAAGATAATTCTTCAAATATATTTTTAATGATAAGGAGCTGTTGCTGCCACATTCTCCGTCTGTTACCTTGGGCAAAACATTTAAACCTCCTGCACCCCAGCTCTTCTTCTGTGAAGCAGGGTAATAACTCTGCTTTCATCGTGGCTATTTCATGCCTGGGGGAACAATAGTCTTTTGCTATTTCTATGCAGAGTGCCTTCCGCCACAATTATTGGCATGGAGACAACAGACTAAGACAGAGCTGGGCTCTGTGGGCATTTCAGGATTTTCCCTTAGGGGTCCTGCCTTTTGAGCAGCCCCTCTTAATCCACCTGAGTCAGGTAAGGGCTCTCTGGCGTGCAAGATAGTTATTTCCTAAAATTGCCTTAGCAATGGTAAAGCAAAAGAGGGGGGGGAAATCTGCAACAAGGTCCCCTTTGCCATTTTGCAGCAATGGTTTTAGTATTACTAGCTATTGTTCCAGATCTGACAATAATATAAAGTTTAAAGGCGAAAGGGGTGGGCAGAGGGGGCAGAGAAATCAAAGCAGACCATTAGGCTGAATGGTTATCAGGGCGGTTTGCTCCAGGCAAAGAGTTAATCCAGACCTGGGAGAGAGCACTGGTAGTTAAAGCCCTTTAATGGCCTAAGTCCTATGATAATTAGTCCTGCCCTGGAGGTAGCTAAGTGAGCTACTCCAGCCTGAAATGGAGCTCATCCACTGCTGAGGCCATAATCCTCTGTGCACAATGAAAGCTGAACTAATTCACTGAGTAAACACTTTCTCAGTTACTTACACGCTGTCTTCTTTCAGCCTGACACCAAATAGATTCACTTCCAAGAGCAGCAAAGAAAATCAACTTTTTTTTCCCCTCTCTCTTTTTTTTTTTTTTTTTAAGCAACTGATGTTAGTTGAAATACATTTGGATTTAGTATCCAGGGTATAACCTGGGCAGATATCATCTCCTTTCTCCTGGCATCACACAGCAACCCCTTTATTTTAGCTCATTCCAATGGCAGGGAGCAGAAAAGCATTCCCCAGGCATTACCTGTTCCTTTCTCCTGCCGGTATCCCTGGAAAGCCACATGCTGGAGCAGAGCAGGAGGGTGTGTGAAGCTGAAGAAGGCCAGGAGGATTCTCTCAGTCCTTGAGTTCTGTGCCCTTAGCTCCCTCAGAGGCTCAAGGTGGGATGGAGGAAGAGTAAATTGAAGTAGCAATGAAGGAAACACCAAATATCCTCAACCATGGAACCTATTCTTCCTGCTTTTCCTTCTTATTGTTTTAAGAAGTGGAATTGTATATACCCAGCACTATGGCCTCTGGAAAGACATTCCATGAGTGCCTGGTCTTCTCTGAGTGCATTCCCTGTCTCCTTCCATGTCCCCTCCCAGCACTGCTTCCAAACCCACTCTGCTCCAAGACACAGCTCTGTTGTGCTCCGTATTCCACTGGAACACAGGAAAGGGAGCCAAGCAGGAATGGGGGGGATGGTGGCTCTGCATGGTGGCCTGCATTGTCCTTCTTGGTTTGAGATGTCCCTGGCAGCTCCTGCTCTGCAATTCACAGAATTCACAGAATCACTGGAAGAGACCATCAAGATAATCCAGTCCAACCCATGCCCCAACACCTCAACTCAACCCTGGCACTGAGTGCCATATCCAGTCTTTTCTTAAACCCATCTAGGGATGGTGACTCCACCACCTCCTTGGGCAGACAATTCCAGTATTTTATCACTCTTTCTGTAAAATACAGAAAGACATCCAACCTAAATTTCTCTTGGCACAGCTTAAGACTGTCTCCTCTCATTCTGTCAGTTGCTGCATAGAAAAAGAGACCAACCCCTACCTGACTACAACCACCTTTCAGGGAGTTGTAGGGAGTGATAAGGTCACCTCTGAGTCTCCTTTTTTCCAGGCTGAGCACCCCCAGCTCCCTCAGTCGTTCCTCAGAGGGCTTGTGTTCCCAGCCCCTCACCAGCCTTGTTGCCTCCTCTGGATGCGCTTGAGTGTCTCAACATCCTTCTCAAACTGAGGGGCCAGAGCTGGACACATGCTGGTGAGAGCTTTGATATCACAGGAATCCCTGATCCTTTAACCCTGGCAACCATCCTGTTGGGAAGCCCACAGTCATGGAATCATGGAATGGTTGGAGTTGGAAGGAATATTTAAGCTTATTTCATCCCATCCCTGCTATGGGCAGGGACACCTTCCACCATGCCAGGTTGCTCCACACCCCATCCAACCTGGCCTTGGACACTCCCAGGGATGTGGCAGCCACAGCTGCTCTGGGCAGCCTGTGCCAGGGTCTCACCACCCTCACAGCCAGGAATTCCTCCCCAATATCCCATCTAACCCTCATTGCCTTCACAGGTGAACAGGTTTCCCTTCTTTACACCAGAACTCGTTGTTAGGGCTCTTTCTGGAGCCTACAGAGAGAACAGGACATTTCTGGACCACTTTCCATCCCATCCCAAGATGGTTGGCTGAATTGAACTCCATGAAGGAACATTTATCTCCCTAGGCTGGAATGTGAGTTTGGATCCCTCCAACTCAGCTATTGATACTATCACTGTTCAAAGACAGAGGAGAGAAATCCCACCCAAAAGTGGTGCTGGGGTTGCTTTAAAGCAAAGGACCTGGTGTGGGGGATTGACACATATCTGGCACCACCTCTCTGCAGGTTTTGGTCAAGATGTAGCTGCAAATGGATCTGGTTTTGTGAGTCACTCCCCCAAAGCCTCTCTTGGGTTCTGTATGGAAATCTTCCACCCCACAGGCCAGGATTTGCCTGATTCTCAGAAAGCTACCAGACTCTTTTCCTGGGCCAAGCAAAAATGCATAATTTTCTGCATTGTCTTTACACAAGCACCTCCATATTTGTGGCCATCAGAAAGAGGTTTCATCCTCCAATAAAGGAAATATTTTATATGATTTTTTATCCAAAACCCCTCTTTCCCAAAGAGGGATTTTCATGGTACTTCCTAGCCTTCAATAGTAGAGGAAAACACAGAGGCAACTTTGTCTTGCCTTGATGAAAGAAGAAAAGTGAAATCCTGATCTAATTTTATACTTCCAAAAGGGAAAGACGGACATAAAAGGCTACGCCAAAGAGAAGAGTCTCATAATCAAAGGAGAAAAACAATAGACTTTATTTGTTTATTGGATATTTAAATATACCAAATTCATTATCAGCTGGAATCTCGCCCAGGAGACCAAATCTCAGCAAAGAAGAGTATAATAAAATCTTCATCAATGCTCTCTGTGCTCACCAGCAGTTCTAGTTTTATGGAGACCAAATCATGGGCCACAAGCTGGTGAGGTCAGGGCAGGAAGAAAGTGGAATGGAGGGTTCAGGAAGGGCTCAGCCCATTCTTCGGGATGTGAGGCCACCCAGCATGGGGGTTCATCCCTTACTGATGGAGAAGAGCAAGCCAGATTTCCTTATCCGCTCCCAGGCCACCAGGGACGTATACCCTACTTTTAGGATCCCAGACCTTAAAAAGCCTTGGAGGAGCAGTGCCAGCTGGGGAGCACTGGACCTGGAAGCAGGGATGGCTCCTCTCTCTCAGGGATGGCTCCTCTCTCTCATCTGCTGGACACTCCTGGCTGAACTCCCCCTCTGAGGTGTGGGGTGTTGAGTTGGGCATTCTTGGGGTGCTCTGAGAACATCCCCAGAGCCCAGCCTGGCCCTCAGTGAGGGGCAGAAAACATGAAAAATTATTTGTGAGCCGTTTGAAGCGAGCGCTGCGGGAGGCAGGGCACGCAGGCTCTGATGGCTCTTATGGCATGAAACGAGTTGGTGAGTGGTGTCACCAGTGTTGCTTGGAGCTAGGAGGGAAAAAATCCTTCTGAAGTGCATGTTCAGAGATATTTTCTTCTTATGAAGGAAAAATAGAAACAAAATGGGGGGAGAAAGGGAAAAACCACATCCTCTGCATCAGCAGCAGCTTCTGTCTCCAGGCTCTCTGGCAATGATACCTCAACCCACCCATTCAGCAGTCCATTATCACTTCCCTCCTTCCATTATTCCCCTTCAACCTTATCAGACGTAAGCATCGTCTCAGACGCTCCAACTGGAGCCTTGTAATTGTCCCTGGTTCGAGCTCGATAGCACCTTGAACCGCCAGAGTAATCTCTGCTTTAAAAAAAACCGGGCTCTGCAAGGAGATGATGCTCGAATTTGCCTGTGGCTATGCGGGATCTTTAATAGCGAACTCTTTTCTCTCTGCCTCTCCCGAGCTCGCAGATAAATGGGAAATTTTTTTTTATTATTATTTATTTATCCCCAGCCTTTTTAGGCTGCCTGTTAGGCAGCGATCACAGTATTTATTACAGGGTTTGCAATATTATTATTAGCAGCTCCTGGGGGCACATGGTGGAAGAGGTGGGTGGGGAAAGTGGAATAATATCAGGCAGGCGTTGTCTCTGGGGGAGAAAAATGAAATGGAAATGGCATTTCTTGGGCATCTCCGTGTGAGGAAGAGCCAGGCTCCGAGGGACTGACCCTTTCTTCTCACACCTAGGCAAGGTTTAGGCCAGGGAACCACAAGTCCAAGCAGGGTTTAATTAGGAAAGAAGCCACTTTTAATTTTATCCTGGGAAGGGAAGGAAAAGATGCAAAGCCCAGTTCAAAAAGCAGGTGAGGCGGATCTTGGCACTGCTTTGCAGCCTAAGATTCACCAGCATTTGTAGATAACCCCAGCTCATAGCCCAGACAGCACCAAAAAATGGGAAAATATATGAAAATCTCTGTTAAATGAGGACCTACGTCAGGAGATTGGAGGCTGGGGGTGGCCTGTTGTTACCTGAATTGATTGTTTCCTTCTAATAAACAGGACCCATCTTCCTGGTGATGTGTGCCTCCTCCACTGACCTCTGGATTCTCATGTTCCTGCCCCAAAATTGACTCTCCCGCTGCATTTCTCAGCTCCCTGTTTACAAAATGTCAGCTGGAAATTGCTGCCCATCATTTAATTGCAGACCTTACACTTGGGTGCTCGTATCTGTGAGTTTCCATGAAATCTTCATTGTTATCTGGCCTTTTATTCCTCATGTTTACACCTGGTAGGAAATCTTTGCTGCTTTTGCCTTTAAAGGTGATTGCAAAGGGGAAAATGAATTAGTGCCAGTTGTTGCTTTATGATGTATATCTGGAAAACCTAAGGTGGGGGGGGGGGGAAGGGAAATAGTTGAATTCTGAAGGTGCTTTTGCACATTTTAACGTTGAAAGTTGTGGACAAGTATTTTTTTACTTAGTCTCTCCAGAACATTAAGAAAGATGGAAGTTTACACCATTAACAACAATTTGCAAGAGATGCTCCTAAATGACAGTTAGTTTATTTGTTGGATGGGGTGCAGAGGTCCAGCACCTCAGAGGAACCCCATGGAGCTTTGAAAGTGCTGTCTAACAAATTATCCACTGGCAGATAGAAAATTCCTTTCCTTCCCCCTCCAAGCCACAATGGACGCACGACTCAAATCTGTCACTTGGACGGTTTCCAGTGCATTTCCAAGAGCACAAGGCCATGAGTTGTGATTATTTTGGTGCTAAGCCTGTCCCAGGAGATGGGATAGAGGAGCACTGCGGCGTGGAGAGGAAGGATGTGATTCACAGCACTTCTGGGGACGTTCCACACGCGTTGTGGTGGGAACACAAGCATTCCCTCCTCGGGTCACCATCTGCCTCTTGTTAAAACACCTCAAGTTTAAAGACATTTCCTCTATGGTCACATTAATCCTGTCCCTCCTCCTGGTGTGGTGGGTGGGGTATTTTTGTGGCTAACCTTTGGTCATCTGAACTGGTGGGTGAGAAGAGTTCCTGGTGGGTGAGGAGCTTGGTGGGTCTGGGCAATGCAATTCTGAACTTCAGAGCTATGCCCTGGGCTGATCCCCAGTGTGGGCAGCGGGAAAGGGATTGGGATTCTGCCCCTCTGCCCTGCTCAGGTGAGACCCCACCTGCAGAGCTGCCCCAGCCCTGGGGCCCTGCAGCACAGGGACATGAAGCTGCTTGCAAGAGTCCAGAGGACTGGGGGTGTTCACCTGGAGAAGAGAAAGCTCCAGGGAGATTTTTGAGCGCCTTCGAGGAGCCTAAAGGGGCTCCAGGAGAGATGGAGAGGGACTTGGGACAAGGTCTGGAGTAACAGGACAAGGGAGAATGGCTTTAAGATGAAGTAGAGTAGATTTAGGGTGGGATATTGGGAAGAAATCCTTCCCTGTGAGGGTGTTGAGGCTCTGGCACAGGTTGCCCAGAGAAGCTGTGGCTGCTCTGTCCCTGGCAGTGTCCAAGGCCAGGTTGGATGGGGCTTGGAGCAACCTAGGACAGTGGCAGGTGTCCCTGCCGATGGCAGGGGGTGGGACCAGATGATCTCTAAGGTCCCTTCCAACCCAAACCATTCTGCAGTTCCCTGATTCCATTCTCTTGGGCTTAGGGGTTGTGGATCCTGGTGGGACTCACACCACCCCTGTTGCATCCCACAGCTCAAAGTTAGGCCTAGTCAGAGCTAGGAAAAAACCAACAATCACAGATAGATCAGGTTTGTATCCCAAAGGAAGAGCTGGATCTTTGCAGCACCAGGACTGCAGTGTCCTGGGCTGTAAATCAGCCCCTTGGATCCCTCATACAAAGAAAAGATCTATAGACAAACAAATTTTTTTTTTTTTTTTTTTTTTTTTTTTTTTGCTTAGATCTTTCTGGCATGACTTGTGATTATGTTTAAGATTTGTAAATCTGTTTTAGGATTTGTAAATCTGTTGCCTGACTTCTAAGCCAATCGACTGTTTTAGAAGTCAGCCAGGGAGTTAAATCTGATGTGTAAAGTCATGGTTTGTAAATCAAACTGCAGTTCTCAGGCTAGCTGAGAGGATTTATGAATCTGGATGGAGATATCGAAATCTGGTTTATAAAAGTGCTGATTTATAAATAAAACCTCCAAAGTGCAGCTTGGCTTGGCAGGTGATGAGTCAGGAGGCGCAGGATGACCATGACATGGACACCCAGCCCCAGCTGTGACAGGGACCCCTCCACATCCATCAGCAGTCCTGGATTTCCCCTGCACTAGGAAATGAAAGCTTGGTGCTGCTGGATCACACCAGGATCATGGAGAAGAATTTGGGTGTTGGCCATCATGCAGGGGAGTGGTTTCCCAGCTGTTCTCCAGCCCCTGGTGGGCTTCCCACACTGGCACTTGGTGGAGCAGCACCTCCAAGCACCAAAACCCCTCCATCCTCCTTTCTCAGCCCTTAGCACCCCAATTTCCACCAAAGGCATGGCTGACTGCTTGAGAATGGCTGCGAGGCTTCAAAAGTTTTATGGTACAAAAGTGTCTCTTATGTAAAAAAAAAGAGTAAAAAAAAATGAGGGGGGGAAAATCAAATTTCTACAGTTCTAAAACTTTTTTTAAAGCATTTAAATTTTAAGCTGGGGATTTATAAATGGGCTATTAAAGTTGAAGAGTTTCATTATAGTTTTTTTTAAAATCATAATTACTTTAGGTAGGGGAGGAGGGATAGATCTACTTTATTCCTAGTGGAAACTATACATATATATGAAGTATCTATATAAAAGCTGGAACTGAGCTTATATTAATACAGTTTAACTGATATTCAATAACTTCACCCTCCCTTTTTCCTATTGTCCATATTTAAATACTTCAAAAAGAATTCTAATCAAGTGGAAATTAATAGGGGAGGAAAGACTGGGGTAGCAGGAGAGGGCTCTAATCCCACTCTCTCTTAATATTTCAAAGTCTCTTTTATTTTCCTAATAAAAAAAGAGAGAGCGAGAGGGAGAAAGTGGAATTAATCCAGTGCTCTGAACTGTCCTCTCGTCTTACTGATTTAAATAAAATCCAAGAGCACATCACACCAGAAGGCCATTCCTGGCCACGTGCCAGGGTGGGCTCCCACCTCCCAGCTTTCCCTCCCTGCCTGGCACTGGAGGTGGTCGCCCTCTCTGTGCTGACCCCCAAAACCAGCCCCAGGGGCTTTGGGGTGCCATCCCACCCCTCTCTGCACCCACACAAGAGCAGGCTCAGCAGGCTGGGGGGGGGGGTTGGTGCACCCAGAGCCCCAAGGACCCAGCTGATCCCTGCTCCCAAGGGTTTTGCTCCCGTGGGAACCTTCCTGTAGAGCCTGGTGATGGTGCTGGGGTTAGATCAGGACAAGGCTGAGCATGAACTGCAGGAGAAGGAAATTCCTGGTGGATTGTTCTGTGACACAGACAGAAAAAATCAAATATTCTGCATTTTTTGCCTCGATTTCTCTGTTGCTGCTGCATCCAGCTGCTTGCTGAGGATGTGGGAGCAAAGCCTCTTCTGACACCAGCCTTGCCCAGTTCCTCCTGAGCCAAACCTCAGGATTTAATCCTGACTTCCTGCCTGGCTAGCGTGCTCTCAGCCCTGAGAAGTTATTTAGCCATGAAGTAAAACTGGAGGCAGCCTTGTTAAAGCCCCTTGAGCTGGCCACAGCTGAGCAGTAAATAACTGTTTTATCTGGACAGCAGCACTCACTAGATGGCACAGCACTCCTTCCCTACGCCTCTGGCCTTGCATTACTTGTATCAGACGGTGTGAAGGCAGCACCCAAACTGGCCAGGATTTTGCTGCAGCAGTCAGGTGTGTGGGCAGGGGGTCAGCACACACCCAAAATCCAAGCTCAGCCAGGCAGGGTGACCGAGGCAGGGGCAGCATAGTTTTTTGAGCTTTGCTTCTCTCAGCTGTGATGCCACACAAATCTCAGCCATGGGGAGTCTTCTCCTTCTTCCCAGTTTGGTTCAGAGGCAAATTTTGGGGAAAGCAAGAGGATGTTAACACTCAGGAGTCATGACACACAGTGGCTGTAACCATGTGGGATGATATGGAAGAGTCTCCCTTGGAGAAAATACACTGCAAATCTTTAATTTCAGCTGACCAACCTGGTTGACTGACAGGTACTTAAACAGAGCATTTCCCCAAACACTTTATTGTGGATTAAATTTTTTTTTTTAATTTTAAATTTTGGAATTGTTCTGTTAAAAAAAATCAGCCTTCTAGATTTCTCAATCTCATTAGAGAGAAAAAATATTCATTTAATGTTATATTACGCTCCAAAGCTTAATGCACTACATGTGATGATGACCATGCAGTGTCACTTTACCTTTTAAATTGCTGAACAGTGAATAATTGGTGTAAGAAATGCACACAGCTGAGGTGTCTTCATTCAACTGCTCCAGAATTTAATAGAAAACAAATGAGAGAAAGAAAGAGCCGTGGTTTTCAAGCATTCCAAGACAAATGATAGCACCAAGGAACAGTCATACCAGAGAAAACGTGAATTAAGATGACAAGGATAAAGAGTTTTCAGTGGTTTTGAAGCCTTTAGTTTCTTAGAAATACAACCAGCAAAACAAAAAAGAAAATGATACCTACTCCAAAGCCACCAAGGATAAGAAGTTGGAAATAATGTTCTATTCCTGCCTGTAATATCTTCCCCTGGCTGGCTGGAAGTGCAGGCTCTGCCCAGAGCTAATAACCAGCTATTACTGACTGTGACCCAGCTGGCCACTTGGCGAGGGGGAATCACACCCAAGGTGTGGGTAGGAAATACAAGCAGAGAGTTGGAAATAATAAGAAGAGATTCAAATTCATAAAGATTTTACTACCAGCATGTTGAGAAGGAAATGATTGCAGAGCCTGTCTGTCTTAGGAGAGCGAGGAGCAGCGGGGCCGGGGTGTGCTGTGAGGCTGGTGGGGCTGAGGGTGGGCAGCCAAAAGGACCAGGAAGGAATCCCCATTACCCTGCAGCAAAGAGGCCTGGAAATTTTGGCTGCCCTCACAAAATGGGATTTCTGAGAGAGAGGGGAGGTGAAAGGGAACTGGCTTCTGGATGGCCTTTGCCATGGGAGGGATGGGGTGGACTCCTGGGGTGGACATTGGGGCCATTTTTTAATGGGAAGGTTGATTACAGGAAAACTTGATGAGATTTTTTTTCGGTGGGGGGGGGGGGGGTTGGGTTTTTGGTTGGTTGGCTTGTTTTGCCTGGCTTTTGTTTGGGTTTGTTGTTGTGTTTTTTTTTTTTTATTTTTAAAATTCAAAAAAATAAATTATTTCTTCCCAATATCCCATCTGAATCTACCCTCCTTCATCTTAAAGCCATTCTCCTTGTGCTGTCACTCCAAACCCTTGGAAACAGTCCCTCTCCATGTTTTCCTGCCGGCTTCCTTCAGTTATTGGAAACCACAATTAGGTCACCCTGGAACTTCTCTTCTCCAGGCTGAACAATCCCAACTCTCGGCCTTTCCTCCTAGGAGGGGTGCTGATCTGTTTTACAGAGCTGTGCCATTTGTGCTGTGCCTCTAATCCTTGGACACATGGCATTGCTTCCCTCTCTGACCAGTGGTCCATACTTGCTTCCAAAATAAAACGGGTCCTTGTCCTTTCTCCAAGGAATTCACTCCTTCTTGTCACTGCTCATTACCTGAATTATTTAAGCCAGTGCTGAGATTTCCCCAGGACTCAAGAGGGTGTAGAAGATGATCTTTCTTTCCTGGCAATGCTCTCACAAATAAAACCAGACCAACCAGCTGTCCCCCAGCAAACACACGGATACTTCCCACACAAACAAATATTCATTTGCTACAACATCCCTCTCCACATAAACCAACATGAAACTGCAGGAAAGGCTCCTACAATACCACAGGAATAAAAGATAAAGTGGTGTGAGTACAATAACCCATAAAACTCAGCGAATCCTCCAGTTAGAATATAATTTTACTGGAGAGAGGGTGGTGGTGGGGGAAATAGCTTTTCTCTCAAAGAAAAGGTGGTTGAAAATTAAAATTCATTAAAGAAGGCTGGCTGACACATTTCTGCATTCTTTGAGGAAGTATATCTGTTTCATTTAATGCACTGTCCAATTAAAAAGAAGTGGTCCCTTATTACAGATATGATTTATTCTCTGATAAACCACTGATTTATGGCTCACTGGGGTATGTATTTAATACTGTCAAAAAAAAAAAAAAAATGAAAGGACACCCAAAACTATCTGCAGTGCTACAGTGACTCAGTCTGAAAAGGATCTGAGGAAGCAAAGACCCCTGGGAGTTAAATGTAATCTTTGCCTGGGATAAAAGCGCCGGGAACTGCTGATCTTCACAAAAGGATCCTTCGGCACAAGCCCCAGCCACCCTGCACACACTCACTCTTCCTCTCCTCCTCCTCTTCCTCCTCTTCCAGCACCCCAACCAAGGAGCTGTAGGAAAGCATCACTTTTAAACAGAAAAAAAAAAAAAAAAACCCAAAAATATGGCATAATTGGAATTTTCCTCCCAAATTCTGAATGCCAGTAAAGTGCTGCCTCTTGGTACCTACAGGGAATAATAATTAATTTGTTAATCTCTAATTTAGAAAAATAATTGGTATTTTTTTTGTAGGCAGCTTTTTTTTTTAAATGAGTTGTGTTTTTTTTCCCCCAAATTGGAAGTCTCATTTTGCTGATGGAAAAACAGGGGGCCAGGATAAGCAAAGTGCTTTGCTTCAGTTCCCAGCACACTTAGCAGCAGCCTGGAGGAGGAACAGCAGGATTTCTCCACGGGTGGGAGATGGGAGTTTTCCTGGCTTGGAGCTTCTTGGTCCCCATTACAGCAACACAAAATTGAGGAATCGTCCTCTCCCAGTGAAATCCTCTGGGAGAGGTCAGGAATTTGCTTCTCTCCATCACTGACCAGGGGAGAAAAGATGGACTTGCTTAATGGTGACTTTGGCACCAGGGATCCTTGAACCCCAGCGAGTTCTGCCTCCCAAAGATTCCAATGACAGAAGTGGGAAAGGGGGAAATTTTTCATTGCTTCTTCCCTTGTACAAAGGCATGGAGCTGAACCTGTGCTGCAGCTGTGCATCCTTGTACCCATCAACGTGTCCCTCCACGTAGTCCTAGGACAGAGTACTGATAGTCCTAAATATTCCAACAGATTTAGCTGAACCTCAGAAATAAACAGATGAAGAAGTAATAGGTTTTCTGTTATTGGGATTTTGCCTCTTCAGAAGGAGCAGAAATCCTGTTTTCACAGATTTTCCCTTATCACTGAGAAATGCCAACATCCTTCTAAGGAAATGATCACCAAATTAATTTAGTCATTGCCCAGCCTTGTAATTAATACCAAACTGTGAACCTCTGCAAGAGTAGAAAGTAGCAGCAAAATCTCCTGTTTTTCTCTGCCAACTCCACCTCATGTGTTTGATGAGCAGAGATGGGACAGATGAGAAATAACAGAGAAATTTGTCTTAATTCCTTGCTTCTCCCTAACAGATGTGACCACCCTAACCCAGAAAGTCTCTGCAGTCCAAAGGCAAAGGTGTGTTCTCTTTTCTTTACACACCACAAGTGTCTGCTTGCTTAGAGCCAGCACCAGAGCTTGGATCAAGGATCATAAATCCAAGATAAAGAACTATCTTTCAAATAGAAAGGAAGCCATGGGAGTGATCTCCTCTATCTGCTTTTCAAGTGTTCTTGAAAAATCTGGTCCAAAAAAATAACCCAAACCAACAAAACCCTCTGAAAAAGTGATGGCATTTAACTAGAAAAGGTTCATCGGGACTATCACTTTCTCGCCAGGTGGGGGAAAATGAGGTCAAACACAGGCAAGGTCCCCACACAATATGGAAATACCCTGCTCAGGGTTATTCTCCACTGAAAGCAGAAGGGTGTGCTGGTGAAAACAAGTCTGGGGACAACACCTGGGCTGCTGGTGTTGGCAAAGAGACACAGTGCCTCAGGCTCCTGGAAGACTTTTGGGTAAACCTGGAGGTGACTGATAAATCCTGGCCTGGTGACTGTGTTTGTGCTCCCACCGCTGCGGAGCTGGAAGGAATTTTTGCAGATGGGCTCTCCACCCTGCTCACCCCAAGGTCTTGTTGCTCCAGGGAGAGCTGAACTCCTCCACCAGGACCAAATTTGGGGCAGCCTGTCCCCCTCCTGCCCTGTGCCCCAGCCACAGGCAACTCTGAGCACAGGGACAAGGCTCCATGGCCTCTCCTGGTGTGATTCTCCACACAGAGCGCCCCGCAGCCAGCCGGGAAGTGTTAACTGGTTTTTCCAGATACCATCAAATACATTTAAACAAGCCTGATGCTTGAATGCTTTTTGCATCAGGTGTGTTATACATAAAATATGTTGAGTCAGTGATAGCGCCCTTATCTAAAGACAGAAGCCAGCAAAATTTCACCTGTGCACTTTGTCAGATTGTTCCTTGACACAGAACCTGCGGCTGGCAGTGACAGCAGGTGATCCCATCAGGGACAGGGAGCATTCACAGGGAACAATTCCCTGCACTGTTTGCTCTCCCTGCCCACTGTGGCTGGAAAACCAAAAGGAGAGCAAAAAGCACGCCCAGGTGGGCACCACAGGTGAACAGCATCGTGACAAGACTGAGACTCTGCAGTTTTCCTCTGAAGACATGTTTGGGGTGGAGCTTTGGGCCTTTAAGGATGAATCACAGCCTTGTATTTTTCTACTCAGACAGTGAAATGAGAAATGTCTTGGGCTTTACCCATGCACATAAAGCTGGTTAGTGCTGGTGTTGGTACTTGCTGCAGCTGCATGAAGATGTTGCTGCAGCCCTGGTGACCTCCTCACTTTCTGCCTGTGGACATCACCACAAAGGCTTGGTCTTGGTCACCAGAACCCTGAGGCAGGGAAGTGGCCTTCTGCAATTTATGCTGGGCAGGAATTGCATCTTCCTCCCAAATGTGCCTCACACATAAGCAGTCCCTGTGGAAGACCCTAAATCCTACTCAAGTGCTGAACAACAGCTCCAGTGAAGGCTCCTACACCTCAGATGCATTTCTGGTCTTGCCTGCAGCTTCTACAACATGCCACAGGTTTTACAAGGTCTGAACTGACTTCCCCAGGGAGCAGAAGAGCATCTGGAGATGTGATAAACCTATATAACTCGACATTAGCCTTTTTTATGGAGTTGGAGTTTGTTTTTCTCCCCCACCTGACTGTTGAAACAAAGGTTTGCGACAAAGGTCTGTGCCTTGGGGTCATTTTTAATGTACAGATTGTGTGTGACCACAGTGAATCCCTGCAGCTTGCCCATCTCATCCCTCCCAGTTTCTCCCTGGAACCTGGGGAGTGAGACCACTGCTTGCCTCGGAGGGGTGCTGGAAAGATAAAGACAGTGATGCACCCAGCAACGATGGGAAGGGAAGCAGATAAGAACCCAGGCTGGAGAACATAGGCACAGAAATTATCTGAAGGCAGGAAAAGGATTATCTCTGTGGAATGAGTCCCACTCTGCTGAGCAGGGGAGTATCTGACACCAGGAAAGTGTCTCTTTGCTCCACCACCAGCACACACAGCCCACACATCCACCCCTCTGTCTGGGAGTGCGTTCACACCCCCCACCTCCATTTCCAGCGGGCTTTTGGCTAATTTGGGCTCTTGGAAATCAAACCACCAGGTAACACTTGGATGTGTTGTGACTTCTTCAGGCTGGAACCTGTCTTTGAAATTGCAGCTGCAGCTCAGCCACTCTTTAGTGCAGCTTCTGCTTCCAGTGCCCTTTGCAGCCAGACAATCTCTTCATTAATGCAGTGCACGAACACCGCTTGACCTCTTGGGCACCTGGGCTTCTCCCAGCCCCCTCACCTGGGAAAGGGGTAAAAAACCATCCAAAGAAGAGCAACTGGACTGTCTTTACCACCAAGAGAGTAGCCTTGCTGTGAAACTCCATAATGGACCAAGAACTTGCTCTTCATCTCTTCTCCCTCTCTCCCCCTCTCTCGCCTTCTCCCACCTCAGAAAGTAATCTCATCCTTTCGTCACATATTATTGAAATCCCAGCTCTTAAAAAAAAACCTCTCATTTTTTGCCCAGACTGAGAGCATGTCATTCGGAAGTGATGTGCAAGGCAGGAGATAACCAGGTAGAACTCAGCGATTCGCCACAGAAAATGGCTCCATGGATGGTTGTAATGCTATCAGAGTCCGTCCCTCAATAGCTCTTTACCGCTCCCAAGCTCAGAATCTGCTGATTCAAGAACTTTGCCTGCACGGGCGGAGGAGGAGGGGATGGGGCTCAGGGGAGATGGGAAGGTGTGTAAAAATAGAGCATTTGCTCTCCGGACGGAGCACAGAATAATGCAAAGGCTCTGCTTTCTTCCCTGTTTTTTTTTTTTTTGTTTGGTTTTTTTTTTTTTTTTTGGTGTTGCGGGAGAGGCGGCACAGTCCCCCCTGCTCCCACTCCTGGGCTGTGTCCTCATTTCATGCTTTGGTTGTGCTGATTGGGAGGGCTGAATCCCCTCGGCTGCATGCTTAGTGCAAACCAGTTGCGCTGCCGGCTGAAATGGAGAGAGGTTAGAAGCTAACTCCGTGCAGTCAGGGGATTTTCCAGAGGCAAATGGGGTCTCTGGGGGGGTGTAGCTGCAGGAGTCCCTGGGCCAGAAGGTCTCCCATTGCCAAGGAGTTTGGAGAGAAGTGTCCCACACAGTTCTCATTTGTCCAGAAATATGTGTGTGGCTGAAACAGGAGAGGTGGTTCACTCCAGTGAGTGAGCACAGGGAAGGGTACAGAGCCCAGCTTTAAGCTGGCAGGCAGGTGGGACTGGGGTAGAGACAAGTCCAGACAGCTGGGGTCCTACCAGCATCTCCAGCACCTTCCTGGATTTTAGCCCTGACTCCTATCTTTTAACTTTAGATGTGAGTGAGGACATACAGAACATTTTGGGTGGATTTGTAAAGCAATGCATTAAATATCAAAACATCCTTTTAGCAGAGGAGTTCCCTGGCATTGGGAACTTGGTGAAGCTGTAGCAGTCAAGGCAGCACAGTCTCCTCCCAAGCAGGGAATCCAGCATTTCGGCAGGGGATTATTCCATTGCACCATGGAAAACCATGGATGGGAAATCACTGCAGGCTTCTCCCATTCCATCTGCCTCATTCAGATGCTGCCCAGCCATCCCAGCACTCTGCCAGTTTCCCATTCCAGCTCCCCTTCATGTCACCAGGACACTGGTGTTGGATCAGATCACCCAGGATCTTGGTGGGAGAGAAAACAAAGGGTTTTGACTGTTCAGAGAAGTTTTTTCCCTGTCTGACATATCCCGTGCTGGGGGTTTTTGCATGAAGTGCATGACTGCAGGGCCAGGCAGCCACTTCTCGCTTTCCTTGCTGTTCCCTGAACCCGTGAATCCATTGGCACCTCCATGTAGCTGCAGGATTTCACCCCCATCCGCCCTTCCCACCCAAGGTGAACTGGCAGCCAGGCCTGGCCTTAAGTTTCCTGTCAATTTTCTAGTCCTCATAAATTTAGGAGCTGTCAGCAAAGTAAAGGAGGATCACAATACCATACATGGAGAACTGCATAATCTTGGAGACGAGAGTAAAGGAAATGGGATGAAATTTAAGACTACTAAATGCAAGGGCATGCACTTGGGGATTAACAAGAAATTCTGCTCTAAACTGGGAGCTCATCAGTTTGAAACGAGAGAGGAGCAGAGAGATGTGAGTGTATTAGTTAACCAGAGAATGGCTACCAGCCACCAGGGAGTTGCACTATGGAAAAGCAGGAGTCTCAGCATCCTTCAGGTGGAGCATCCCCAGTTCAGACCAGTGGCACTGCAGTGGTGTCACGGGCAAGATTTCACCTGGAGAGTTCCCTGCATGGAAAAAGCATGTCCTACCCACAGGGAAGAACGGGCAGGGGAACAAAGAGTTGTTAAGGAAGGATCTTGGCAGCTCTTGGTTGAACTGTTGGAGAAAAAACATTAATTCTTCCTTTTAGAGGCAAAAGGAAAGGCCAAAAGACACTGTCAGTGCAGAGCAAATGAAAAGAGCGCAAAGCGGCGTATTTTGAAATTGCAAATATGTTGGTAGTCACAAAGCAGGGAAGCTGTGGAGTGTGAGCCCCTTTGCCTGTATCTGATGAGGGAGATGCAGCTCCATGTGCAGCATTCCAGCTGGAAGCCCTGGCCACAGCCGGAGTCACCTGTAACAATCTTGTGGGAGGTTGCATGGAGCCAGCAGCAACCTCTGAAACGGGGCTACAAGGCTGACCTGTTGAGACAGGACTACCAGAAACCCCTCCCAATCCTGCTTTTCTCAGCAGCAGGAAGATGGACAACTTTACATCTGAGTTTTCCAGAGGTGGGAGCTGGCCTGTCCAGCCAGGAAAGCTGTTTTCCCTCTACTAGCTTTGCCCTCTCCACTCTGTTTTCACCAACTTCAAACAAATTAATCTGAACACACAGCAGATGAGTTGGAGGTGGTACCTGGGAGGGTGTTTTCATAGTTGCTTTGCTTCCTTCCCTCTTTCCAGTGAGGTTAAAACTTGAGGTCAGGGGGTGTGGACTATTTTTCTGACATCCCTGTCATGGGTTGTCACTTTCCCCCCAGCCCAGGTAGGTGTTCCAGTCTTTGGGGACCTCCCATACCATGGAACTTCACACCCTCTACAGCTGCCTCCCACAAGGTGCCATGGGGGATTTAGTGTAAAGGCCTTGGAATAAAGCACACGCTGGGAGCAGGTTTATGTTCTATATTTACTCACACAGGAGCAATGTTTCAAGCTGTGCTAAGGGGGTTTTGTCACTCTCTGTACAAAAAGCTCTTTCTCCCTGCACAAAGAAATCTTTCCCCTTGCTGTCCTTTTCTCTGCTTTTTCCCTCAATGAACACAAACCTCCTGGTATCTCCCAAGCCTGTCCCAAACCTCATTTCCCAGTCTGCTTCCACCAATCCCTGGTTTTGACCAGTTTCTCAAATGTGTTGAGCAGCACTTTCCCCTGAGCAGCTCTGTCACAACCTTGACCAGTTTGAGGGTGTTGCAGCTTCTGGTGGTCTACACAGAGCATTTTGTGCCTGCAATCCACCATGAGGATAAAAGAGGGAGGAAGAAATCCCAGATTGCAATGGTCCCACATTTTCTGTTATCCTAATGTTGTTAATTACATGGACAAACCACGGCTCATGGTCTGTGATTTGTCAGGATGGAGCAGAATCCAACCCCAAACCCCACAAGTGCTCCTTTGGCCCTGCTGGGCAACAGCATCGAAGTCCCAAATTGAGGTCAAAGAGCGGCCAGGGTTGAGTCTGAATCCCCTCAAAAAGGCCTTGAAGATCCTTCTCAATAAGTGTTTTTGTGTCCTCTTCAGTGACTCCAGCCACTCGTCTTCCTTTTTTTTTTTTTTTCCCAGCCGAAAAAGTCCTGCCAAGAAGAAAGTCTTCAGGGTCTGCTCACATTCCAGCAACACTCCGGCCTCCAGAAGTCCTTTTCACAGCACACAATACGGCATTGTGATTAGATATAAACTGAAAGTGTATTTCCTGCCCTTCAGTAATTACACTGGCTTATGGGAGCTTTATTCAGCATGAAGCTTTATTATTCTGCAGAATGAAATTCTGTATAATTTTCCTCTCCTCCAATGCGCAGATGAAAAATCATATTTTGGTCCGAGTTGGGAAGAAAGGCTCAGTTATCACTTGAGAGCGTGGTGTTATTTTCCCCCGGAATTAAAAAATCCATCTGGGTGTACGACCCCGCTCACCCTCCTGCCTCTCCATTCAGCCTTTTGTATGCATATGAACCTTATCAATTTCCAGTGCCGCGGAGAAGGGAACCACAACAGCCCCCCCAGCCCTCCCCACTCTAATGGAAACACGTGAGCTGGAGCAAGAAATGAGCACAGACCCCTCCTGCTCCACTGAGGAGGGAGGGAGGTGCACGTGGAATGCCTCGTTTGTGGCTGCCGTCCATCGGCATCCCTGAGATCCCATTGCCAGTCAGGGATGTTGGGGCAGGACCTTATTGATGCAACACTGGCATCGAGCAAGGCTTAACTCCAAATCCAACCAAAACCAGCTTGGCCACCAAAGGTTGGAATGCCTTCTGCAGACACAACTTGCTCATCTCACATCAAGGCACAGCAGATGTTTTCTCCCTGGCATTTCTTTCTACAAAAGAAGACTGGGGAAGGCTCTGGTGGGTGGTCCCATGTCCACATGCTCCCATGTCTGTCTGTGGGAACTAGGAATCTCTCTGTGCCCTGGGCACTCTGGGATGCTGGTGGGAATTATTCCCATTTCTGGGAATAATTAAAGATGACAGTTTCTCTAAAAGCAAAAGCTTTTCTCATGGTATTGGTCAGGAAAATTAGACTGGAAAGAGAATTAATCTGCCTAAATTTGGTATCTATGTCACGTGGGTTACACAGGATGAATCCCTGTGTGCCAGGATCAAGACTGGATAAATCTTTGAGTAATTCTTGGTTGCCTTTTCCTTGTAATTTCATGAAGATGAGCTGTGCACATTGCAAGAGGAGGCTGAAGTCAGACAGTCATGTCAGACAAGGATCTTGAAAAACACAAAATAAAATACTGGTGGTTTATTAGCAAGGCTTGGTGGGAGTCCCATGTCAGTACAGAGATGCCTGGAAGCTGTGTGTGATCTGGGATCACTCAGATGGCAGCTCTGATTGATTTGTCTGGGGCACCAAGGAAGGGAAGAGCAGTTCCAAGCACCCTGATATGTGTTACAGGGCCGAGGGCAATGGTGACATCCTTCATGGGGGGGACCTTTTGTACCACTCCTGCCCAAAAGCAATGTAGAAGACAGACCCTGTCCTGTAATTCCTCTGTGCTCATCTTCACCCACAACAGGCATTCCAGCTCTCCAGACTCCTCCACACCTGAGAAGATGCCCCATCCACTTCTGCCCAGGCCACCTTAATAGTCCCCAAATGGCCTTGCTGTGAGCCTGCCCGGCCTCTGTCCTGTCTGCATTTCTGTTCCTATTAAATGTCTACTTCTGTCCACAGTAAATCCCCTGTATAATTAACAATGCTTGTTCTCCTCTGGCTGGGGTCCCTCACTCCCATTCCAGAATGCCTTGAAGAAGCCTCCACCTCACCCCCCTTCTATGACCCAAATTTGCCATGACTGTTGGTGGGTCTCACCTTCCTCATGCCCCCTTGGGAAGTTGGGATATGACACTTCCCGCTCCCCTTGTTCCAGCTGCCCTGGTCACAACTGTGTGTTTTTGTATTAATATCCCATGACACCCGAGATGGGTTTGGAATGTCTTGGAGGTCTGGAACTTTAGATGGACACTGACTTCCAAAAATAAAGACACTTTCTTTGCTGTTTGATGAACAAGACTCCAACAACACAAGCAACCTGCTCTGGTGGAAGGTGTCCCTGCCCATGGTGGAGGGGTCACAGTGAGATGGTCTTTAAAGTCCCTTTGAACCCCCCAGAATTCCTGGATTCTGTGAATACTGAAAGAAAACACGCATGGTTGGATCATCGCCTGTGATATCAGGTGCTGCTGGACTGGATATGGAAGGGAGGAATGTTTGGAGCACAATAACCACCATTAATATACAGGGTTGTCAATGGAAATGCATCAATTAAGGGGAAAAAAGGAGGTGAAGGGATGGTGGAAAGAGGTCACAGGGTTTGTCTCCTGCCCGTTGCTGAGGGAGAGAGGGGGAGGGCAGGGCTGTGCATTTAGAAGGTCAGCAGTGATCAGGGCTATCAGATGCCATGCCAAGCTAATTCCTAATTGGAGCAGTGTTTGTCAACACTTCCAGAGCCTTAATGCAGTGTAATTGCTGCAGCCACAATCTCTGATAGGGATCTAAATCTCTGCCCACGTGTCACCCACCCAAGCCTGAGCTCTGTGAGAGGCTTTGCAAACACCCCCTGCTTTTCTTACTGCCCAAAGAAAGGAGAGAAGACACTGATGAGGGGAAAAAAGGTAGTGTCGTGCTCCTGGGGAATTTAGAGCTTTTGTAGTTGAAACTGGGTTTGTTTCATTGTACAAGAAACACCACCAGAATGAACATCTGCCTCCAAAAACAGATGCACAATAAACGACCAGTTGTTTCAGGATTGCTCTATCTCCTCATACAGTCCTTCCTACTCTGACATAGCCTTCCTGGAAAAGCTTTTGTCCACCTTTGTGGATTTTTCCCCTCACGAGAGCCGTAGGAGACAACTTCACAGAGAAGGTCGTCAAGTGTGGAGCAAGGATGAGCTTTGATATAGGTCAGCTTTGAGTTCTGTGGTTGAATCAAGTCTTCCAGGTTCAAGAACCTCTCCTGACACAGGAGGTGAGCTAAGGATTTTGTCCTTAACCACTGAGGAGTTCAGGGTTCTCTTCACTTACAGGTAACAATAAAGGGGTTTGCACTAGGGCAGGAACAATGAGCCCAATTATAAAGGCCATCCTGTGTTACCTGGGAAAATAAGTTCTATCCACTGTCCAAATTTATTTGAGGATGCATGGAAAGATCTCACTATTATCTCCATTATTTTCTTCTTGAATAAATGCAAGCTGCTCTTTGCAGGATATCACTAAGCTGACTTAGATCCTTCTGTGGTCTCAGCAGGAGAAAAATAAACAGATCTTCTACTCCGAGTTGTGATGCTTCCTTGTAGCTCCCTTAAAGCATACTGGGATAGCAGGATGCAGATCAAATCCTTCCATCTTGTAGGGTTCCATTCTTCCTCCTATCACTAATGGCTCTGTGGATACAGGGATATATTTCCACTTCAGACTCACATTGTCTTCAGAAAAAGTCAACAGACGTGTCCTAAATTCAGAAAGAATCGCTGAAAGATCTGGGAAGGAGGAAGAGCCCAAAGGCTCATCACAGGTGGTTTTGACAGCCCAAAATGTCCTGGCTAGTCATATATCTTGGAGTAATTGGGGCACCACGTTTAGCAAAGTTGCTGCAGAGCTGCAGAAGTATCACTTATCTTCTCCTCATTCATTATCCTGGGCTGCCATTTGGTACCTGCTGTGTCTCCGATGCTCTTGGCAGGATGCAGATGGGGGAAAAAAAAAAAGACACCCAGGTATCTCTGCCTTGCATGGATTTATGGAGAGGTAAGGAAATGCATTTTCCATGTCTCTGAATTCTCGCTGTGACCATGCGAGGCCACGGCTGTCCTTGTGCATAAACAACACGAGGAGTGAGTTATTACCAGCCCGAAAGACCAGAGCCCCTCACCAGAGGGGGCTTTTGTCTTTCCTTTCACGGCAGCTCCAGGAGCCTCTCAGCCAAGCCTCCCCATGGCATGTGCTCTGCTTACCTGTGATTTATTGACGATAATCACGGGGCGAGCCATTTGTAATCAAACGTACAACAAAGACATCCTCGTGCTGAGAGGCAGTGATAACGCACCATTTAGTAATTTTTGTGCAGTCAGTAATTTGGAGAATGAATGATAATTTCCTGAACTGAGAATCTGCACTGACAACCCTTAGTGCTATTCACCTCGTGAATAAAGATACCTTCCTCTCCATGTCTCGTGATAAATTCCTTTTATTAGGGCCACTTATGTGGGACTTTATCTTAATCGTCCTAAGTATGGGGCAGTCTCTGTGCTGAGGTTGGGTCGTTTTTCATTACGACCTCCAGCATGCTCTGGGAAGTAAATAAATACCAAGCAGTGATATGAAAACAGTCATGAAATGAAATGGGCTTTGCTAAGGCAGTGCTCTGACTGGCTGCAGACAGCACACCTGCACCACAGGGGGTGCTGAGGAACAGGGGGCATCTCTTACCTCCACCTGAGGAGGACTAACTGTCCAACAGGAAAATTGGATGGTTTTAACCATCACAGCATTGAGCACCATGAATGCACTGCGCTGCTGCAGTGTGTGCTTCCCCAGTTCCAACAGCGTTAGAATCAGAACAGAATCATGGAGTGGTTGGGGTTGGAAGGCACCTTAAAGCCCATCATGTCCTTACCATGGGCAGGGACACCTCCCACTAGACCAGGTTGCTCCAAGCCCTGTCCAGTCTGGCCTTGGACACTTCCAGGGATGGGGGAGAAACAGCTTCTTATTGTTTAAGCCAAGCAAGGAAATGTATTTCCTGCAGCTTTGGATTTTCAGGTAAAAATGGTCTGTGAAAAGCCAAGGGGATTTTAGGATCTAGCCAGGAGCTCTGTTTGATGACCCCCATGCTATAGTGCTCCATGGAGTCTGTTCAAAACTGGGGATAGAGTGCTGGAGTCAACTGGTTCTAAGCTAAATGGCTGCTCCTCACCATGTCACAAATGCAAGCTGGGAGCTGCCATCTAATGGCAGGATGAGTGAGAGGCTCCATTCTCCATTTCTGAGCTTCTTGGACACCATCCTCAGAGCTGGCAGGTCCTGGGGGCTGGGTGGTCCTCTCCTCTTTTCCATTTCAGGCATGAATCACACAATGTCTGTGTGATCCAGCAGGAGAAGTGGGTCCCCTCCACCTATGACATGGTTCCTCCTGCTCTGCACACCTGCTCCATCCCCTCAGCATTGTCCTAATGTTGGATAAAACACTTCATGGAGTGAAAATGTGGGGGGGTGTTTTCTGAAGGCAGTGAGAGGGCTGACAAGGAATCCTGTTTCTGTCACAGGACTGGGTTTTTCTGTTCTCTGGTATTTCCAGCATGGACAGTGACTTGATTTCTATGCCATCAATAGCATTTCCAGGGAATACACATCATTACAGGTGAAGGCACAGCACAGACTGCCAGCTGTCTCACAGGTAATTTGGACTGTGGTCACCTCCTGAAGGCCAGGTGTGGGCTGTGCACTGAAACTGTTGCCTGTGGCATTCACAGACATGAGTTTTTGTTCTTTCCTGGCTCTGAGCACTCAGCTCCCCACTCCTCTCTTCCCTCTCCTCATTGCAGCTGTGATTTAATTCCAGACAGGCAGCAAAGTTTGGAAACATGCAGATTATTCCTGTTCTATCTTAATCATCCTCACCAGGGAGAAATAGGAGAGGAGAGCTTTTTAAAACACTTGGATAAAATGAACTGGAACGATGAAGTACATTAAGAACAGGAAAATCTAAATGAGGTGGAAATAACGTCTTTATTGAAAGGACACATTTTAATCTCTCTCTCCTGCACTTACATGAACACACCTGATGCCAAGGCAGGAGGAAAAGGTATAATCTGGGAGACTGCCCTGGCACTCAGTCTTTGCCAGCTGTGCCTGTGGCACTTCCCAAATCCTGGCACTGCAGGCTTCCAGCCAATGGCCAGCACTGCAAGAACCTGCCACAGAAGAGCCATGGAATCACGGAATGTCCTGAGCTGGAAGGAATGCCCAGTGATCACCAAGTCCAACACCAATGGAATCCACTGCAGGCTGCTCCTGTGATGCTGCTCAGAGAGGTGGGAAGCACCCACCCGGAGACAACCCCTCTTAGCAGTAAATTCCACATCCACAAGGATCCATTATGGGAGCAGTGACCCATAATGGAGGATCCATAAAGGTGTTTTGTGAGGCAGCTGTTGGTGCCAACTTTGACGTGCACTGACCTGGGAATTTGTGACTCTGAGGATGCCAGAGCTCAAAAGAAGCCTTCAGTGAGAGCCAAAAAATGGAGACAGTCCGTTCCAAAACCTGTGACCTGCTGGGATGGTGGTACAACAAGGGTGGACCCTGCCATGCTCCCCCAGCAATGGACCAAGGAGGGGAATGGCTGATTTTGGAGACTCCGTTGCTCAAGTTTGTGGTACAAAAGAGTTTTCCCCTCCACCTCTATTCATTACAGAGCCAAAGATTTTTTCTAAACGTTTCTAAATTCACAATGCTGCCTTGAAGAAGTCCCAGTCATCATCTGCCAGTAGGGTTGGGCTTTTTGACCTGATCAGAAAAACGATCCTTTCGATAGAAAAGGTATCAAAAATGAAGTGTGACTCCCTCCATTGGCCTGAAAGAAGGCAGGTCACTGGGTGAATTTGGGATTTTAATTTTACGAATCATCTTTTGAACTGTGTTCATTGTAGTGCTTGATAGAGTCTGTTTCCCTCCTGATCCCACTGATTATAGATTTTCTTCTCAGTGGTCTCTCTCATTTCTAATGTGCTGCTATTATTCAAAGTGATTAATTGAAGTCATTGGTCAAACCTGTACCTGGATATGAGCTTTAACCATGGATGTGCCATTCTGAAGTAATATTTTTGATCCGTTTCCTGAGGCACAGGGCAGCATCCAACATTTTCAACACTCCAGTGGTTATATTTCCACAACAGATAATGCATTAGGAGACAAAATGAAATAGATATAGTTGGAAGAAAAGCACAAGGATCAGAGTCCAACTCCTGGCCCTGCACAGACACCCCAACAATCCCACCCTGGGCATCCCTGAGAGTGTTGTCCAAACTCTCCTGGAGCTCCGGTAGCCTCGGGGCTGTGCCCATTCCCTGGGGAGCCTGGGCAGTGCCTGATCACCCCCTGGGGGAAAGACCTTTTCTTGATATCCAACCTGACTCTCCCTGACAGAGCTCCAGCCATTCCCTGGGGTCCTCCTGTCCGCGGTCACAGAGAGCAGAGATTGGAGCTGCCTCTCAGGAGGAAGTTTAGTTCAGGTTGCGGGGCAGGATGAACAGAGATGGTACCAAAAAACCTTACAAATATAAAGGATGACCAACAGTGAGCTTGTCAGACCTGGGAGAGGATGCCAGCAGGAGGGATGAAGGCTGCTGCTGCTTTCCTGGGTCAACACAGTAGCATAAAATGGTTTGGGGTGGAAGGGACCTTAAAGCTCATCTCATTCCACCCTCTGCCATGGGCAGGGACATCTTCCATAGACCAGGTTGCTCCATGCCCCATCCAGCCTGGCCCGGAACACTTCCAGGGATGGATCAGGAGGGCTGGACTCAACACTTCTTCTCCACTTCTAATAATGTACATTCCAAAGTGAATCTTTTACAAACCCAGATATTACAGGTACAATTTTTTCCCCTCTGGTCAATAGAAATGCAGATATGATGGCTCCATCAGCAGGGCAGGAGTGACCACCTGGATGTCCCAGTTCAGGTAGGACTGATAAAGGATGTGATGGTACCTGTAGCTCATATTAGCACTGCTGTGACAAGGATTTGAGAAATGGTGCCAGGGACCTGCAGCTTGTAGGGGATGGCAGCCAGGAGTGGGCTGCTGTCCTCTTGTCCCATACTGTGATTTGGACACGCTGTTAATAGGACAAGAGGTTGCAACCTCAGCTTGCACCAGAGGAGATTTAGATTGGATATTAACAAAAACATCACTGGAAGAGTGGTCAGGGATTGAAACAGGCTGCCCAGGGCAGTGGTGGAATCATGGCCCTGGAGGGATTTAAAGGGATTTAAAAGGATGTGGCACTTGGGGATGTGGGTTAGCAGTGGCTTTGGCAGCGCTGGGAGAACAGTCAGACTCAATGATCTTGGAGGGCTTTTCCAACCTTGTAGGCGCACAGTTTGCCAGTTTTCCAGTCTTGTACGCAATCACAGTGGTGACTGGGAGTGGGGCTGTGGCCAAGCCTCATCCCCAGTGGGCACAGCTGTGAGAAGCAGGTGAGCAGCACTGACAGCAGTGAGCCATGGAGTGCCCAGGTGCACTGAGCAACCACCAAAGGGAACAGAGGGCACACAGGTGCCATGCATCAACATGAGGGGATAAAAGGCTGGGCTAAAGAACAAGGAGGGCAGACGCTTGCAGCTTCTGAAGTGCCATGTTGTTACTCTGTATGGTTGAAACTTTCTGAAACTGTATGGTGATAATCTGTGTATCGTGGCCATCTCAGCTGTGGCGTGCTGTGACACAACCTCAACCATGCTATGAGTCTCTGCTCAAGGTGGACACTCCAGGGCTCTGTCCCCGCACTCTCCTTGCTGGAGCCACCCCAGAGCTCATTGTTCGGGTGGCCAAGACGTGGCCCCGTGCAGAGCAGGGCTCCAGGGCCAATTAAAGGAGCGTCAATTAAAGAGCGTGGAGGGGACGGAAGGGCTGGAGAGGCAGCAGGATGCTGGAGCCATCCTCTGTCGACAAAGTGCTGAGACAACAAACTTAACCTCTCTGTCCATGGCGTGCCTATCAGCCGTGGTTATTAAATCCCACAAAAGGGAGAAGAGCACCAGTGAATAGGGTTGAAAGAAAAAGCACTTTCCCCATTTGGATTACCTCCTACAGAACAGGACCTGCCAGTGAAAGGCGGAGAGTGTAATTGCTGGCCTGAAAGAGAAGGGGAAAAAAGGAGAAAAAAAACTATAAAGGGAAAGAAAGAAAGAAGGAAGGGGGGAAAAATTGATAATGAACAATTTATCCTCTGAGCTAACAGTTAATTAATTCTGAAAATATCTGTCAGGCTAATGGAGGGGGGGTAGCCATGCCACTGAACACAATTAGTAAAATAATAATAACAAAAAAGGGGTAAAAAAAAGAAGAAAAAGATTTTTTTAAGGTGTTGCTATCTTCTTAGAGACCAGGCCCTTGGCTTCCCAATGTCATTCTCAACACAATTTTTTTTTTCTTCTCTCCCTTCGTCTCTTTTCAGAAATTGTTCTCATGAATGATTTATATATGTCTAGTTATCTGGAGTGATTTCTATGGACCCGGGCGCATTGCTGCATAATTGTTAATTTTAATGCCATAATAGCTTCAGATGGAGGAAGAGATTAGGCGTTTATTGCACAATTAAATGAAACATACTTGAGAATCACAAAAGGTTCCGTAATTATTTCAGACCATTAATAAAATGGGCATTAAATTATATGGGACACAAAAGGGAAAGGAAATAGATTTTCATTACAGCAATAGAAGCGGAGAGTAGTAATAGATCCTTGTTGAATTCTCTTTCTCTCTCTCTCTCTCTGAAATTAATTGTTGCCCGGCTTATTTCAAAGCAAAATAAAAGAGAAATAAAGTGTGTTAAAGAACCTCTGATGAAAGGGCTTTGTTTGATAAGGACAATAGCCAGTGATACACTCTGGGAAAAAATAAAAAAAAAAAGGAGAGGAAAAAAAAAGGAAGATTTGATTTTGGCTTCCTGCCCTCAGTCCTGCAGGCAGAACGGGAGCTGCGTGTGGACACACGAGGGCCTCTCCTCCCCTTCCCAGCACCACTGGGCTGTGGATGGGAGGGAGAAGGAGAGATGTGGAGAGTTCCCCCATCCATTCCCAAGTGCCCCTGGCAATAGGACCAGCCGTGGGTTTGGCACCAGGGGCAGAACTGGCAGAAATCCCAGAGATGCTCTCGCAGAGGGGCCGTGCTTGGCTCTTTCTAGATAAGACCACGCGCAATGGATTTGCCTTGCATGGAAGATCCAGGCCCTACCAGGGACGAGGAAGCAGCAGCTGGAGGCTCCCGGCTGTTCCAGCTGCAGCAGAGCCTGGAGAGTTTGTCCCCCGAGCGGTCCCTGGGGATCCCAGCAGGGACAACACAGGGGGCTGGGTGAGGAAGAGCTCCTGTCGCACCTGGCAAAGACAGCCCAGAGCAGCCTGGACCTGAATGCCACTAAGACCTCACCCCTCAGCCTGGGAAGGGCCAAGGACAGGACCCACCTGAAAAACGTCACGGGAGCCCTTAAAAACTCCGATCTCGTGCTCTGTATTCTGACAGTAATATTTTCCAACGACAAAAGAGGGTATGAGCAATACCTGATTCCCCTTGGAATGACAGACATCCCAAAAATCCACAGCGCTGATGAGGGGGAGAGGACTCAGAGTCTACTGGGGCAAGTTTTCAGGGATACTCAGGATTTCTGGAAGAAGTAAGTGGCACCTCTTGGCAGTTACAGAAGTCCGTGGTGACTTAGGCAGTTTGAGAAACCTCATGCTGCTTTCAGCCTGGTTTAGACATAAACATGCCCTTGATCCTAGCAGAGTTTGTAGGGATCTGAGTGAGCAGCAGCACAATTAAGAGTGAAAGAGGTCAAAAGAGGGTCATTTGTAGCTAATGGTAAGCTCATCTTCCACCTCCCAGCCTCATTTCACCGTCCTTAAACTCCTCTGAGAACCCTTAATGAAAAAACACTTCTAAAACAGCGCTTTTGGTCCATGAGATGTTGTCCATCACACAGCTTGCTCCAGGGGCTGCAGAGGTTTCCAAGAAGATCCCTTCATTAAAGAAAAAGATGGAAAAATACAATAGAAGGATTAAAAAATGTCTGGACAAAGCAAAGTTTACCAAAGAAATATAATGTCTGAGGAAAGCAGAACCAGCTCCCACATCCCCCAGTGAGTGTGCCAAGCAGGCAGCCAGGGAAGCTGTCGTCCCCCCTTGCCGAGGGGCAGGAATTGCAGAGGGATCAGGAGCAAGGAGCATCCGAAGGCAGGGATAAACAAGCAGCAAGGGTGTCTCTTCCTGGAGCACAGCTGCATTTGAAAATTCAGCTCAGCTGACGCAGATCAGACGCATGGAGCTATTTTTAGGCTCCTTGCAGTGTTTTACTTTGCAGCTGCATTCCAGGCCTGCTCCCGTTCCCCCAGCAGCAGGAGAAGCAATGCCTCAATGGACAGGGAAGGCCTTTGGCTGCCTGTGGATGTGTGCAGTGGGAATTTGTGGCAGAGTTGCTCCTGGGAAAATGTTTTTTTTAATAGCAGGTGTGTGATGAGGGTAGGGGCTGTGCTGCTGCCTTCTTTGGGAGGGAGGCAGGAAGGGGAAAAGAGACTGGGGAGATATCAGGGACCCCCCCCAACACCTTAGGGCAGCTGGATCTGGGTGTTTTCAGGGAAAACCCAAGCAGGCAGGAAGGTTCTTCTGGGTGGGACTGTCCCTGGGACTCCAGCAAACTGCGCTGCAAGGAGTGGAGAGCTGGGACAAGGGACAACATCCTGCCAATCCTCTCAGCCTTCTGACCCAGGAGACTACCTGGAGCTTTGGTGGTGGCATTAAGGCTTCAGCAGGGATCCAGAGAAAATGAGTTTGACACAGTGAGACTTAATGAGAAATTAGAAAAAGAAATATTTAGCGGGAAAAACAAAAAAAAAAAAACAAAAAAACAAAAAAACAAAAAAAAAAAAAAAAAAAAAAAGGGGGGGGGGATGGTCGTCCACGGGGGGAGGAGCAAATGAGAGCCTAAGCAGCAAAAAAAAAAAACCAAAACAAGTTAAAGCAGTGAAGTCGCGGTGGAGAAGCAGCAATGAGGCCGTGGGCTGCGCCGAGCGCGCCCTCTCCTGGGCGCAGCCAGCGGTGCTCCGGCCCGGGGGGAGCCGGGGACCCCGGAGGGAAGGGAGGGACACGGACAGGGGGCGATGGACACGGGGAAGGGGCGATGGACACGGGGAGGGAATGATGGATACCGGGCAGGGGGCCAGGGACACCGGGGAGGGAGCGATGGACACGGGCAGGGGGCGATGGACACGGGCAGGGGGCCAGGGACACCGGGGAGAGAGCGATGGACACGGGGAGGGAACGATGGACACGGGGAGAGAGCGATGGACACGGGGAGGGGGCGATGGATACCGGGCAGGGGGCCAGGGACACCGGGGAGGGAGTGATGGATATCAGGGAGGGGGCGATGGACAGCGAGGAAGCAGCGATGCGCCTCGGTGGGTGAGTGATGCCCTCCGGGGTGGGAGTGATGTTCCCAGGGTGGAAGTGTAGCTCCCCAGGGAAGGGAGTGATGCTCTCGGTGTGGGAGCGATGCACTCCGAGGAAGGAGTGACGTGACCCAGGGAAGGGTGTGATGCACCCTGAGAAGTGGAGTGACTTTTCCGGGGTGGAAGTGATGCTCCACGGAATGGGAATGATGCTCCTGGGGAGGGAGTGGTGCTCCCTGGTTGGTGAAGGATGATCCCAGAGTGGGACTGATGTTCCCAGAGGAGGATTGATGCTCCCAGGGTGGGAGGGATTCTCCGCAGGGAAGGGAGTGATGCCCCCAGGGAGAGAGTGGGTGTGGGGCAGAACCATCCGGGCTCACACGAGGTGCAGCCCTTCAGACAAGCAGGCAGCCTTACAGTGATTTGGTACAGCACCAAATCAGCAAAAGGATACTTAGAGGTAAAAATAAGAAGCTAAAGGGAGAGTTGGTCAGGGAAAGCAGGGAGAGGGGAGAAAGCCTTAGGGACATGAAAGAAGGCTGGCATTAGAGGAAAACAAATAAGAAGATAAAATGAAACACAAACAATCCCAAAGTATTAAAGGGTCTCTAGAAAGGACAAGGAAAACAGCCAAGTGCAGCAGGAGATCAGCCATGTCACCCAGCTGGAAATCAGCAAGGAGAGGACTCAACACATGGGCTGAGTTTGATTTTAATGTGAGGGAAGTCCTACTTTTTGCAGGCTGGCTCTTGGAGGGCTGACTCAGAACACAGGGCAAGGTCCTGCCAGCTCCCCACCAAGGACACTCCACACGGGAGGGACAACATCACTGGGGAAGAGAAGCAATGCTTTGTCCTCTTCTCTGGGGACAGCAGTGGCCCTGCCATCATCTCCTGCTGCACGAGGCCACAGGAGTTCCCAGTCTGTGCTGCCTTGGACC
The DNA here is from genome assembly GCF_031753505.1 of Anomalospiza imberbis. Taxonomy (NCBI): domain Eukaryota; kingdom Metazoa; phylum Chordata; class Aves; order Passeriformes; family Viduidae; genus Anomalospiza; species Anomalospiza imberbis. The sequence goes on along the minus strand of NC_089690.1, from coordinate 21,015,255 downwards.
CGTCCACGTGTGCTGCTGTCACACGAGGGCTCAGGGCAAGCTGCCTTTTAGGGGTGTTAGGAGGAGCAGCTGCGAGTCAGGCTTCAGCTGTGTGAAGCGTTTTGGGAACGTTGCTGTTCTGCTGTAAGGAGGCAACAAGGAAGGAGATAAAATCCAGAATCTTGGAGCAGCGGGACAAAACAGAGCAGAAGGAGACAGCCAATGCCAGTAGCCACCTTGACGTCAGATCTAAAGGCAAGGCTCAGAGTAAGGAACAAGAGAAGTGTCACCTCACAGCTGGAGGAGGAGGCTCAGGGCCAGCAGTGCCTGGGACTTGAGCAAGAGGAGCAGGGAAGGAGCAGCTCTGAGAACACTCCAGAGCAGGAGACCTTTGGAGAAGATACCAGAGGCATCACATGCAAAATCCTCCCAATGTAACCTTAATGCACAACCTCAGTCTGTCTTTTGGTTGTAGGCACCCAACACAAGTCTGTGGGGTCTGCAGAGGGTCAGCAGGTTTAAGTTTGGGTCTCTTGGATGAGTGGGGAGGATGCAGGAAGGCAATTGGAATCTCATTTTGCCTTAAATTCAGGCGGATTTATCGGGATTTATCACCCTGCAGACACAAACAGGCAATATTGCCATCGAATATTATCCCATAGGCTAGAGAGGGATCCCAGCCTGGTGCTTTCTCCTGGGAAAACTCACGTGGTGGCACCAGCAGTGGCTGGTGCAGGACTCCATCTCTGCCGAATGCGGCACGGCCCGAGCTCCAGCTCCGTCTCCAAGGGCTCCCGACAAGGCCGGCACAGATAAGGGCTTAGCACGGCGGGGCGAGGGGCGGCAGGAGCGGCGAGTGCAGCGGTGCGTCCTGCGCTCCCCCGGGCCCCGGGGCAGCTCCGCGCTAATCGCCCGGCTCCCCAGATTAGCACCGGGAAAGCCGCGATTTGGCAGCTCCATCTGCCTTGGAGGAAAGCCCGGCAGTCGTGGAAAACTCAGGAATTCCTGGATTTGCTTGCGAGGCCAAGGAAAATGTTTAGTTCTCTTCCCCCTGTGCTCCTCTCCTCTGTCACTGTGATGGTCCCTGGAAAGCTGTCGCTTGTCCTGGTGGCCACAGACGTGTCCCGTAGCCATCACAAAGAATGTGGTGGCCCCACGGCCCCTGCCCTGCACGCACTCCAGGTTTGGATAGATTCAGGGCTGTGTGCGATCCACTCACTCCCTTTCATTAGCAGAGCCTAACGAGCACCCTGATTACCAGAGCCCCCTGATTGTCATCATCCTCATTCCGAGCTCCAAAGTGCCCTCAGTAATGCTCGGCAAAAACCTGTTTTAGCTAATCCAAACCAGGCAGCCAGCACCGGGGGCTTTGGAGAGTGTATTCACCGCACAGAAATAGGGGAAACAGTGTAAAAAGAAAAAAATAATTAAATAAATCATGAACCTTTTGGTTGAAGGGGGCTGCGGTTTTGTTTCTAGCTGGAGTCAGCTATGCTTGAAACAAAGGTCAACACTGGAAAGAAAAACAGAAACAACCAAAAAACAAAAGGAAACCGGTGAAGCCGGTGAGGCTGGATTAGAGTTTCCTAGATGGGGGTCAGAGAGGGGAGAGCTTTTAGCAGTGATTTGCACTCTCCGAATGAAAGCTTTAGGATTTCGCTCCACTTCAAAGAAAAGATGCCCAGCCCAGCCCAGCCCGCTGCAGCCCCTCCTGGTCCCGGCGGGCAGGCAGGAGTGGGGTGAGCCCTGCTCACGTGGAAGAGGAGGAAGAAGGGGATCACAACCCCTCTCCTCCCGCTGGGGACTCACCGGGGAGATTTCAAAGCACGGCACAAAGATTGAGCTGCCCGGCTCCCACTGAGGGAAACAGCGGCTGAGCAGCCAGATCCTCGGGCAGAGCTTCCCAGACCCATTCCCAGCTCTCCAAAGGCCTCGCTGCAGGGTTTGGGGGCTGTGTCAGGGGTTCAGGGGTGACCTGTGGCACCTGAGACTGTGGCACAGCTCTGGCACTCCACATGGGCAGGGGAGCTCGGCGAGGGGCAGCCCCAGCCCTGGGATGTGGGCTTGGGGTTGCAAGAGGGGGATGTTGTGGATGGGATGCCACATCCCTGGAAATGTTCAAGGCCAGGTTGGACAGGGCTTGGAGCAACCTGGGCTAGCAGAAGGTGTCCCTGCCCATGGAATGACATTAGAACCAGATGAGCTTTCAGGTCCCTTCCTACCCAAACCATTCCATGACTCTCTGATTCCCTGATATCTGCACCCACATGGATTCACCCTCCCTTTGGGCCCTCACACAGCTGAGTCTCCACCTTGTGCACATCCCTCAGGTTTATTCTTGCAGCTTTTAAACTCTGCTCATCTATCAGCACATCCTAAGATATTTCTGGCACCTCACCACAGCCTGACACATGGATCCTCCCCTTGAGGCTCTGGAGCTGCTGTGCTGTTTCCCTGTCCCAGGCAGTTTGGATTGGCAGCTCCAGCCGTGGCTGCTGCTTCAGTCTGGAGCTGCTTCTTTCACTTCAGTGGCACTGAGCTATTTCAGAGCAGCTGGGACCTGTCTGTGCCATCCACGCCTTTCCCAGACACCGGTGGAAATGGGAGTGTTCTACAAAGGTGGTTGGTGCCACCAGCCCCACACTGGGATGGGAAAATTGCTGCTTTGTCACGCCAGGAGGTTGGACACGACCTTCTGCAGTCTCCTATTGCTTCTGCCTTTATTTGAGCTGTGATGCTAAAATGATGTGGCTCCAGTGTTTTAGGACTTTTATTTCCCCAAAAAGCACCTTAAAGTACATAAACGCTGCCATCCCCACTCTATCCCCTGCATTTCACCCTAATTTGAGTTTGAAGCTGTTTCCTCCTTTTTTTTTTAATGGAAAATTTCTCACTGAGAAGCATTCCTGGTTTGCAAGGGAAATAGAAAATGCATTTGCATCCTTGAAAAATTCCTGTATTAGAATAAAACACCCTTCCAAGGGAATAGGACTCTAAACAGAAATATTTTGCTGCTGCAACAGAAAAAATGGAAACGGGCAGGATTTTTGCAATCCATTTTCATAGATACATGGAATGTTTTGGGTTGGAAGATCACCTGGAGCGGATCACATTTTTGCAGACTTTTTGCTGCCAGGCAGGAGCAGTTCTCACCTGGGGATGTGCCAGGGGGCTGCATTCCCATCCCACTTTATTTCTGTCCTGAGATCCTGCTGAGGGCCGGGAGCGCAGCCCTGTGACCCCGGCAGCACGACGTACCTGGCAGGTAACCACTAAAGCATGGCATGACTCAGAGAGAGTCCTTGGGCAGCGATTAAATACACCACCAGGACTGATTAACTGCAAAAGAATCCTTCTCCGTAAACGGAAGAAAACACCGCGCTCCCCGCACGTGTCAGGGCAGCGATGGGATCAGCAGAAGCCTTGGCACAGCCCAGCTGCCTTCCCTCGGGACTCAGCACACCTTCAGCCCTGAGGGAACCGTGCTCGGGTGCTCTCAAAGCCAGAAGCCACCCAAGAAGGAAGAGCCTCTTCTCCTGTTCTTTGGAGTTAGTTTTGGGGACGTCTCACGGAAGAGCAGCGCATGCACAGAAATAAAAGTGCGATCTTCACATTATGTCAGTGAATTTCTGCTCAAGAAGAAATTGTTGTCATCCCACGCGGGAAAACTCCGGTGTTGACGTGGGAATAACAGCAAAGGAAAGGACTAAACTACTTATTCCCTCTGCTTTGGCTCATTTTGGAGGCTCTCTCCTCCTGTGTCTCTGACTGACGGCAGCGTGAGATGCTGAAGTCGGTTAATTGTTATGGATCCCTGGGGCGTTATTCCAAGCCATGTGAAAGCACCGAAGGGAGCAATAATCACCTGTGATTCTGTGAGAGCGTTAATCCTATAAAATCGGGGAAATTCTTCCGTTTGGGGAGCACGTGGGACCGGTTTGCTCGTCTGCAGTGAACCTTCCCCATGCCGACAGGTCAGATGGAGTCCTTTGGGCTGAGGTGGGGCTCGTCTCTTGGAAACTGCTCCGCTGGGATTTAGGGACGCCAGTGGCTGGAGAAATGGATGATAGAGGCAGAATGAGGCCGTGAGAGACTCGTTACACGGCTGCTCGTGTCCCTGCAGCCGGAAGGGAAGCACTGAGCTGACTGGTGCTAACTCAGTTCCCTTGATACTGGTAAAACTGGTCACTGGCAACTCCTTTGGTCTAAAAACTCCATGTCTCCTCCTGGGCAGGAGCCATGGAGGCCAAAATGCCGAATTAAACCCAGCACCGGCTGGGAGGGGAGAGGATGGCACGGTCTGGGTAGGGCAGTGGAGAGCCCTCCATCCCCAGCACCTCTGGTGGGCCTGAGGGATCTCTTGGTCATCACAAACATCTGGATCGCAACAGAGTCGAAGCAACAGAGGGAGATGAAGACGTTTCTTTCGGGCTGATGCCCTGGGCGGTGTTTGGCTGGACGCAGCAGCCCGATCTGTGCCATCAAGCAGCGCTTCCCAGGGGAGTGAGGTGATCAGGGGAGTTATCTGCGTGCCCCAGGGAGTGGGAAAAGTCAGCGCTGTGCACAAAGCGCTCATTCTTCCTCCTTGCCCTGCCAATGAGCAGCTGCTGATTAAATCCCTTTTCAGAGGGGAGAGTTACAAGGCTCCTACAGCTTTCCCAGGCAGAGACCTCTCTGCTCTCCCTGTGTTTGCATTCTCACATCGGCCTCTGCCCACTGAATAACAGCGGTAATTGGATGTGTTTAAACAGCGCTGCTCACTATTGTTTGCCCAGTAATCAGACACGTCTCCCTTTCCCTGGAACCCGAGCGCCACGTGCCGCAGAGGAAGGGCGGCCACAGCTCCTCCTCCTCTCCTCCCACCTGCATCCCCTCACCTCTCCAGGCTGCCCAAGTTGGACCTGCGAATTGTACTCCGGCCGTAACAAGTTTTCCCTCCATCCGTAGCCAGCGGAACACTGGAGCTACACCAGGGCAGCCTCGTTGTGTCTGCTGGGGCGGGAATTGCCCCCGGAGGCAAAGGGCTGGAGCAGAGGAGATGGGGCCGATCCTCTGCTTCCCATGGGCACAGCCTGGGGCTGAGGCTGACCCTGCAACAGGAGGGAACGGAACGCTCTTCGTGCATCTTCCCAGGAATGTTCTGGCTGGCAGTGGAGGACATCTTGCAGGTGTGCTGAGTCTCGGAGATGCACGGGCAGCACTGGTTGACCACAGATGTGGGATGCACCGGTGGATATCGACACGCCTGTGGGTCAGAGTGGCATTGGTGAGGACCACCAACCCCACAGGGGTCATGGTCCTTGTTGGAGCAGCCCCATTTGCCGGAGAAGCAGAGCAGGTTTGTGCTGAGCATCTCTGCCCTCCTTCCTCTTGCTCCCAATAGCTCGTTGAAAAGGAAGGGGGGGGAAACACCAATCGGTCTCGGAAGCAGGAGCTGAATCACCACCGGGATGTAGACTCAAGGCCAGTAATGAGCCTTTGCCCACAGCCCATTGGCCCCCCGCCTTTGCCTGCGCCGTGCCACGGCTGCTTATCATGACTAATAGACACACTTGCAGAAATCAGAATCTATTTCCAAGTGATTCATGAGCGGGTAGGAAAAGGTGGGGGGGACGACAACAGACTAAATACACCTGGTAATTTATTTGCTATGAATAATTTGAACAGCCCCGAGTGACGGAGATACCTCAGTTATTTATCCTGGGGGAGAAATTTGCAGGTGCTGCAGACTGGGTGTGCTCCAGAGCAGGCCCTGCCTTTAAGGTTTGCCTCCCCCGCCCCAGTGCAAACCTCTATGGCCACGTTTGGAACGAGATACAAGACAAGCTTCATCCAAGCCTTTCATTAATTGCCCTTCCTGGAATCTCCTGCCGGCTAAATTGTTCCCCGCAGAATCCCTGGCTTCAGGGTTAGGAAAGGGTTACTGAGCGCGCCTTCCCGTTTGGGCTGGGTGGGTGGAAATAGCGTTGGCTTTCATCTGCAAACCTCGTAAAGAGCGAGCAGCTGCTGGAGGGAGATGGGCGCCTTGTAAATCAGCGAGAGGGATAAAGAACGGAGCGGCCGCATCGCTCCTTACGCATGGAGCTGTCCCGGTCCCCGTGGCGGTCCCCGTGGCGGTCCCCGCAGGACTCCGGAGGAGGAGCCGTGGCTGTGCCCTGCGGCGCTTGCCCTCACGTGGCTCCCGGGGAGCGCCCGCTGCAGTTTTGGGCCAAGGTTGTTGGAGTTGTTCCTTGAGTCGTTTTCGGAGGCCGGCCCTGCCGTGCCGGAGTGGTTAATGCGAGTATCTCGCGTTTAGTGTCACCATATTGTAACTCTGGGGTTTTGTCTTCCGCCACCACCAGCCTGAAATGCATTTCATTATTTTTGGTCTTAAAATTCAGAGAAGTTTTTTGGGTTTTTTTTTTCCCCTCTCATCAAATATCTTTGTATTTGTTTCCAGAAACAAATGATTAGCATTAGTATTCATTAGTATTCGTGTTAACAATTGATAAAGGGCCCACTACTGTAGTATCTGTGCATAGCACACAAAATTCAATTAAAAATATAATAATTTCCTCAAGCCATGATCATACAATCTGTACCATCCCCCAAAGTTAGTTCCTGAAACTTCCCCCAAAGTTTCCTGTGGAGGGAGGGATCTGTTTGCCGGGGAAGAAGGGCCCTGAGTCAGGGATGCTGTGGTGGAATAAGCAGGACCAGGCTAGAGAGGGCAGGAGAGGGCATGTCCAGCACAAACCAGGAATTCCTTTGGAAGCTCCAAGCCAGGGCAGCTCTGCTCCCAGCCCTCGTGTCAGTCATGCAGCAGGATTGGTGGATCTCAGCCAAGGTGCAACCCCCACCAAAGGGGATCTCAAAACGGCTTGAAGGATTTGGGACTACTTCATCCTAATGTTTGCTGCCTCCATCCCTCTGGGTGACTCATTTTTTGGAGTCTGGCACAATGTTTCCCTCTCTCCTGACTCTCCAGACTTGTTTCCCAGTGTTGCTGGGCAGGAGGTTGCTCCCATGCCCAAGGAGGGTGCTGGGGACCATTGCATGGCTGGAGACCACAGCCCTGCTGCTTCTCTGAGGAATGGCTTCTGCAGGCCTGCAGAGGACACTGGGGGCTCTTCCCCTCCCTGCTGGGGACCCACTGCTGCCTCCCCACCAGACCCTGATCTCTGCCAGGGCATTTGACTCCCAGCTGACACCTCAGAGCAAACACCACCTCTGCACAAAGCCTACGTGCAGCGTGTGGACACCTTCCCTGCTCGAGGTGCTCTGTTCTGCTGAGCCTCTGAGGGCAGTTCCCAGGCTGGGGATGAGCCAGCGAGGAGCTTTGCTCCAAAATGCCACCACAAACATCTGGCAAGAAACAAAAGACATCTCAGAGGCATCTGGGCTCCCGTAAAGCAGCGTTTGGATGGAAGCCGTTGCCTTTTCAGCTTGCCTGGGTGGATACGTGCCCTGTGGTTTTCCCAGAGCTGGCTCACTCAATGAGGTCAGTGCCAGAGCAGAGTTTTCACTGAACAGCAGCACTGAGTGGCTGCTCAGGCCTGGTTTCACCAGTTCAACCCAAAGCTGCGTTTGCCACACAGGCTTGGTTCTGCCAACAGCACTGGAATGTTCCATGTGCTCTGCACAGACTTTGGAGGGAATCAGGCTTGAGGCAGAAGAGCATCTGTCACTTCTGGTTGTCTCTTACTGCCATGGAGTAGAGGACAGCATGGAACATCTCTTGCTTGTTGGAGAATCTCTTACAGCTGTGGTTCTTCTCCAGCAATCCAGGACCTAAAAACATGCTTAAATCCTAGCTGCTCTGGAGGCTTTCCAGATCATTTTGAACCACGTGACAAATGACTTCTCCAGGATTATGGCAGGCAGCCATTGGTGGTCCTGGGAATTCCCAGGATTCCCATTATCCTAGGAATGTGTCATGGGGAAGAAACGGTCTTCAGTGTTTAAAATACCCCAACCCACCCCTGGAACTTCACCCTGAGAACAATGAGTTGCAGGAGTAATGAGGAGAGGTCTGGAGACTTTCCAGTAGGATAAATTGGCTGTTTATCAGCTCTTTGATGGGTGTCAGGTGCTACCTTCTCACAGGCTTTGTGTTTCTGCCACATCAGGGTCTGTAAGGAGAGCAGGGAAGAGACGTTTTGGCTCCTGTATGGTTTGGCTCTTTTAGGTGGGAAACTTGACTGTGCTGAGGGCCTGGCTGTGTTTGAGGGGGCAGATGCTCACAAGAGGGGACACACTGACCAAACAGGGCCACTTCACCTTGAGTGGCAGATCCAAAAGAAATGGAATGGACATGAATTTAATCACACTTCACTAAAACAGATGGCCCTGAAGCTCTGGCACCTCGACCCTCAGGGACATGGGTGGTGGCTGCTTTTAAACATCATTGGTCTCATTCAGATATCCAAATGCAAAATGTGCTACTCAGGAACAAGACACAGGTGTGCAGGAACCCTGAGCCTTTGAACTGGTGTTGAGAGTACACATTTCACTAGAATGAGTATTTTTCTTTGTTCGTTCACATCCTGACCAGATCTCCACTACTCATGTTATCTATCTGTGTTAGAAACAACAAGACAATATTTTAGGTGTTTCTTCTGTTTGCAGAATGCAGAGTTGGTTGTGTCTGCCTGAGCGCCACATTCTTTCCACAGACTTTTTTCATGTCAGCCATCCAGAAAAAAGCTGCTCCAGAGCTCACCTGACACACCAAGCCCTGCAGGTCACTTACCTTCTTTGCCACAGGCTTTTCTTCCAGCTTTGGACCTGTGTTTCTCCATGCCTGATGCGTGGCTGGGAGCAATCCCAACACAGAACTCCATCACAGGGAACAGTCCCATTCCAGAACTCCATCCCAGCCCAGGGAGGGAAGATGGATCACAGGGAGCAATCCTATTCCACAGCTCCATCCCAGCCCAGGGAGGGAAGGTGGATCACAGGGAGCAATCCTATTCCAGAGCTCCATCCCAGCCCAGGGAGGATGGCTGGATCACGGCGATGAAGCCATCAGCCTCTCCAGGAGTGGAGGAGGGGAAGTGTGGGAGATAAACAGTTCAGCCTTGGCACTTTTCTTGAAAGTTGTTGCTTCTATTTCAGAGATCATGTGCCTGAAAACCTGTCTGGTTTTTTTTTTTTTTTTTTTTTTTTTTTTTCCCCTAACTGTATCAGTTGGTCTAATAAAAGATACTGCCTCTCCTTACAAGCCTGCTCTGCACTCCTGAGCTCAGGTCTTTTATCCTTCCCTTCATGCTGCTGACAATGACTGAGGCTTCCTGGCCATACAATATTTGGGAAGTCAGTGCCATGTCAAGCCCCCATGTTTACACCCACGGCCACAGTGAATGTACTTATTTACTGGAGAGAATCATCAGCTCTGCCTCGTCCTGCTGCTGCTGCTGCAGGGAAAGCAAAATCCAGGGGGGTCTGCAGGGACTCTTCCCTGGGCAGGTGGGCTGATGCACCCATGGGGTTCTGCAGCATGGGAGGGGAATGCCAGTGGGTTTCCACCAGGCATCTCTCACCCTGGGAAGGATGAACAGCTCTTCAGCCACTCATTGTTTAACTGCTGAAGTTGCTAAGGGAAGGCCTTGGGAGATGGCACATAGGTGGCACTGCCTCAGGAGTCTCCAGCAGGGTGGCACCCAGAGACTCCTTGTGGATTCCATGGAGTCTAAGCTGCTGCCTGATTCCATGGAGGCAGTTTTGGTGCTGTCTACCACAGCATGGTGTCCTCACAAAGTCACGCCAGGAGGCTGCTGGCCTGGCTGCACTCTCACTGCTCACTGCAGCACTTCGACACAGTGACACGCAGAGAACTGGACGTGTGAGGGAGACAGAGGGAAGATTTTCACAATAAGGGTGGTGAGGCCCTGGCACAGGTTACACAGAAAGGTGGTGGACACCCCATGCCTGGAAACATTCAAGTTGGATGGGGCTCTGAGCAGCCTGCTCTAGTGGAAGGTGTTCCAGGTCATTGCAAAGTGTTTGGAGTTGATGACCTTTAAAGGCTCCTTCCAGCCCAAACCATTCTATGATTCTCTAATTCCATAACTATGCTGAATTTGGTGCTCTTGGAAGGCTGGTATAATTCAAGGCATATTTTTTCTGTCAGACATTGCACTAGCTCACTGATCAGAACCTTCACCCCAGTGAAGAGCACTGGACCTGCCCACAGAGGGAGCAGGGCACAGGTTTCACAGCACTGGTGGCTCCCTAGGATGACTGGCCACACCACAGGTTTGTCACCTGCAGAGAGCCCGAGCCAGGAGGGAAATCCCTGCAAATATCCATCACCTTCCTCGTTAACAGTGAGCCACAAATAGAAGTGGTACTGCAAAAGGGCAGTGAACACATCACCTGTGAGGAATGAGAGCTAAACACACAGAGCACTGAGCTAAAGGAAGGGGTGGGATGGGAATCACACATGGATAAAATGTGCAGAACAAAAATTAACTTTGGAAAAGGCTGCAAACTTCTGCCTCAGGTCCTTACCCGGGGGGAATCTTTAGTTTTGAAGCCAGTTATCCTCCAGCTCTCTCCCACGGAAGGTGGTGCCTTCCCAGGGAGCATCTCTTGTTGGCCAGCGTGAGCAAGCAGCTCATGGGATGATCCAATCTGCCACATCCATCACTGCTCCCCTCTTCTGTCAGGGATGCACAGGGCAGTGACCTGCTCCATTAAATCTCTCCATGCAGGAGGCTGGATCCCTGTAACTGTTTATAGCTGGAGTTGAATAAATGCCTTTTTCAAGGTGAGGGGGGGGATGAAATTGAGCAAGAAACACTGTAAAAATGCAGAAAGAATAACCTGTAAGTATCCAGTCTGTTCTGCACAGTATCTGTGAACACATCAGTGCTGCTGCCTGGATGAGCTGCTCTGTGCATATATTTTCCATATATCTCTCCCAGAAAATATTATTTGATGGCATGTGATTAAAAGGGTCTTTTTTAATATGTGGCACACGCATAACAAAACGTATGTGTGCACTTGCATGTAAAATAACCAGATATGAGGGAAAAGCAGGAATAAAATCATCCCGGGCAATGCCTGGTGGGATTCTGTGCACTGAGCTAATTCTGAGTATTTGGAAAAAGCATTCCTGGTGGCAGGAATCTCACCAAGTCCCGCAGAACAGCAAGCAGGACCTGCATCCTCGGTGCCCCTGAAAAGCCCCAGAAACCTGGAAGTCTTTCCAAAACGTGCTTCCTTCAATTAAAAATCAATTAAAAATCCCCCCCCTTTCCCAGTGCCTGAAGCATAAAAATAATAAAGTTATTTAAAGATCCATTATTTCCTAAATAAAGTTTGGATTAGGGGTATTTTCAAATTCTAGGTGATCTTCACCTCTCACTTCTGGCTGTTGCAAGCCCGACCGTGATTCCCGTGAGGAGGAGGAGGCTGAAGGCAGAAATACAGCTCTATTTATGCTGATACTGGATCTTGGGCTACATGATCTCATCTAATTTAAAGTTACTCCAAATGAACTATCTCCAAGAATATGATTTTAATGTTTCCCTATCAGGCCATTCTTATCTCTCTGCATTATCATGATATCATTCAGGAATAATAATCGCACCATTAGTTTTGGTGTCTAAACAAGCTGGTGGGGAGAAATGGATTTCAATCACCGCCCTGCAGATTGTTGCCCTCCCCAAGGGGAAAAAAAAAAAACAAAAATCCAAAAAGGGTACAAAGTTTGTAAAATCCAGCCCCAGGAGGCTGTACAACTGCAATTGATACCCTTCCAGGACAAAGGATTTAGGGGGGAAGTAGAAGTATTAAAGTATTTGAGGATGGAAGCGTTGGAATCTCGAAGGAAATCTTTTCCTATTTTTTTTTTTTTAAGCGAGGGCATTTATGGGATGTAAATGAACAAACCGGAGCCCGAAATGCCCCGAGCTGCTGGAGCGTGTGTGCTGCAGCACGGCGAGGCAGCAGCCAATGAAAGCCGGGCTGCCGATTTTTTATCATTAATATTGCGAAGCAGCATTAACTGATTGGAAAGACTTTTCGGGAGCAGGCAGAGCCTGCGAGCCATCGCTCCCTCCCGAACGATTTGCCACCCGGATTTTTGAGAACGGCGCCCGGCTCCTCTCGTTTAATCTTGCCGAGGGATGACGAGCGATACAATTTCTCCCTCTCCTTCGAAGAATTTGAAAAGAAACAATAAAAGCGAAGGGAGTTTTGTATTTTAACCGTCGGAGGGGAAAGCACACGGTGCTGAGGAGAGGGGCAGCGGCTCCAGGCGGCTTCCCTCGCGGATGTTGAGCGCGGCAGCTCTGCGGGGCAACGCGCCGGCACCTGGGGCTGCCGATAGCTGTGTTTCCACAGAAAAAGTGGAGTAAAAAAGAAGTTTCCACGCGTGTCACCCTACCATGGCCATGGCCGAGCCCGCGAGCTCCGATCGGGCGAGCAGCGCTCGGGCAGTCCAGCCCCTGCCCGTGGCGACCGTCCCGCCGGGTCACCGGGACCACGCGTGGAACGGAGGTCCCCGAGAACGGGCCACGTCGCAGGCGACCCTGGGGGGGGCAGCTGCAGGAAGGGGCCGCCTGCACCCACCTTTTTTTGTTTGCGGGTCCCATATGAACATCAGCGGCTGCTGGGGGTGGGGAGAAGCTCGGGGGATCCCACCCTGGGATGGGGGCACATTTCCCTGAGGAAGAAGAGGTGCCGTAGCGGGAGCATCCCGCCCGGGGAGGTCCCGCCCGCCGCCCCCGCTCTGGGCAAGGGGGTCCTGGAGTGGGCTGGGAAATTCGCGACGCATTTCTGGGCACAACGAAAAAAGCCTCTGGGACAGAGCCGGCGGCAGCAGAGCCAAAGCTTCGGGCGCTGCCGGCCCCGTCCAGGTGAGCAGACTCCACATCCTTGGCCCTTTCTTCTTCTTCCTCCTCATCTTCCTTCTCCTCCTCCCCGACTCCGCACGCACAGGGCTCTGCCGGGAAATGAAAGTCATTTATTGCGAAGAAGGAGGAAATAAGGGCGAAGGTGGTTTATTCTATTATTATTATTAATAATATTATTTGGACGGGGTGGGGGAGCCGAGAGCCCCCCGGAGCGGCGGCCCGGCACGGAGCGCCCTGCGGCGGCGGCTCCCCTCGGGCAGGAGGCGAAGTTTCGGGCAGAGAGGCGCGGGGGGACTCCGGAGGGGCCGGGCTGGCCGCCCCCGCCCGTCCCGGGAGTCCCCCCCGACAACTCGTTTCTCTCTCCGGTCGCTGTCGGACGCGGGCGGGCGGGGGCAGGGGGCGGCCCGGGGGGGCCTTTTCGGAGCAGGTTTGTTAACCAAAGCAGGTGCTAAAAACCAATAAGCCCGGAACAAACGCGGTCCCCCACGGGAGCCGGGACAATTGTTTCCATTTAATAAATATTTTCCCCACGGGCGTTTCGCGGGAGGCAAGCAATTATTCAAAGCAAGCCGGGACGCGGGCCGGCTCCCGGGGTTAAGCGGGGCTGCGGAGCGGGGAAGGCGGGGGTTGGGGAAGCGAGAGAGCGGCCGGGAGCGCGGGGAAGGCGGGGGCAGCGGGGGGGAAGAGGACAGCGGTGGGCGCACGGCGGAGCGCAGCGCTCGCAGCCCCGACGGCGGCGGCGGCGGCGGCGGAGCCTGGAGGGCGCCGGGATCGGCTCCGCTCCGCGCACCCCAAGGATGGGGGAGGATGAAGAAGATGGGGACGAGCCCCTTCTCCTTCCCCCTTCCTCCACAGCTGCTATTAGCGCAGCAACTCACAAAAGCCGTCCTTTTAATCCGCGCGTTAGAAGGCGGGGGGGGGGGGGGGCAGGGTGTTCCTCCTGTCCCCTCCTTCCTTCCTCCTCCTCCCTCCTCTGTCCCCTCCCCTCCTCTTCCTCTCGCCCTTCCTCTCTCCCTCTCTTTTTAAGCGGGCCCCCTCCGCGCTGATTGGGCGCCCGGCCGCACTGTGACCGCCCTGCCGCTATGTCAGCCTGCCCGCCGCAGCCCCGCGCCTTTGAACTGCCCCGCACCGCCCCGCGTCCCCACCGCCGGCCCGGTGCTGCGCCCGGCGGCTCCCCGCCCGCCTAGTGCCCGCCGGGCCCCGCGGGCCTCTGCTCCGCGCCGCTCCGCACTGCTCCGCGCCCCGCCCCGGCACGGCTCCCGCCGGGGACGGCCTTGGCGGAGGACCTGTGATGATCAGCTGAGCCCGCTCCTGCCGCTCCTCCGGATCCTCCGGCCTTCTCTCACCGTTCCTCGTCCTCCTCCTCGTCCCGCCGCCGCCGTCCGGCACCCCCGCCCGCGCGCCCCGCAGAGCCGCCCGCCCGCCCGCCCGCCGAAGCATGTCCAAGCCCAGCGACCACATCAAGCGCCCCATGAACGCCTTCATGGTGTGGTCCGCGGCCAACGGCGCAAGATGGCCCAGGAGAACCCCAAAATGCACAACTCGGAGATTAGCAAGCGGCTGGGCGCGGAGTGGAAGTTGCTCTCCGAGGCGGAGAAGCGCCCGTACATCGACGAGGCCAAGCGGCTGCGGGCGCAGCACATGAAGGAGCATCCCGACTACAAGTACCGGCCCCGGCGCAAGCCCAAGAACCTGCTGAAAAAGGACAGGTATGTCTTCCCTTTGCCTTACCTCGGGGAAACTGATCCCTTAAAGGCCGCCGGGCTTCCCGTGGGGCCACTGACTCGCTGCTGAGCTCCCCGGAGAAGGCCAGGGCTTTCCTGCCTCCCACCTCAGCACCTTACTCCTTACTTGACCCCAGCCAGTTCAGCTCCAGCGCCATTCAGAAGATGACTGAGGTTCCTCACACCTTAGCCACCAGCACCCTGCCCTACGCCTCCACCTTGGGATACCAGAACGGGGCGTTCGGCAGCTTGAGCTGCCCCAGCCAACACACCCACACTCACCCCTCGCCAACTAACCCGGGCTATGTCGTGCCATGTAACTGTACCGCTTGGTCGGCTTCCAGTTTGCAACCTCCAGTTGCCTACATATTATTCCCAGGCATGACCAAGACTGGGATAGACCCCTATTCTTCAGCACACGCGACTGCCATGTAACACCCACCCACCCACACCCCCACAGGCGTGTGTGTGTGCGTGTGTCCCCCCACCCCGGCCGGCAGCTGGAACTGGGATTCCTCCGTGTGTGCATGTACATAAAACCTGCAGGAGCAAAAGGCCACCCGAACCAGGACTCTGCCGCCCGCCGGGCCGGGACAGACGCGGACGCTGCCTCGGAGATGCTCTCGCCTAAAGCTCGCCACGAGAGCTGGCCCCAGGCTCGGGGGGGATCTGCAATCGCGGGGGCAGATAGGAGCCCGGCACTTGTAAGAGTTGTAAATGTGTTTAAAAACAGAAAAGAAAAGCGAACCTTGAACTGCCCTTTCGGGACAAAGCGGGAGAAAAAGACAAAAAAAAAAAAAAAAAAAAAAGAGAGAGAGAGGCGGTTTCGATTTTTATTTATTCTCTTAATGTCTATGAGTTCTCCAGGGTCTCATGTCACTTGGACTTGACTTTGGGAAGTCCCGGTCTTACTCTGATTTTATTTTTGTTTCCTCGTTGTTTTCCTTTTGCACATTGAAAAACGAGATCAGCTGTGTTATATATATATAAATATATATATATTTTGCCACCACGTACTACTAGGTAAAATTGCTTTCCATGTCAGAAAAAAGGCTCTTCAAAGTTAAAAAAGAAAAAAAAAAGACAAAAAAAAAAGAAGGGGAGAAACATTTATATTTAAATCCTATGATAGTGTTTGCTTAATTTAAAACAGATAGTCCTTAAATTTGTGTGATCCAGTGAGACTAGATCTAAGTTTACTTTAGACAGAGCGTCAGGTATGAAGTCAGGCAGTAGAATTGTAAAAAAAAATTAAAACTAATACTACTACTACTAACGAAAAACCGAATAAAAACCGATGGCAATTTAAATATGTTTTCACAATGTCTTGGGCAAGAAGAAACAGAAACTAAGATGTATCCGCAGGATTTTACCTCGTTAAACCTTTTCATTTGTTGAACAAAGACGTTTTGAATAAAGACAATCTGTCATCAAACGAGGCAAGTGCGTGCTGTGAGTGCGGGGACGCAGCCCCGCGTCCCACACCGGGGGCCGCGGGCGCTGCCCCCGCGCCGGGAGCGACCCCCGCCCGCAGCCCCCGGCTCTCCCCGGGCCGGGGCCGCTCCGGAGCCGTGCCGTGCCGTGCCGGGTCGGGCTCCGCTCGGAGCCCGTCGGGGAAACGCGGCTGGCGGCGGAGAAAACTTGCGGAAAGACGGGACGGAGCGGAGCGAACCGGGGGCCTGCGGGGGGCTGCTCCCCGCCGCCCCGCCCCGTCCCGTCCCGTCGGGGAACCGGCTTTTCCCGAGTTGCCTCCGCGGCGTTGAAGTTTTAGCGGTGCGAGGGAATATTTGGAGCGGGGAGGGGAGCTTTGGCGGTGCTGGAAGGGGGTGGTTTGCAATTTGTGCGGATCAATTAGCGGTGTTTGGGGTGCTCTTCCCTTGGCGAAGGGAGGGAGTCGCGGGGCAGAGACAAGGGGAAGGGGAAGAGGCAGAGGATCCGTCTGGAGGGGCTGAATAGCCGGAGCGCTGCGTGTTTGGATGTGCTTTGCTCATTAAGTGCTCTTTGGAGACCGATGTTAGAATTAAACGGCGTAACACAATTAACATACATGGGGCTTGAATGGGAGGGTAAGCGGGGGAAGAATAGATAAATAAATGAGAGATCAGGCGAAGGTAAACAAAAGGGGAGAGGAGAAAAGGGCTGAAAGGAGAGGTTAGAATGGCTGCTCCAGCCTTGTTTAGCATGACAAAACGGCTCTTACAAATGAGGACAATTAAAGGAGCTGGCTTGGGGAGGGCCTGGGAGCCGCGGGACGATCCGCTGGGACACGCGGGGCTGGATGCGGCCGGCGTGGGGCGGCGCGGCGGCGGCGGGCGCTGATGTAACCCCAGCTGACAGGCGCTGTCAGCCCGGCTGATAACACCGATAGCTCAGTGTCCTCCGACATCCACCCGCATTAGTCCTGACAATGGTCGGAGGCAGAGCCGGGCGGGGGGAGCGCCAGCCCCGGCCCGCCCGGGCCACGCCGGTCGCGGGGCAAAGCGGGGCCCTGCGCCTGCCCCACTCCCCACCGAGGCCGAGCTTTGGGGGCCGCCCCGTACCCCTGAGCCCCGCCACCCTCGGGGCCGCTCCGGCGGCTCGAGGGGAGAACGGGCTGCTCGGTGGGGGCCGCGGCCTCGGGAAACATCGGGGCTCGGGGGGGAGAGCGGAGCGACAGGGCTGGAAACTTTGGCGGGGATCTTTCCTTCCTACTTTCCTTCTTTCTTTCGGTCTCTTCTTTCTTCTTTTCCATTTCTTTCCCTTTTCACTCCTTCCTTCCTGATTTCATTTTAACCTTCTTATCTTATCTTTATTTATTAATTCTATCTCCTTCTCTCTCCATTTCACATTTCCCCCTTATCTCCTTCCGTCCTCCTTTTTCTCCCTCTCTTTCTCTTTTCCTATTTCCCTCTCTCTTTACTCTCCCTCTCTTCCTGCTTTTCATTCTCTTTTCCTCGCTGCCTCGCCGTCCCCCTCCCACCCCGCTCGCCCCTCTGCAGCCTCTGCTCGCCGCGTTTCGTTCCCGTTCCCTGCACCGTGTTATCCCTCCAACCCTCCCGCCCGGTTGCAGGTGTGTAGCTATTTAACTCGTGGAGATAAATAAATTAAATAATGATCTTGACACTGCAATGAACCGATTACTGACTTTGATGTCAAAGGGAAACCAAAAACAGAAAGAAAGAGGTGGAGAGAGAGAGAGGTGAAAAAAAGCTATTCCCTCGAGGGGGAAATGCAGCTCCTTGTCAAACCTGTTTCCCCACAACTGTCTCCTTCTTTCAATAAAATCATTAAACAAAGGCCGAGGGGTTATGCGCACCACGCCTTGGGTGCGCGGCCGGGCGCTGTCCCGGGCTGGGCTTCGCCGCGGAGCCTCGCCCGCACCCGCGGAACCCCGCGCAGGCTGCGCGGAGCCGAACAGGGCCGGGCGGGGAGCGGAGCAGCCCGGCCTCGGGTCCGAGTCACTTCTGCCGCCGGGGCCGCTCGCCCCGCAGCTCCCCTCGGCCCAGTTTCTTCTTCTCTTCTCTTCTCTTCTCTTCTCTTCTCTTCTCTTCTCTTCTCTTCTCTTCTCTTCTCTTCTCTTCTCTTCTCTTCTCTTCTCTTCTCTTCTCTTCTCTTCTCTTCTCTTCTCTTCTCTTCTCTTCTCTTCTCTTCTCTTCTCTTCTCTTCTCTTCTCTTCTCTTCTCTTCTCTTCTCTCTTCTCTTCTCTTCTCTTCCTCTCTATTTTTTACTATTCTCCTCTCCTCTCCTCTCCTCTCCTCTCCTCTCCTCTCCTCTCCTCTCCTCTCCTCTCCTCTCCTCTCCTCTCCTCTCCTCTCCTCTCCTCTCCTCTCCTCTCCTCTCCTCTCCTCTCCTCTCCTCTCCTCTCCTCTCCTCTCCTCTCCTCTCCTCTCCCTCCTCTCCAGAAATGGTTCGGCTCAGTGCTGCCTGCAGGACCACCTAGACACTTAAAATCATCCACTTTGGGCCTTGCTTTAAACAAAACAACAAACAAGAGAGGGGGAGAAAAGATCCCGGGAGGCCGAGGGGACCAGAGAGTCCTCGCTGGCGCCCAGGTGTAGCTGTGCGATCGCCAGGGAGCTCTGCTGCAGGAGAGACAAAGACAGAAGGGGAATTAAGTGATGTTAAAAAACTTTATTTTAAAGGACACATTAAGCCCATAGAAGTCTCTGAGAGATATTACTTATTTCTGCTTATTAGTGATAATAGCCCAGTAAATTTGCTATTGAGTGTATCAAAGGCATTCAAAGAGACTTTGAAACATCAAAAAGATTGCAATTCTGATTTTACGGTTTTATTCCAGGCCCGACCTCCTGGCTACATTCCCTTGATTGTAGTGTTTAAAAGTAAGCGGTGATCAGAAACACGTCCTCCTCCTCCTCCTCCTCCTCCTCCTCCGCCCGCAGCGGCCCCGACCGGCCGGGCCGGGCCGGGGACCCCGGCGGGGCTGCCGAGGGCCGGCGAGGGGCTGCGGCTGGCAGCGGGTCCCGCAGGCACGACGGTCCCCCCGCTGCAGCGTCCTCACCGCCTATCCTAAAAAAGATCACAAAATCATTCCAAATGCCTATAACGCAAAATTTTGAGGTGAAGGCAGCCGAGGCCCGGCTGCACCCTGTCCCCTCGGGGGGGCTGCAGGAGCCCGGTGCCGCCGGGGGACGCGGGCTGAGCTCCCCGTGCTGCGCCGCGCTGCGGAGCAAGGAAGCCTCGGGGCTTTTGATGTGTCTGTAATTTACCCTTTTTATTTTTTTTTTTTTTCTTTCGGTCCTTAATTTTGCCTTCTTAGTCTCTCTTTCTCCCTTTACACGCCTCTATTCCAGTTGGGGTGTTTTATACCAACATCAAAGGGACAACGCAGCCTTCATTATTATTATTATTCCTTTCTCTTTTTTTCCTTCCCTTTTTTATTAGGGCAAAATACTTCATTATTCCTGAACGCTCCTCGTTCGGAAAGCTAAACAAGAAATAACGTGCAGGGTCTGTGCAGGTCCACGCTGCAACAAGGCAACATGTGTACGCCTAAAAGCCCCGAAATTAAATCCAGGTTGATCACAATTTAAAAGAGGAGAGCGAGGGAGCGGGAGCCGGCTCTTTGAGTGGGTGAGAGAAAGAGGGGAAGAGATGAGTAGCTGGTAATTATTGAAATATAAGGATGAGATTAATTCAAAGGAAACAAACTATGAAAACAATTGGAGCCGAGTGAAAAGCAAAACCCAGATTAGAATTTGCTTGTGGTTTGTTGTCTGTCTGCTTTCTTTCCTCCTCCCCACCCATTGTCACAGTGCAAGGCAATGGGATTTGCACACTTGAGGTGTAATAGCATTACTGCATTAATTAAAATTTTCATTTCACGTCCAGATTGTTTACTTATCTGCTGGAAACATATGTCGGGAGAAGTTGAGATTCTGGATTCTGCTCCGCTGCCCAAGGTGCAGCGCAGTACAGGGGGGGAGAGGATGACTTCAGATTTTTTTTCATTGCATCCTCCAGCCTTATCTCTCTGCTGTAAATTATAAGGAGACTCCATTGAACTGAATATGAAGATTATATTTGCGAGCGGCGCGTCCTGGAGCGGCCCCGGTCCCACTTTGAAATGAAACAAGCCTTGCGGACTCGGAGGCTCCCTTTTCCTCCCTCCCCGTGCGGTCGCAGCCCCCCGGGAGTGGGGGGCGGCCGCACGGGACCCCCGATCCCGGCCCGCTCCCGGGGGAAGGGAAGAAAGGAGGGAGGGAGCGCCGCGCTGCTCCGCGCTGCTCCCGCTGGCCCCTCGCTCCTGCCCGGGAAGCAGCGGGCAGAACCGCGAGGCTCCCCCGCCTCGCAAAAGCTGTCCCCCAAAAAACACGCCCGGGGAGGGCGAGCATCCCCGGTCCCTGCCGCTGGGACAGGGTCGCGCCGTCGGTGCGGGCGCTGTGGGCTCCGGCGGGGCTCGGGATGCTCGGGCGCCCGCAGCACTTGGTGGGAAGCGTTTGTTTGTCTGTTGCCCCCCATTTTTTCTCCTCTTTTTTTGGGGTGTTTTACTTTACTATTTTCTGCTGTTTTTTTTTTTTTTATTATTTTTTTTAAGAGACCCCTGAGAAGGCAGCGAGGTGCCGTCCTCTCCGCCGGGTCTATCTGTAATTGAATCTAGGTCAGTTATTCTAAAGCATGGGAGAGGCTGATTCCCTCTTTCCGACATCAGCCCGGAATTTGGGAGGCGGGGGGGTGGGGGAGAAAGGAGGAGAGGGGGGTCTTGCAATTTCATTTAAAATGTAATGGTGGATGAACCGATAAGCAAATAGGGGGAAAAAAGGCTCTGCTTAAAAGAAAAAAAAAAAAAAAAGGCATGCTTTTAATATGCTTCCAGATGGGGGGAAAATGATTTACATGGGAGTTTATTTCCTCTTTGCTGATATGAAAGAATTACAGATACAAAACCCACTGATCTATAGAATAAAAAAAAAGAAAAGAAATGTTATTTTCCTGTAAAGGTATCAGTTCATTTATATTCATTTAACCATCCATCCATCAATTCACTTTCTCACTCCCTGCACATTCTCTCTGCCTCTGGTAAACCTACCCCACCAATATACTTTTCTGGAATATACAATGAAGTTTCCTTAAAAAAAAGAAATTATATGAGATTCAGCTGGAGTAGGTAAAGTGAAGTTTCCATTCTCCTCCTCTCCCCAGCTCCTCTTTTATGTTCCAGACTTTGAGTAAATTAGCAATGTGAAAAAGAAAACGGTTTGGTTGGGAAAAAAAAGTCTGTGTATATCTATAAATAATATAAGCAGTGTAGGTGTTAGAGATGTGTCTACATGTATATATACAATATACAGAGAGCAGGGTTTGTGTGCTCAACATGTATGTGCTGCATCCCTGTGCTTGTGTGATACCAACATCTCATTCTCTGCCTCTAAAATAAAACATACCCATATTGTACAGCTATTTACAGCGTTCATATATCCACGGCCCCAGATTTAACCACCCACCCAGCCTGCGTATGCTGCAGATATGCACGATATATACGACACCCGAGCACATGCAGAGGCTCTGAATTGGAGCAGAACATCTGGATTTAAATACAAAATACTTCCCTAAATTGTCAGCACGTGTCCTTTGGGAGGGCTGGGGCACCTGTGGTGCCCATATTTTGGTGCTTTCTGGCACAAGCTCGGCCACGCACAAAGCCCACCGCACAGCTCAGCCCGGCGGCCTCTGACCTCCCAAACCCGAGGGCCACCAGGGCTGGATTTGTTTGCATTTTGGATGGTACCTGGAGCTGAGATCCAAATTCCCTTGCAGGAGAGTCGCCGGAGAGCAAACCTAAACCTCTCCCCTGACACCTCCAAGTACCAAACCAACCTGACCTGGCCGAGCTCTTCCCATGGCTCTGCCTCACCGGGCGTGAGGTGGGGACAGGGGTGACCTCCTTCTCCCTTCGCTCTCGGTGTGATGGCCCTTCCCCACAGGAGTGGCTCCAGGGAGGATGAGCTGGCCCTTCCTCACAGGAATGGCTCCAGGGAGGATGAACTGTGTGCCCAAAGACACTGGCTGCCAAACCATCTGTCACTTCCCGGACACCTTTGCCGATGCCAGGAGTGGAGGGATGTGGAAAAACTTCTTTTTCTGCTTTAGATGCAGTGACAAGAGCTGTGTAAGAAGTTGCTTTTTTTCTTGTTAAAAGCAGGTAAATAGAGAGACAGACAGATTTGGAAATGCCTCTATATATATATAGATAAAAATATACGTCTTTATCTCCAGCCAGATACGGATATAGATCCGCACAGAATTTTCCTGGCAGTGGCTGTTAAAGAGCTCCGAGCCGGTGCTCGGGGGGTCCTCGCCAGCCTTTCCCAAAACTCCCTGTGCAAGTAAAGGCACCAGGAAATCCCCCCCAGATCAAACAGGCTGGTGGCACTGCAGAGCCCAGCCCCTGGTGGGTGCCTGCCCTGCACAGAGCCCACATGCCCGCGCTCCACATCAAAGGCCGGAGTTCCCCGGCTCCGTGCTGGAAGTGACACCTGCAGATGTTCCCCTGCCTCGTGTTTGCAACCCGGACCTGAACAAACACATAATCACATCACATAGCATAATTAATAGAGCTATCACCATGAAGGACTCTTAAAGGGAAGGCTGTTGAAAGAGAGTTCCTGAAGATAATCCTTTTAAAAGGTTTCCTTAAAATGCAACCACTAGCAGGAATAAGGCAGGTTTAGTTCCAACATCTTAATACCTCTGCAGAGCAGAGTTTTAGATCTTGTAAATGCCTTTCCTTTAATAGTGGCTTGACTTTTGATTTGGGACTTGCACTTTTTGGAGGATCTTGCTGCTCTTGTGGTTCTCAATAGAGAAGGTCCTTGAGGAGGCCCAGCCTGGCTCAATTGAGCTGTCAGGGACTCATAACCTCATTCCTCCTGGAATTCCAACATGATCCCATCTTGTCTGGGCTGGTGTCCTGCACTTGTGTCTAATAATCCATTTGAACAATTTTCTGGGTGCTGCTTAATTTGTTTTCTTTTTCTCATTCTGGATGACACCCCAGCTCCTGGCCCACAGGCAGTGGGGTTCAGCTGCTCCCCAGCTCTTTCCTTAGCACTGCCTCCCGACTCCTCCACTGTACTCAGAGAATTCCTGCGTGGCGTTGGTGCCAGGGTTGGTGAGTAAATCACTTTATTTTGGCTTTCCAAAATGATGTCTGTGTGAAATGAGCAAAGCCACACAGTGATCTGCGTGTCCAGGGGATAAATGGGCACCAGTGGGCTCTGCCTGGTGCCCCCTCAACCTTCTTCCTCAGCCTTCCATCCCAGGAGCTCTTCCCATAGTTATTTGGCATCCTCACATTTCTCAGATTTTGCATGGAGAGGGCAAAACTTGAGGAACTGGGACCACCTGGTGGAGCAGACCCCTGGTAGGAGACTCTGGGAGCAGCCAGGTCCTGCTTTTTGCTGACACTGCTTTTCTGGAGCTCCAAGCCAGGATTCAGTGTCCTGATTTTCAGCAGGAAAAGTTTAGATTTGTGAAAAATGTTGTCAAATTGGCGTGGAAATAAGTGAGAGTCTCTGGAGTAAAGGGATGATGGTCACCTCCTCCACAGTGCAATAATGAAAAATTCAAAATAAAAATGAAATTCTGTTAAATCAGTTATTTTTACTTTGTCTTACACTGTGGGGTAGTCCTTTAGACTACCCCAGTGCAAATTTCTTGGTCGGTAGCAGGTTTGGTGTCCGATCTCTCTAACCCCACAAGGCCTCTGGAAAACCAGGGATCCCCATTCCCAGGGAAGTGAGGACCCAGCTGTTGCGTTGTGGTGCTGTGTGCTGGGAAAAGCAGTTTGAAGGCAACAAGATGTCTTTGCTGTGCTCTGGCTGCTGTCCCCTCTCTCGGAGGGTGGCACTGCTGCTGTTTGCCCAGCATAGTCAGAGCTGGTGCCACCAGAGCTCAGCCCCTCCCTGCGAGTGACAGTGGTGAAACCTTTTGGGTGTCCCAGGAGAGCAGGGTCAGGTCGCTGGTGGCTCGCATCTTTTCAGCTCTTTTGGCTTTGAAATAAGCGCAGGAGACAGAAAATGCGCTGCTGCCACTCGTCACCCGCCAGGCACCGGGGGTGGCACTGCTTGGCCAGCAGGGATGGGGAGGCTGGGGGGACCCACAGGGCTGCCACATCTGAGGACACCCGGGTGGCACAGGGGGCAATGCCCATCCCTGGTGTCGGCGAGGAGCTCAGGGCTTGTATGGCCCAGCAGTGATGTGCTCTGTGGCCGTGGCCCCACGGGCCAGTGTCCCCCTCCCTGGCAAAGCTTTACAAACCAACCCCACTCTGGTTTCAACCCTGCTCCCTGCTTGCCCAAGTTTTATTTTTCCTGGTTTATCTTTTGGCTGCCACATCCAGTTTTTTTTCCTTAGCAAGGTCAGAGCCCTCTGATTTAGAGTGTTTAATTGCTTCTAATTTCTCCAAATTTCCGTGTAGGCATTTTAATGTTTGCCTCCTCCCTTCCCTGTGAGCTATTAGTGTGTGTCAGTTTCTTTCCTGACATAGACAAGGGTTTTTCCCCTCTCCTCCTACTCCTTCCAGCCCTACTTACATGGGAATTCCCCCAGCAGGCACTGAAAGAAGAAAGGGAATTAGATCTTTATCAGAGCCTTACTTTCACCCAAGATTTTCTTAGATCAGGGAGTTAAAGAGAGGCCAACAGAAGCCAAACAAATGCTTTCTCTCCTACTCAGAAATAACCCTCCTGCGGCCAAATGTATACCCTCTCCTCCTTTGGAGGCAAACTGGGAGCTGGTGTGACTGTGTGTTGTGTCCTTCTTTCAGATGTACCAGTGTCAGTCCCCTGTCACGGCTGGATTTCACGGGGTTCTCTCTGTGTCCAAAAAGTGCCAGGCAAAACAAGAACTACATTTCTAGCAGGGAAGAAAAAAAAAAAAAAAAAAAGAAAAATAGAGAAAAAGAAAATTAAATCCCAGTGTTGCTTCAAATCCCTGCCAACTTTCCAGGCCTTCGTAACTCAGCCAAAAATAAGGCCACAAACCCATTTTTCCTCATTTGCAGGTCACCTTGAAGGATAGATGAGGAGCTCTTTCAATAGCATTTCTTTCAAGGGGATTTCAGTGAGAAAAGTAGCAATGATTGAAATTCCCTGTTTCCTTGCAGATCCTCAGGTTTTCCTGGAGGATGTACAAACACCCGGGCAACTCCTCACTGTGGATTTTCGCTCCGTTGCGGTGACATTGCCTGACTTGAGGGACTACAGAGGTTTGGCACAAACGTGCTTTAATATAATTTTTTAATCACCTCTTGGCCTGCCAGCCCACACATTCCTCTTCAAATAGCAGCAGGGCTGGAGGAGATGCCTACAGAAAAATGGGACAGCATCTGCTTCCCACTCAAACACAGCTCCTCTGTGAGCTCTCTGTGATGTCCTGGTGAAAAGCACCTTCCGAGTCGAGCAGACAAGCATCAAAAACCATGGAAAGGAGGTGCAAATTAGAATAATGAGGAGGAGAAGAAGTGCCCTGATGCCTTCTCTCTTGGGGACAGGACGATGGGTGGGTGCTTAGTGGCAGCAGGGGGTTTCTCTCTGCTCCTGGCCTGTGCTGATCCTCCTCCTTTAGTGTGGAGCTGAGGGGGGGACAGGGCCCCACAGGTCCCTTCCCTTGCTGAGACATTGGGAACAGAAGGTCAAATTGTCCAGCTGCTTTAGCTTAGTCCAAGTGCTGTTCCCAGCCTCAACTGGTAAGTGATGAGCAAACCTTCCCCTCCACGTGTACCCATGCGTATGGATAGACACAGACACACATAGGTGTGTATATAAATAGATCTCTTTAAATTTAAATAGATTTATGCCCAAGGACAGGAGGGTGGGTATGAGGTCATTACAGAGAAAGAAGGTGTAACACATCCATATGTTCTGTTGTGGGGATTAAATCTATAGCAGGTTGTATGCAGTGCTAATACTCCTATTAATTTCTATTTTTCATTGTTGTTTGCACATTTGTCAGGCTCCGATGAAGGGATAATGAAGCGAGCGGATGTTAACTGCAAATTAATCAGCCCCGTCTTGGAGTGTAACACAGGTTCCTGTTTGCTTCTCCTCTTCACCCAGGAACGATAACACACTTTCTGCATCCCCACCAGGAAAACCTTGTGGATGCTGTGACAGAGCAGAGAAAGAAAGTAAAAAGAAGAATGAGAGACGCCCTGGCTGAGAGACTTCCAATTCTCCTTGAAACTGTCGAGTTTCTTTGAGCTGTAAGAAAGCTGAGGAAGCTGAGGTCGTGCTAATTTTGCAAGAGGAGCTTGTTGGAAATGCTGTGTTAGCCATGGTCAGGTTGGACTTTTTGTTGTCTTTAACTCCTGACGTGTCAGATCCTTTTGAGAGTTTATTTGTTTAACTGGGGCGTGTCCCTGCCATGGCAGGGAATTGGGATGAGATGACCTTTATGGTCCCTTCCAACCCAAGCCATTCTGTGATTCCCTGACTCTCTGATTAACTGCTGCTGTGCATGAGGGATGGATATATTCACAAATATTGTGACTTTTTAAATTGCAAATTGTCTTGCTGTACTTTGGAGCTTGGTGTCTGTGAGCCTGGTCTGGTTGTGCTGTCTGGTGTGAGGTGGGAGGTTCCCTGGTGCTGGGAATCCCAATTCCCCAGGTCTTTTGAGAGAGATGGGAGTGGGAACTGAGGCAGAGCCAGCCACCAGCCCCAGGAATGCATCCCCTCATGGGTACACACTCAGGGTACCCTGCCAGCACCCCTTGGGCAAACACTGGTGCTTTGAGCACCTGCTTTTTGCAGCTTGGACTTGGAGCCAAGCAAACGTGGGAAATTCTGCTCGGGTGTTGCGGTTCTGACGAATTGAATTCCGATATGTGTAGAGAGGCCAGTGGATTTTGACTGCCTGGCCTCATTTTGTGCTCGAGGAAGGAAACAAGTGCAGATTTTGGATTGATCATTAATTGCTCACCCTCATGATGATCACTTGGTGCTGGTTCTGGCACCAACTTAGATTTCCTTCTGGAAAGCTTCCTCCCCCTTCCCCATATCTCAGAAGCTCTTTGCAGCCAAGTCCATCCCTGCTGTTGCAACCTGGGGAGCCTCCAGTTCCCTGCAGCAGCATCAGCACCAAGACCTGATCCTCATTTCTTGGATATTAATGTCCCATCCTGCCCAGCTCCCAGGGTGCTTGGATGGCATCCATAGATCATTTACCTTTCCAGGGAAGGAAATACTTGGTCTGACCAAAATTACCATCGATAAATTCATGTAGCTGTAGCAGCTCTCCTCCTGTTCAGGGCACACACTAGCCCCAGTAAATGGGCGTCTGCCTCATAAATACAGAAAACTTTCTGTGCTCCTAAAGATGGGCATTTCATGGACAAGTTCATAGTGCCCAGGGCAAGCAGCACTCCAGGCCCATCTCCAGAATAATTAGGGAATGCTGCAAGATTTAAATATATTGCTGTTTATTGGAGAAGAGGCATTGTAGATGATTTGGACATTCCTGAAAGGGATTTCTCCCAGCCTTTTTCCCTTCCTTTTATCACCTTCCTCGTTCCAGTTCTTGGCACAGTCCTCTCCCTTTTATTGATCAAACACTTGATCAATTGATCATTTAATCATTGGTTGACCCAGATTTTTTACATATCTGCCCCAACATTTTTTTTGTCTTCCCAACCTAGGCTTGTCACCAGTACTTCCTTTTTGAAATGCAAGGTTTTGACAAAAAATTGTTCCCCCATTGTGCCCCATCACTGTCCTTCCACCCATCTCCCAGGATATTGCCTTTCCTGTTATCCCTGTGCTTTATTTGGAGGCACTGGGTGACAGCTTTCTGTTTGCCAAACCTCAGAGTTTACCCTGTGTTTGGGTCAGAAAATCAGTTTAGGCTCCATCCTCTACACTTGGCTCATCGAGATTAAAACCAGAATTTTCTCATTGTCTCTTCTCGTCTCTTTCTTCCCTTCTTCCTTATGTCTTTCCCCTCCCGATGAGTGCAGAGAACACATTTTCTCACAAATGCTTAACTCTATGGATTTCAAAAGGGATGGATTTTGTTCCTCACCCACCATCTCCACTCTGGGCTCTCCAAGCTGAAACATCTCCATTCGTTTTGCGGGCCAAGGAAAAAACAAAGCAGTGGAGAGGGACGTAAGTATCCTGGAATTCTCTTCTCTGGTGGCACAGTGTTGACCCGTGGCCACTTCTAGGGCTCTTGCAATAATGCTTTAAGCCCGGTGTTTCTTTTGTTTTGTGCCCAGCCCAAGAATTCAGTTTTTAATAAGAAATCCCAGAAGTGTTTGTGAAGGATCCAGGCACCTGCACACCACCAGCGCGGTGCAGACGTGGGAGCTCCCACCAGCTCCCATGGTCCCATGGTCTCCATCTCCTGGGATTAATGAGGGTCCAGTGTAGTCCTTGCCTTCTCCTCTTGGAGAAGCGTGCAGTGGAACTCAGAACTGCCTCTGCCTCTTCAGGCATCTTCTCCACGGCATCACGTGCACGCGGCTGCTGCTTGGAGAGCTTGGAGAAGCGGGAGAAAGGCGAGGAAAGGATCTGCTTTCCTTTCCTTGCTGTCCCCGTGGCGGGAGGAGCAGCACGCTTTGGGTGCAGCTTACCCTGCCTAAAGTCTTGAGAAAGTCACCTGTTAAACCTGACTCCAGCTCTTTGTCCTCTGGGATTCAGCTGTACCTGGCTGATTGTCTTTCACAGGTCTTTCAAGAGCTTGCCCAGAGAAGTTGTGGCTGCCCCTGGATCCCTGGAAGTGTCCAAGGCCAGGTTGGACAGGGCTTGGAGCAACCTGGGCTAGTGGAAGGTGTCCCTGCCCATGGCAGGGGTGGGGTGAGATGGTCATTAAGGTCCCTTCCACCCCAACCCACTCCTTGATCCAAACAGCAGAGACCTGTTCCTCCCCCCACGCCAGGGCTGGGATTTAAATGTGGGGATCAGATCTGTGCAAACTTCACTGGAGTTTAGGATCATAAATCACACAGACTTGTCTAAAAATAAAACACAGGCTCTAAAACGTCTCCAAGCAGTTTAGTTCATTTTTGTGGCAAGATGTGAGATATTTCTAAATGGAATCAGGAGTGAAGGAAGCAGCCGGGCACATTTTAATTCTAATTTTTCCTATATATCAAGCGTTAAATTAACAAGTGAGGGAGAACCCTCCTGAAGAGCTAGCTGTAGTTTAGAAGGCATATCAGGATAAAATTACTCTGGGTTTGCCCATGGTTTGTCTGGATCCTCCTGGAGCTGCACCAGTAAAGAGAAAAATTGTGCTGCTCTTTGAGGCTTCGGGTTTGGTGCTGCAGATCCTCCCTTCTGACCATGCCTGGCTTCCTTGCTGGTGTTATACCTATATTCCCTGGAGATGGTTTTCACCCAGGCAGGGAGCAGAGCTCCTCAGAAGGTGAAAAAAGGGTGAAAGGCTCAGGAGAGAGACTTCTATTTGTAATCATGAGGGTGAATGGCTCAAATGACAGAACTGGGAGGATCACAGAGTGGTTTGGGTTGGGAGGGGCCTTAAAGCCCATCCAGTTCCACCCCCTGCAGTGGGCAGGGACACTTTCCACTATCCCAGGGTGCTCCAAGCCCCATCCACCCTGGCCTGGCCTTGGATACTGCCAGGGGCAGCCACAGCTTCTCTGGGCAACCTGTGCCAGGGCCTCACCACCTTCACAGGGAAGAATTTCTTGTGTGTCTCTGTCCCAGATTTCCCCTCTTTCAGTTTGATCCATCCCTCCTTGTCCTGTGATTCCAGTTCCTGATGAAGAATCCCTCTCCAGCTTCCTTCTAGCCCCTTCAGATTCTGGAAGGTGCTCTGAGGTCTCCACACCTTATCTCCAGACTGAACAGCCCCAGTGCTTGTTGTTTGTCACCAGTGTTAGATAGTGAGAGTGTTTTGGTAGGAAAATCTGATCTTCCCAGGAAATATTTGGCAGTCAAAGGGGTGGTTTCTGCTTCTGAATGATCAGTGCAGAAACTGATCAGCGTTCCTGATACTAAAATCAGTGCAACACATGATTTTAGTATCATCCCACAGATTTAACTTTTTCTGTCTGTAGTGAGAATGAGAATTGCTGTCACTGCCGTCAACATGGAGTAATTCAGTTTAAAATCAGAATGCTCTTCAAAATATTTTATTTACTGCATGGTCTTTAATTTGCTTTAGTGAGATTTTTGGAGTCATTAATACCAATACTGGCCACCTCTGGGCATGGCACAGCTGGCCTGGACCGCCCACGTGCACCTCAAATTGTCCTGGCCCTGACTAAAATAGTTGGGATTGACTTTCTCCGAAGCTCAGTTATGAAATGCTTCAGTGCACTGAACATGATTCTTTTTTTTCTCATTCCAAGTCCCAGGAGGACTGACTCCAGGTATCCCCACTCCATGAAATATTGTCTCTGCAGCCAGGAAAAGCAATCTCTTGAGCATGAACCTTGAAGCAGAGGAACGGGTGATTTCTCAGCAACCTTTTGATATTGTCACACCTTCAGTCTTTTGGGGATTAACGGACTTTGCCAATACATGGGACTGATTCTGGGCACTAAATGCCTAATTTTCTCCAAATTTACAATTATTGCCTTTGCACTTTTTGTGTCCTATAGCTGTGGGAGCAGTATCATTGTTCCCATTTCATGGATGGAAGGGTTGTGCTGCACAGAGATTGCTGGGAAGTGTTCCCAAGTCTGCTCTGCATTGTGACTTCCTCCTGCAGTGCCAGTTTGGTGAGGAATGTGTGTTTCCCAATGGTTTTACCTTTCACTTCTCCTTGTTTTTAAGGTCTGGCTCCCTCAGGGTGGGCATTTCCAGAGATAACCTGTTTTCCCCCTAGAGCAGAAGCAGGAAGAAGCAGTAGGAAGCTCCACCTTTTTCAAGTCAGTGTATTTGGCCACAGTGATGGACCCTGAGGTTGTCCATGTCCTTCCAGGAGTATTTCCAGGTGTCATTTACTGTAGTAAAATCCTGGCTCACTCTTTAGGACGTTTCAGCTCATTTAATGTCCCCACAGAACTCTGAGTGGCCACAAGGGCCTGGAGCTCAGGAGACCTCCCCCTTCCCCAGCCCACCAGACCTTCCTTGACTTCATTTGCTCTTTGCTCACAGTTGCTTGTGACTGAAAACATCACATAGGGAAAATATGAACGTCTTGATGTGGGGAAAACCACACAGATTTTAATGGAAATGTTTCAACTTTCCATCAGTTTTAAAGAAGCAGTGTTGCCTGTTGTTATGGAGGCGTGTTGGGGCTGCCAGCTGCGCTCCGCTGGGGATGCTGCAGGTTTAAGGGGGAAGAAGCACTGCAAACCCCACCTGCAACATCTGCTGGATCAATTAAAAGCTGAAGCTAAAAGCTAACCCAGCAAGAGGTGTGAGGGCACAGTTGTGCAGAAGGCAACCTCTGCATCCCAAAGGTGGTTTTCCAGCCTATTCCTCCAAACCCCAACCTACTGGATAGTATCCTACCAGTCCTTGTGTTCCTCTGTCTTTGCAGTAGACTTACCCATACACCAGAGGTGGCAGCAGGAGGAAGTTTAGATTCCCTATCCCACTTTTTCCTGGCTATAAAGTTTACCCCCTGACACACATTAGGCTACAGCAGCCCTGTGTTTGCTGCAATGCTGGGAAACAGCAGCAGGAATTACAGCACTCCTCCTGAGGATGTTACAGATTCTCATCAGGGTTACCAAAAAATTCCTGCCATGTTGCCCTCCCTGCTGCTGCCACTTCAAATACTGAGTTTTACCCTGGCATCATCACTGACTGCCTCCATACCAACCCTGTGAATGCATTTATGGCTGGTGCTAGGATTGTATTTTTCATCTCTTCCATGTTTTCCCAGATCCTTGAGGCACCAGGAGACGACAGAGCTGGAGAGACCCTAAAAGAGCCATGGAAGCACAATGCAAACAGCCTCCTCTTCCTGCCTGTGGGAATGGTCAAATCTCAGGTGGATTTGTGTCCTCAGGGAGGTTCTGGCTCAGGGGAAGCATGGATGTCTTGGGAGCTGCTGGAGAGTTGGTTTCTTATTGCTGCACACTGACCTGTTGCTTTGTGCAAGCTGCTTTACACCAATGACAGAGCAGTATAAGACATGGAATTGCTATTTTTTTTTTTGTCCATAAGACATGGAATTGCTATTTTTTTGTCCCGTCTCCTACTTTTGCAGTCTCCCAGAGCTCCCATTTGGACTCCAGAGTCCCACCAAGAAAATGACAGAAAGATTTAGGTGTTGTTCTAAAGCTGGGTTTAACAGTGTAAATCCTCTTGATTGCACAGCATTACAGAGTGTCCCTTTCTCTACCTTATGGAATGGCCATGTGCAGGGATGGATTTCCAGCTCCCACCTCACCAGACCATTACTGACAGGCATGGTTGGTATGATATTTAGGTAATTTGGCACGTGCCATATGGGAACCACCTGGACAGGACAAGTGTTGTCACCCCTGACAGGCCCAGGGATCCCACTCCTGCCTCTGGAGGGTGACAGAGCTTTGGAAGGGCATTCAGGGAGCGATGGGCTGTGTTCGCACCCAAGGAGACCATAATGAGGTTCCCACATGGCAAAGTCCAGCGGGGCACATGCAGGGGGCCCCTGCAGGTGGCTCCTGGTCACTGCTGGAGGGTGGCTGCTTAGGACACCCACACTTCTGGCTCTGGCCCAGGCTGGCCAGAGCAGCTGTGTCTGCCTCATCCCTGGAAGTGCTGGATGGGGCTTGGAGCAGCCTGGTGTAATGGAAGGTGTCCCTGCCCATGGCAGGGGGTGGAACTGGATGGCCTTCAAGGTCCCTTCCAACCCAAACCATTCTAAGATTCTGTGGGTTCACAGATATAAATGCAGGTTGGCCAGGGCTGGTGATGCTGATAAGAGTCAAGGAAACATCACAAAAGCAGCCTCTCCAGACTGGTCTGGTTCGTACAGGTTTGTCCCAGCACACAACTCCAGAGGGGAAGGAAGCTCAGCTGAAGATGCTCTGTGACAGCCTCAGAGGGAATCTGGTCTGAGGGTCCTCTTGAACTGCTGCATCTCCTGCTCTCAGAGGGCACTGGCAGCAATTGTGAAAAAGGAAAAGCCTGCAGAACCTGGTGCTCTGTGTGAGGTGAGGGATTCATTCCCACTGCTCCAGGAAGCTCGTCTAGAGAAGATTTCCTGCAGTATTGTAGGAGCCATAATGTGGTCTTGAAATAAACCCAATGACTGTGCCTCTGTAGGAAGCCCAGGTGAGGAAACCTGAGCTCCATGAGCAGTGTGAGGGCTCTGACCCACCTTCATTAATGCTGCTGTCTGTACCAGGTGAGGAATTGCAGTGCCTGCTGTGCTGAGTGATCTCCTGGAGAGGTTCAATTAGGAGGCAGCAGCGTGGGGACCTCAGGGAACCTTTCCCAGATTCCCAGATTAGTCACGAGAGCCAGCCCTTGTACCACACTTGGCACCTGCTCGTGTCAAAGTGCTCTGTGAAGTGCTGCTGCCCTTGCACAGATGAGCTAAGAGGCTTCCCAGAGCTGCCTGGAGGGCCAGAGGTGGAGAGGGGCTTCTCTGTCCTGGAGCAGGATCCCTGGCCTCTGCCTTTCCACAGGGAGAGCAGTAAAAGTCCTGGCTGGAAAACAGCAAAGCCCCCCCAGGCCTTGAGGAAGGCAGAGGTAAATAAGACGTGGGGATAGCCTCCTGGAGGGATTTCAACCACCCCTGCTGTCCCTGGGGAGGCTGACAATACCTCCATCAATTCTCTTGGAAGCTGTCCACCCCTTTGCCTTCACTCCATCAGTTCTCTGGGAAAATCTCCATCCCCCACTTGTTTTCTGCTTCTCCTACTGCAGTGAGGGGCTGCAGCTCCTTCCAGCACAGGACCTCCACGTGGACACAGCTGCTCTGCTTCCCTGCTGGCTTTCAGCAGCACTTTTCCAGCTCCATGGGTCATTTATCCTGGCCCTCTCCCCTTCCAGAGGTACTGGAAGCTCTGCTGCCGTCTCCTGTTGGAGCCAGTGCCTCCCAGGGGGTTCCCTTGGGGTCCTGGCTCTCTCACAAACCAGAAGAAGTTGCCCATGGCAAATGGACTTCATCTATTCTGCCAAGGCCAGCAGCTTCTGGGTGTTGGTAGCCTGAGGCTGCATTGTCCAGGTGGAAACTCTCTTCTGCACTAAGGAGCTGCAAGGTATAAACCCCAAAACTGCCAATGAGCTAAAAGAGCAGGAATTGTGGTTCAGTGTAAATAAACTCTGCTGACTGATGTTCTGTGTCTGTCCATGCTCCTGCTTTACCATGTCTGTGCTTTTCTCTCTCCAGTGTGTTTCTGCAGAAGTTCCAGTTTGAAGTTCAGAGCAAATGAATTTCAAAAGCTGTCCCAGGGAAAGCTCCTGTGGACCTGGAGAGGGGTCAGAGAGGACACAGCAGATTCTGGATGTCACAAGAGCAGCAGAGAAGCAAAATATCACCTCAGGGTGTCTGTGCCTGTGTCCCTCTGAAGTGACAGTCCTGGTCCTGTGCCTGCCACCAAACTCCAGCAGCCTGGGCATCCAGGGACCAAAAGGTGCTGCAGCACCAGAGCCAGCCAAAACCCTGCAGGGGTGTTGAGAGAGGCTGCTGATAGGGAGATTTCTGCCTGATGGGAGATAGGACAGTGATTTCATGGCTTTTTGGGCTCTGTGGTGTCTTGTAATGAGAAGATGCTCAAAATTCTTGCCTGTTCTCTCAGCTTGCAGCGTGGGGGGATGGAGGCTGGGGGAAAACTGATGTGAAAATGTTTACAAGCCTAACTACAGAGTGAGGCCTCTCTAATGGAGGATTTAATCTGCAGGACATTGTTATCTCTGCTAGGTTTTCTGTATCTTAGGTACTCAATAAATGATTGCTAAAGTAATTCAGCATTCTCCTCTCAATCAGAAAACACAGCCCCGTGTCAGGTACCCAATCACGCTCTCATTCAGCAAACAGAACCCAGGCAGGGCAGGCCCATGGGTGAGGAAACTCTCAAAACATGCCTGAAATGCAGGCTTGGAGCTTGAAAAGGAGATGGGAACACTCTATGGCCAGAGCTTGTAGGAATGAGGTAAGGAAGAGCTGCAGGAAGCCATCCACAAGGAAATTACACCAGAACTACTTACAGGATGGCAGCCAGGTGTTGCAGTGCTCAGCTATGCCATGAAACATTTCCCTGACTCAACACCGCTGAAAAAAAATCCTTGTTTTCTGTCTCTTCATGCCCCGGGGCACTTCCCTGTGCCCTGCATTCTCCCTGCAAGCCTGTGAAGCACCAATATTCACAGAGGTGAATATCTTTCAGTGCTGACACTCAGTACCCTCCACCAAGGCACACTGGTCTTTCCACTGTCTCCATCCCTCTCTTGGTACCTTTCCTGGGAGGGACCCCCTGGATCCGCCCCCTCCAGCCCCGTGTGCCCCTCCTCTGTGCTGTACTCTCAGTAATTCCAGCCTGAAATTCCAGATGTGTGGGGCTGTGCCCCCTCTCCAGTGGGTGCAGCCTACTGTGTCGTGATGCCTCCTTGAAAGATATTTCCAGACGAATTTTCTCTCAGAGGAGTGAGTTTGAGCACTGGAATTGGAGGTCCCAGGCTGAGCTGCCACCGTGGTCCCCTGGGATCTGACTGCAGCTTTGCCCCCTGCTCCCTGTGGGGTGTAACTCGTCCCTGTGTACGGAGCACTTCCACTCTGCCTCTTCAGACCTGGGTCAGGTTTAATACAGTCTGTGAGAAAGGCTTAAAACAGCAAGGTTTGAGATTGAATTATGGTCTAATCTGCCACTAATAGAACCTGACCAGTTCCATTATTCACTGTCAAATCACTGCATTTGCTATTAAAACACAGTGTGAACTTCCCTAATTTCTGTCGGGTTAGGACCATATCCATCATCCTCGCCTGAACCGACACCAGGGTAGTGCAGATAACACAGACAAATTTAATGTGGTTAATTCACCTTAGGAAGCTTGCTCCAGTGGTGCTGGGGAGGGAGGGGCTGGGCAGTCCTAGGAGGAAAAGGATGGATGAGAGCAAGCTGCAGTTTGACATTGCAGGGGGTAATGAAATTGCACAGGGCCTCTTTAGGATGGGGAGGTCTGAGTGGCCCTGGCGCTCCGACAGCCTGGGCTAAAACCATGCTCAGAGGGGAGGGGGCAGAGAAGAGGCCAGTCTCGTGCTCTGGGGCAGCAGAAAGGGAGCAGAGACCATAACCACAGTCCCCAGATATGCAGTTACACCACCCTTGCTGCAGCTGTCCCAACTTAAGGTTGCAGCCTCTTTTTCGTGGGCTGTGAACACCTTAGGAATCAGCTCGTGCTTCCTCCCAAGTGATGCCATCCTTGGGAAGGCGGAGGTGGAATCAAACTCTTTGCCTCGCTCCTTGGTTGGCATCAACCCTCCACATGGAGGGCAGATAGTCCTTCAGAGTAAATTGAACTGCTTGTTTGCAGCATCCTAAATTGACCCAGGAAGTCCCCAGCAGATACCTGGAGCGTCAAACAAAAGCTGCCTGGCCTGGTTCAGCTGTGACTCATACCAGGATTTTGGCTCTTATTTGCAGAAGTGGAAAGCAAATCCGTGAATTTGGTGGGCCAGCAAAAAGCCTTTGGCAGAAATTCTGTGTTTATGTGCTATCTCTTCCTTTTCTGTGTTAATTCTAGAAATAAAGAATTATGACAGCAAATGCCTGACATGTTGACCAAAGAAAAGGGAACTAGAGACAGATGAGACCATTATAAGCATTTTCAAGGGCAAACAGATTCTGATGGCAATGGGGATTAGAAGAATTCATTAGAGAAAAAGTAGGAATTGTCATTACCAGGTCTAATGAGTTGACACTGGTGAAGAGGGACTTGTCACCACAGAAATAACAAATATTAGGAAAGAAAAATAAACAATTCCAGCTGGATGGTGAAGACTTTATCTGGCCACTCTCTCTTGGCTCGAATGAGTCGGAGCAGCAGGTCTGCTTTTGGAAGAGTTTGTGTTTCACCCATCTTTGCCTTCAGCACAGCCCCTGTGTGTAAGGACCAAGGCTCTGGGGGCTCAACCAGCCTTCAGCAATTGGTGGATGAATCTGCCTCACACTCAGCATGTGGTGTGTGAACATGTGGGTGCTGCTTCTTCCAAAGGGGAAGAACTCAGGAATGCTGAGGCCTGTCTGGGTAAGGCCAGTGTTGCAGATCCTTCTCAGTTGGTAAAGATTCCTGTATCTTTATTAGAACTTGTCCATGAGGATCCAGCCCTGGAAAAGCTTCATCCCTCCTTCTACCTCTGTTCAGGATGTACCCACCTGTCATGACAAGCTCTGCCCCCTGACCTCCCAAGGCTTCTGTCTGGGCCAATAATTCATGGACAAGAAGAAGAAGAAACATTTTGGCTTTTATCAAAACCAGCTTCTTCCATGTTTGTGCTCCTTTCAGAGCTGCCATATGCACATCTCCCAGCTGGGCACAAGGAGGCAGCTGCTCAGGAATTCCCCACATCCACAGGCTGGATCAGCCCTCCCACCCTACTTCCATGGCCCTCTAAACCTCCCAGAGGGTTTGGGAGGTTTGTGTACACAAGCACCAGCCTTGCACACATAGAAAGACTTCACAGATGCTTCCCAAGGGACAGGTGAGGAAGGGAGCAGAGAGGAGAGGCCAGGAAGCTGTGGGTTCATTCCTGACTGCCATCTCCAAAGGAGCTCTGTTAAGGTGTAAAAAACCCAGGGTGCCACAGGGTTAAAGGTCTCACAGGGTCAAAGGTGCTGTCACACAGGTGTCCCCACAGTAATTCAGAACATTCCAGGAGCTTCCGAGTCTCTTGGGACAGGAAGCAGCACATGTCAGCCCTCGTGTGTGTGCAACTCAATCAACAGGGGATCACACCCCATTGCACCAGGAAAGGATCTTCCTGAAATTGTGGGAAAGGTAATGCTTGTCCTGTAGGAGCCCAGGCAGAGCATCTGCTTAGAGCTGCATCTCCTGGGCACCCTCAGGAAAGCCCAGGCCACCAGGGCCTGAAGGGCTACAGGGCAAAGTTGCTGTGGTGGGGGATCCATGCTCAGGTGCAGCTTCCAATCCTGCAGGCACACACCTGAGGCTGCCTGAAGGAGAAACTGTGGAGGAAGGGATAGCACAGGGTCTCTTTGCCCTTCATCCACACTCATCTGCAAAGTGGTGACGCTGAACTGGAACTTGGGATGCTTCCTAAAGACAGCCTGGACACCTCCTCCTGAACACTTGTGCTGGGTTTGCTCAGGCATGGCCTCTGCAATTAATGGGATAAGGAAGGCAGCCAAACCCCACACTCCTGTGCCAGAGCCTTGGGACTCTAAAATTGTGATGCCTTGGCACGGACAGACCTGACACTGCCCTGCCAGTGACCAATACAGAGCCACAGGGGCAGTGTGGGGCTACCAGAGGGGCACTCTATTCATGGTTCCTTCCCCCTCTTCAGGAAAGCAAGGAAGGTGAAAACCATCACCCAATTTGTCAGCCTGGTCAGGCTGATCCTGGTGGCATGGGATGATTTATGCCACAATATATGAGGCAATTCCAGTGGAACAGGTGCTCAAAAGAAAGGTTTCTCCTTCTCCAGTGTCTCCAACCTTCACTTACTTCGCCTCTTCTGGGCAAACCCTGGTCTCCCAGGGCTGACTTTTTGCACTCCCAGGTCTTCCATTGCAAGTACTTCAATGTGGACAGGGGAATGAGTTTTTGCCAGGAGCTAAGGAAATATTCCTTGATGGTGTGTCTAAGCCAGGGAAAAGAAAGGACTGAGGTCAACATGAAATCACAGAATCATAAAATAGCCTGGGTTGGAAGGACCTAAAAGGTCATCCAGCTCATCCCTGCACAGGCAGGGACACCTTCTCCTAGCCCAGGTTGCTCAGAGCTCATCCTGTGCTGGGATCTGTGTGAAGGAATCTGACTGCCAGGATCTGTTTGGAGGGAACGACCCAACTTCTTCCTGGACTCTGCTGCTGGACTGAGCTCGAGGAGGATCCCTCCCCCTCCTGCAGCACCACTGTGCGTTTTTGTGACACCCGCTGGACACACCGCGGGTTTGTCGCGGCGGATAATTTTGATGACAGATTTACATTTGCACACAGGAGATGAGCAATGCTCACTGTCTTTGCCTCCCCCTGTATCCATCTCAATTAAAAGGCACCGTTGGAGAGGGTTTTGTGAGGCAGCCACGGAGCCGTGTGTGGGACAGGAGTGCTGCGACGTCTGCGCTGCTCAATTATTCATTCCCCATTTCTGCATATACAAAAGGTTAATCCAGGAGGCGCCTGCCACACAAGGAAAGCAGCTCTTTGGAGACAGCTCCATATTATTATTATTTTTTTTCCCTGGTGGTTTTTCAAGCATTATCTCGCCTCTCTTTCTTCTCGTGCGGGGGGTGTGAGGAAGGGAGCATGGAGGATAACGAAGAGCTTCCTTTCCCCTGGCAGACAGCTTGAGGAGAAAGTTGATGTGGTGGGTGAGGGCAGGATGGATGATGAGTCATTACAATTTTGGAGTTTGAGTCCTCCACCTCTCCAGTTCTCACCTTCACCAAGCTTTCCTTACTGGGGGATAAATGCTGGGACTCTTACTGGGATAAATGCTCCCTCTTGTCCCACTCCCACAAATGCCCACATGTTTAGAGAGGCTGAGTACATCTGCTGCCTTAGTAATAACAAAGACACTCAGTCCTTTGAGCAAACTCTGCCCCGTGCCCTCCAGCTCACACTGTGGGGCTTCCGGGTGGCCTCATCCCTTGGCATTCCATGAAACAGTGCTTCCCAAGGATATGGAGGAAGAAACTTCTGCTTTTGTAGCGAGACCAGGCAACAAAACGAGGCAGGAGGCAGAGTGGCATGGCCAGTGCTGCACCAGCCTGGGAGAGAAGGCTCCAGGGCTGTGTCTTCAGCAAACATTGCCGTGGAAAGCACATCCTTCCCTCAGAGCAGCTTGTGAGGGAGGCTTGCAGAGCTCTACATGCTCCTCCTTTCCTCAAAATACATGTTCTTCCTCGGCGTCCAGAGGCTTTGCCCTGCTTCTATTGGAGAACTCAAATGGGACCTCTGAAGAAGCCCCAGCCACCTCCTCATGGCCTTGCTCTGCAATGTTTTTGTGCCTGGGGCTCAGAACAAGTTCCCTGTGCAGCACTGAGCTGCCAGGACCTGCAGTTGGGTTGAGACTTGGAGGGGAATCAGAGCCAGGAAGGGCTTGTGCCTCACCCTGGACTACCCTGGGGGTCATGGGGAACTGAAGGCAGGTGTGACCTCAGCCACCCACAGCCACACCTTCCCTGGTGACCACTGCAGACAGCTGGGTGACCTCCAGTTCTTCCATTATTCATCCTGTTGGGCTGATCTCGTTCCTGGAGCTGTTGGAAAGGTCAGCTCTGTATTAAGGTGCTGAATGGGAAGGTGCCATGGGCTGGAAATTGAGCCTGTCACACCAGAGTGACTCTCATGGATGGTGTTTGATTTGCCATTAATATTAATTGTAGCTTTTGAGGGACACTCACAAAGATTTGCCATGTGGTAACTGTCTCCAGCAGTGTTTGCCTTTGGGAAAACATAAATACTGTCCAGAAGTTGTTCTGAAAGGGCTGAGCTTCCTCCTGCAATGGGGCACAGAGGTGAACAAAGAGATGTCCAGAAGGCCCAAGTGAAATGGAGCCTGTGGGACATGCTGCCCTCAATTCCCATGCCATCCCACAGCTCCTGGGATGACAGGGGAAAGCAGGAATCTCCTGAAACCCATCAGGATTATCAGGCAGATGTGTGGGCACACAGGCAGCAGCTGGATTTCCTGCTGCTTTTGTTCAGTGTCGTGCAAGAAGACACCCTGCTAACTCAGGATATCCCATATGAAGCCACAGCAACAGGTCTTCTCCTGCCACAGCTGACCAAGCCACACAAAAATCACCTTGCTGAGAGTTTTCCTCTGTTCCCAAAGATCCCAGTCACCTTTGTGTGGGCCATAGTGCATTTCTGCCTGCCCAGCAAGAGGTGACTTCCAGGCCAGGGGTCACATCCACCTCCTTTTCAGCGATGAAGTGGGGCTTATCACAAAATTTGGGGTGGATTTATAACCTGGCTGGTGAGAAGAGAAGGAGAGTCTGGTGTTTCCAGGTGAATTGCACCATGGAAGGACACATTTCTTTACCTGCTGTTGTTGCAAAGTGAGACTGGCTGACAATGGCTGTTTGGGCTTTTCCACACTCCACTGAAGAGCTGCAACAGCTTCAGCTCCACACTCCCAAACGCTGTTTTTTGGAGAGGACAAACCATCCCGTGGTGGAGCCAGTAGTCCCTGCTGCTCAGGGAAGAGGGGCAGATGATGTGGTTGAATGGCTACAGGTGGTGAAGGAGCCAGCACTTCTGAGTCATTTGGTTGACCAGAAATACTTGTAAACTTTCACTGGTATTTCTAAAAAGTCTGGGAGGAAACACCCAGGAAGAGTAAATGTTTCCTTTTGGTCTTTCTGAATGAAATGTTTCCCATTTACATTACAAACACTGAGAGAGGAGCAAGTGAAACTTAAATTACCAACAATGGGGAAGAAAACCTGTCTGTGCTAATGGGAAAGTTTGACCCAAGCTGTGGGGTAAGCAGGAATCCTTTCTGTAGGAATACAGAGCGTTTCCAGTTTGAACTGGCCAGAGAACACCCCAGTTAAACAAAAAAGAGGTGGAGATCCTGCAAGTCAGCTGCCATGGAAGTCATATTCCAGCCAGCTTAGGCTGTGTTAGCTAAGAAAGACTTTCAAGGAAGATTTTTCCATCTGGTTTAAGGACTTTGAGGACTTCAGGACTTCAAAGTGTGCCTGGAGGGGACTATTTGTTCTGTCATTGTCCCAGACGAGTCTGGTGCTTGGGTGAACATTGTTTTAACAAAGCTTTTAATCTACAGGCAATGGAATCGATGCAAGCAAAGCAGCTGCTGGAAATATGTGCAAGGTCCAGGGGCTACAGACCTTGATTTGGGGCTGATAACAAACCCCATAATCCCAATCCCAAGTTATTTCTTTGTGTTGGGAGATCTATCTCTGTCATCATTTGT
Source organism: Anomalospiza imberbis (assembly GCF_031753505.1). Classification (NCBI taxonomy): domain Eukaryota; kingdom Metazoa; phylum Chordata; class Aves; order Passeriformes; family Viduidae; genus Anomalospiza; species Anomalospiza imberbis. The sequence goes on along the minus strand of NC_089690.1, from coordinate 20,973,225 downwards.
TTAAAGGAAGGTGGGGGACCCTGTTCTAAACTCTGCAATATTATCAGGATATTAGGACTGCATTTTCCTGGGAAGAGAACCAAAATTTGAATCTACCTGGGTTTGACAGTGAAAGCAGTGAAATGTTCCTGAACCCGGGCTGTAATTGAATTGAAATATGGCCTGTGGGCTGGAGGGGTCCTTAGATGCCATGTGAAACCTGGAAAACCACCTTCAGGAACACCTGAATATTTGCTGGGCACTGGAGAAGGTGGACCATGGACTTCTCCAGATCTCTGGTGTTCCCCACTCCAAGAACCAGAGCTGGCCAAGAAGGAGGACTCCAGGCAGCTTCTTGTGTCCATTTGGCCCAACCTGAACACTCAGGGAGATGAAGCTGAGGGAGGGACATTGATTTCTGCTCTGTGACTGACCCAGTGGTGGCCTAAAGGCTGAGTATTTCCTAATTATGAAAAGGAGATGCTAATTACAGTGAGTGTTTATTCACACCTATTTAATTCCTGGTGTGAAGGAGGGCTTGATATTTTGATGGAATTACAGTTGAGCTTTTTCTTACTCCAAATGCAGTGGACAGTTGCCCCACCATCCTGTAAAAGATGATGAGCAGTCAGTCAGGAAAAATGTTGTCGAAGAACTAATGCAAGAACTGCTGGAGAATCAATGAAATCTGAGCATTTATCAAAGACAACAGTTTTCACACAGTGGGTGTTGAAGCAAGGAAATCCTTTGCACAGGGAGCTCCTGAGGCCAAGCAGGATCTGGGAGATGATCCCACACTCCCATGCACACCAAGAACCCAAAGGTGAACACAAATTCATGGTCATGTCCTGACCACTAATTGTTGGATACCTTAAATATCCCACCAAGGATCAGGGTCTGGAAGGCTTGCATTGCCTGCCAAGGCTGGTCTTTGGACACTTTAGGGTGCTGCATTCAGAGGCAAAGTGGTGACTGGTGGTTGAACAGCACCTTTCTAATCCACGTGGATTTGGAGAAGAGGAATATTCACTGTGTGTCCCAATGAGACAAGACCCCGTGGAGCCCACACTAAACTCCTTCCAGAGAGTGTAGAGTCTTCCAGACTGGGTTTAATTGAGAGATGAGCATTCCACCCCAAGCACGTGCAGCAGGGAGGGATCCTCATTTTCATGCCCCTCCAAGCTGCATATTAAGCACAGATGGATCCTTCTCCATGGAGACCTAATCAGGACAGCAGCACTGGGATCCACGGCAGGTCCAGCCCTGTCCTCTCCCTAGCACTCACACACTCCCACACATTGGAGTGCAGGATTTTCCAGAGGCATTCAGTTCCTCTGGGTTTATCTGGGAGCAGGCTGCTCTGGTTAAAATAACACTGTGCAGCAGAACAGAAAATAAGATGTCACGGCAAACTAAGCATCTTCACTTTCCCAACATACTAAAAAGCTCTGGGGTGAGCAGGGACAGGCGAGTGGCAGAGGGACCGGTGGCCCTGCCTGGCCCCTCGATGGGTGGCTCGGGCTGGCCATGCATTTCTATCCTGTCATCATTCCCAGGGAAGAGCTGGAGAGATGGACGCAGCCCAAGCCTATCTCCTATGACATCTTTAATTTTTGCCACTAAAGAATACATTTCATTTGCAGTAACATCTTATTTTCTGTTCCACTGCACAATTTTATTCTAAGCAAGGTGGTTTTCTCCTGGATAAACTCTGAAGAACTCCCCAGCTTTCCTTTCAGTAAGAAGAGCTTTGGAAACCCTGCTTTTATTTATGGTTCATTTTTATTTCCTGTTCTTTTTCTGCCATGTTTAGTATGACTGAGTGACCAATTCAATAAAAAATGGAAAACTTGTGTGGATTGTGCAATAAAGCAGAGCAGGTTACTAAGGGGGCTGTATTATACTCTCAGTTTTCTTTATAAAACCCAGATTTGAAATCTGATATGCTGAATGAGATGGGGCGCTGATATTTCATTTCAGTTCTTACTACTGCAGTGAATAGGAACAGTCACATCTCTCGAGACACCCATGGGGAATACGCTCTTGGGAAGTGCCCTGGTGCTTCCTGGAGATACAAACCAGGCCTGGAATTGTTCCTCTCCAACCCTGGGAGGTGAGGCTGGAAGGTCTTTGGGGCAGGAGCTGACATTGGCATTATGCACTGTGCAGGGCTAGGTGTGAGGGCAGAGGTGATTTTGCTCTGGGGTGGGAGTAACATCTACAGAATTCTTGCAGAATCCTGGAATTGTTTAGGTTGGAAGATACCTTTAGGATCCCTGAGTCCCAGCAATTCCAAGCCACCACTAACCCATGTCCCCAAGTGCCACATCCAACACACCTGCTCTAAATCCCTCCAGAGATGGGGACTCCACCACCTCCCTGGGCAGCCTGTTCCAGTTCTTGACAATATTCCTTCCAGAGGCAGATCCCTTTTCCTTCTCATGGAAAGGAATTTCTCCCTTCCCACTGCCAGGGAAACCCACAACGATCAGTGAGAATTCTTTCCCAATAAATATAACTTTCCTGCCTGTGCGCGTGGCACGTGTTCATCTCTGTTTTGCTGTCAAACCCATCCCACTTCGGGACTTCTACACTGACATTTTCCCATCAGTGACAACTTTCCACGTGGAATACTTGCTTTATTCCCCCTCTGCTGCATATATTGAGGGTTTAGTACAGCAGCTGCTTGTGTCCAATGGAAGGGTCATAATGAGGATGTTTTTTCTCTGTGTAAGAAATAACAACTGCGTGCACCACCTCTGCACACAGCATCAGTGAGTATAAAATTAGGGAGTTTATTTTCACCTTTTTTTTTTTTTTTTTTTTTTTTTTTGGTGGGAGTTGGCTAAGATGGAGCATGATTATGGAATGACTTTAATACTTTAATTATGTGCAACAGAGTCCTTTTGGGGTTGTTTCCAGGTGTTTTCTTCCCTACTCTTGTGCTAGCACAATGGCAACACTGCTCTGTATAGGTAAAAAGTTCAGCAGCTGATGGAGAAAATGTTATCCCCCAGCAGCTGCTCATGAATTCTTATGTGCCAGCAGCAGTGCATGAACCATTCTTTGTTGTGAGATAAAATCTGACAGAAAAGCATAGCTCCTGACAGAAAAATCTGATGCAATTAAGTTTCTGTGCACAGCTCATAAACTTTGATATGGCAAATAATGGCTAAAATTGATCTTAAATCCAACATTAAAAAAGTTCCTGAACCCCCCACGTTCCACCAGATCAACTCCAGGTATCCATCTCTGCCCTCTTGGTGGAAGTAGGGCATGTTTTTCTTCCACACAGAAATATTAAGCAACAAACAAAAAAATGGGAGAGGGGGAATAAATTCCAAGAAAAGGCAAATTTCTAGCACTGCATAATAACAAAACTAAGTTGGGGATAAAGCTGGACACAAATGACATGGATTAGCCTTGAGGAATTTCTCTTCTTGGCTCAGTCATGTAAACAAAACCAAGGCCATGCACTTGATGTCCTCACCAGTTAAGACCACAGCTTTGACTGAGAGGCTGCTACAGACTGCCTTAGGTCTCTGCTGTGTTCCATCTTTGGATAAAAGCCTGTTTTGGAGGAAAATGAAAGTTTCTTGCTTGTGCCATGTGTGTTGGGAGCAGGTGGGAGATGGGGACATTGCCACCAGTGATGACAGACAACATGGTCCTTGCTGGGAGGAGATGGAAAAGAGCATGTATGGGAACTAGCATGGAATTCAAACCTCCTGGAGCACATAAAAAATGGAGTGTGTGAGTGTCTTAGGTACAAAACAACATAATGTGGAGAGGGAAAGGACATTGTGAGGACTGAAAATATCAAACAACTGAGAAAGGGTTCTTATGGACTCAGGACAAATGTTGGTATTTGCTGTTTCCAGCAGCTGGGATGGAGTAGCACAGCCCTGGTGACTGGCACACTCCTTGATCCCAATGTCTGTGGCAATCCAATGACTGACAGCATTTGCGGAATGGGCTACTTTAAATATAGGCAAATGCACCTAAATTTGACCAAGGACCATGCATATTAATTAAACTGATAACAACGGAATCATGGAATTGTTGAGGTTGGAATAGACCCATTGGGTCCAAGCATTCCCCAGGACTGGTATTGACCATTAACCCATGTCCCCAAGTGCCACATCCACGTGGCTTTTGAACACTTCCAGGGATGGTGATTTCACCAGTGACCTGAGCAGCCTGGTGATGAAATACAAAAGCAAGCCTAATAAAACAATAATAAAATAATATTTGGAAGCAGTCCTAGCTAAAGGAGGTGCACAAAGTTCCCTGTATCCACGCATAAAAACAGAGGTGTGGGTTTTCCCCTCCACTGTGCGCCCAGAGTCTGACAGACTCTGTGCTCATCCCATGGCTGGGAGCTGGGAGCTGGGAGCTGGGAGCAGACACCTGAGCACAACCTGCCTGCACAGAGAAATTTCCTGAGACGCTGCACTTTGGAGATGCCAAATGATCCTATTACAGACTTATCAAAGCAGTGGGGATTAGTAGAGATAAAACAACTTTCAGCACTGGTCTCTGCCTTTCTTTGCTCTTTTGTTTGTCTAAATAGCTGTTTTGGTGAGTGCAGGGAAATAATAGGAGGCAATTATTGCTCCATGTAATGTTCCATGTTTGGTTTTGTAATCCTTCAGTTCTGTTTATTCTCATTTTGAGCAAAAAAGTTCCCCCTGGAATATGCTAATCGCCTTTCAGCTCTGCAGAGCTCTCCTCCTGCAGAGGCTCCTGTCTTTGTGTGCACCTGATGGCAGAGCAAGGACAGCACTGTCCCCAGGGCCTGGGGCACTCAATGCCCGTTGTCTGGGCTGCACGTCCAGGCACAAAACAGTGGGAACAAATCCACCCAGGCACAAAACAGCGGGAACAAATCCACCCAGCAGCCCAGCACGGGGAGCTCCCTCACTGGCAGCCCTCCGTGGCTCAGCTCTTTTCACCTTCAGGAAGGCGGAGAGGGATTTTGGATGGTGAGGAAGGAAAAGAGGGAAGCAGAGGGCTTTTCAAAAGCAGCTTTTGGGAAAAGCTGACCTTATCTGAGCTTTTAATCAGCTTTTAGATCCTGAAAATTTGTACCCAGCCTCTCCTTAGTAGGTGATCTCTCCTAAAATCTCCTTAGGAAGATCTAGAGAAGGGTTCACTTGTGCTTTCCATGCTTTGTCCCTCCAGCCTCTCCTTGGGAGGAACAAGGAGATGTCTGGGAAGCACCACAGTCCCCTGAGCACCATTAGGTGAGGCTGCTGGGACCTGTAGCTACAGAATTAATGCAGAGGGATGGATTTTGCCCCAGCAGATCTCTGTCATCACATAATTCTGTAGGTAATACCAGGGATCAAAACTGGGGGGACATGAGGTTTTCCTCTTGAATGCCTCCCTGAAGACTGAATCCCCCTTTCCTGGGAGCACCAGCAGTCAGGTGGCAGGAGATGCTGTCCCAGTGGATCGGAGAGCTGGTGCTGCCATATGGGCTGTGTTTCTGCTGACTGAGGGACCCCAGGGAGGGGGGATCTGTACACTTGTTGTGACTGCCTGGGTCATGGAATCAGGAAAACTCACCTTCACTCTGGAGCCTGGGAGCAGCTGTGCAGAAGCTGGGAAGGGAGGACATGTTCAAGTCCTTTGCTGACTCAGGGTCTCCAGTGATGGACACGGAGTGGGTGAAGACGTTCCTGGATGGAAGATCATCGGTGGAACATCAGCTGACAGAGTGTTGGTGTCTGGTGTCCTTGTGCATCTCCAAGGGCATGGTGTTCATTCTCCAGACCCCTTCTGCAGCTTGGTTTGGAACACAGAATCGTGGAATCACAGAATGGTTTGGGTTGAGAGAGTCCTTAGTGCCAGTTCCGCCCCTGCCATAGGCAGGGACACTTTCACTAGCCCAGGGTGCTCCAAGCCTCATCCAACCTGGCCTTGGACACTTCCAGGGATCCAGGGGCAGCCACAGCTTCTCTGGGCAACTGTACCAGGGCCTCCCCAACCCCACAGCCAGGAATTTCTTCCATGTATCTCACCTAAATCTTTCAGCGGGAACCCATTACCCCTGTCACTGGAGTCCTGTCACTCCAGTTCCTGATGAAAAGTCCCTCTCTGGCTTCCCAGTAGCCTCTTCAGACTCTGAAAGCTGCTGTGAGGTCTCCACACAACCTTCTTTTCCCCAGGCTGGGCAGCCCCAGCTCTCCCAGCCTGACTCCATAGTGGAGGTGCTCCAGTCCCCTCAACAATTTCATGGCTCTTCTCTGGACTTGCTCCAAGAGTTCCATGTCCTGCATCACCAACCAAAAAAGGCAAGGATATGAGGAGTCTCACCAGTCTGAACTGTATCTGCTGGGACACAAAGAACACCCAAACATCGTCACAGAGCCATTAAAGCTGGAAAACACCTCCAGATCATCACCTCTGACCAAGTACCACCATGCCCACTTCATTATGATGCCACATCCACATTCTTTTTGAACACTGTGGAGTTGTTTATGCTCTGATTTGAGGAAAACACCACTGCTCAGGGCATCAGGAAACTGTGGATTGTTAACTGGAGCACAGGGATGCTCCCACAAGAAACCCAAATGCACATTTGATGTTTGGCTGGGCTGAAGGAACAATTCCACTTAGGATTTTCCAGCCCGAGGAGCAGCCTCCTTGCTGTGCCTGGAGTGCCTTTGTCTCATTTGTGCAAGTTTTGTGTGGCTCCCTAAATCCTGCAGCTGGGAATTACACGGGCCAGCTCTCAGCCTTGTCTTGGTAGGTTTGCTCCTCCTGCTCCTCTGGCGACCGTGGAAAACAAACCCAGAGTGCTCATAGCGGATTAAACACCAAGCCTCCACTGATACCCACCCACAGCAGTGCTCCAGCAGAGCCAGGACAGGTGACAATATCCCACAAATATACATAATAAAGCTCTGGAGAAGTGTGCTGGGAGCTGGGCTGAGGGGGAGGAAGGAGCTGGAGAAATAATGCATAATTCACAAGGCAAATTAATCACTTCTCTCTCCTCTGCCTGTTGCAATTATGTGGAACATGAGTAATCACCAGGTTACTATTTATTATTATTATTATTATTTTTATAGCAGGAGAGTAAACAGTGGGGCTGGCGATATTTGAGTGAGGACAGGCTGAAAGCTGCAGTCACATTTAGAGTGGTGCCTCACCAAGATTTCTATCTGGCTGTGCTTTCATTGTGGAAAGGGCTTTTTTTTTTTTTTTTTCTTTTTTTTTTTTTTTTTCTAATTCTTTCCCTTTTAGATTGGTGGGGAGTTGTGGAAAAGAGGAGGGCGGGGGGTTGGTGCGCGTTAGAGCAGAGAGATTGGGTAAAATTATTTTCCTTCATGCTTGGCTAGGCCTCAGTGTGAAAAAGGGGACCCAGCTTAGGGCTGGTGGGAGATGGCAGATAAAAGCAGCTTCATTTCTCACTGACCTTCCATGCGTTCGGCCCGGCCGTGCAAGGGGGGGACGGAACAATGGGAGTCACTTCCAGAAAAACCAACCCTGAGCGCCTGCACCTGGCTCTGGTGAATCCAGGTGGGGAAAAAACAAAAAGAGTCAGGGCTGCACCTGGAAAGGGCTTCCAGAGCCCTGTGGAGGTGGGTGTGGAGTGGCTGTGATGCCTGTGGGCATGGGGAGTCCCTGGGACATGGGGCAGTGTGGGATCTATGCAGCCATCAGGACCCACCAGGAGGATGTCAAAGCAGCCTAAAGAAGCCAAATCCCATGGATGGTCTAAAGAAACCAAATCCTGTGGAGGGTCTAAAGAAACCAAATCCCATGGATGGTCTAAAGAAGTCAGATCCCAGTCCCAATTCAGCAAGAGATTCGATGCAACACTCACCATCTGTTAGCAGGAATAGGAGCAGGCTTGGAAGGGATGCCTGAGCCCCTCACTCACCAATTCTGCAGAACAAAACCCTTTGGAAAACGCCTATTTTATGTCTTAGGATGAAGCAGAGCTTTGCACTACAGTGAATCACTGAATCATCACATTCTTTGGTTTTGAAGGGACCTTAAAGCTCATCTAGTCGCATGCCCTGCCACAGGCAGGGACACCTTCCACTATCCCAGGTGGCTGCAAGTCCCATCCAACCTTGCCTGGAACACTTCCAGGGGCAGCCACAGCTCCTCTGGGCAACCTGTGCCAAGGCCTCCCCACCCTCACAGGGAAGAATTTCTTCCCAATATCCCACCTAAGCCTGCACTGGCAGAGAGAAACCCTTGTCCTGCCACCCTTGTCCAAAGTTCCTCACCAGCTTTTTTGTAGGCTCCCTTTAAGGGAATGTGGTGTGGACTGAGAAAAGGGTTTGATGGAGGATACAGGGTGCAGCTGGTCCTACTTGGCACAAGTGGAGGAGCCCACCAAGAGCCTGATGGGCTTAAAAAAGGGTCTCTGGAAGGCTGAGAATGTTCTTAGTGCTGGGTGGATGCCTCCTGGAGGGAGGTGGTCTCTGCTCTTTGTCCTGAGGGGAGATGCTTCTTTATGTTTTCTATCCTTCTTTCATATCCCTGAGGGTCTGGGGGTGATATTTTAAGTGGGAAGGGAGAGAAAAGATGTTCTACACTGAGTAGGGTTGGCTACAGACTCTGAGATTCTGGTGCCCTGATGATGAAGACAGATGGATATTTGTTCTTCCTTGCTCTTTTCTTCACTGAAGTGACTTCCATGTCAAGGTGCACCTCCTTCCTGGTCCTCACATGGTGATTTCACGGTGGGATTCACTTGGTGATTTCTTCACCAAGAGCTTTTAGATACAAAAAGCTCTTCCAAGCCCTGAATTCTAGACTTGTTCCTCCACTTTACACAGAGCCCTCAGCCCCTCGAGATCCTGGGGGCAATTTCAAGCTCTCCTTGATGGTGACACAACTCACCCTGCAAGCCCAGTTAATTATCCCAGGATTACTGAAGTGTTAGTGTGACATGGAGTTCTTTAGTTCCTTTTGTGCATTTGTAGTTTTCCCAAGAGCTGAGGGTTTGCACAGGACCTGTGACACAGGAATTCCTTCCTTTCACCTACCTCAGGCTCCAAATGCAGAGGTAAAATCCATCAGCAGGGCACCCATCCCTGTGCAGGTAGTTTCACAGGCAGAGCTGAGCTGGAATGCGGCTGTGGAAGTGCTTCCTCGTTTTTCCATGTGAGTGAAATTAAAAAGGGAGTTAAAGCTTTTTCAAACTTAAATTTCCACTGACATAAAAGGCTCATCAGCCCTTGGTGCTGCTGTGTGAAGTGTCTGGCCTCAGATGACTGTGTTGCTGATGAGATCTTCCAGGTTAGTTCTGCATGCTTCCAGGGACACTTGCTCCAAGGTAAACCGGGCACCAATTAAAACAGAGCCTCTGTTTAGACAACAGACACCTTTTTGGGATGAATCTGAATTATGGGTGGGGGAAAGTGCTTTTTGCTTGTCTGTAAATGATGCTGGAAATCAGGAGATTATTTCCTGAATTCTCCTTTGAAATGTCACTGGAAGTTGTGCAATTAATTCCCTGGGAAAGCCCAGGTTGCTACTTTTATAAAACTTAAAGCATTACAACTTTAAACATAAACATCAGATATCTTTTAAGCAGTTTCCCAGCTGAAGCTTTCCCAAGGAACTTCATTGTGTCTCCCTCAAAAGTCCTGCATGTAGGAACAGTGAACAGAGAGGTGCTGTCAGACAAAACCCTGATTTGAAGAAAATGAGAAGTGTCACACTTCCTTCTAGTCCTTCCCAAGTGCTTTTCCTGTAAGAAGCAGCCTCCTGCCATCAGGAACTGGGGTCTTCTTTGCTGAGCCACCCAGATGCCTGATTAAGCTGAGATAGAGTTTGGGGGAGGTTTGCTCAGGAAATGGGTTTTGGGGAGTCCAGGGGTGCACCTGGCTTACCTCCCCAAGCCAAGTTATGCTGCTGAGCTGGAAGACACCTACTGGATGTATTTTTTAATCTCCTGGTTGTTCTTGTTCTCTTTCAGAATCCCCTAAATTCTGCAAATTCTTATTGCTGCAGATCCTCTGTCTTTCTCCTTGACTGCTCCTCACATCAAGACAAGGACTAGCCCAGGGAGTCCTGTAGAGAAAAAAACAAACCTATGGAGCAGAAATCTTCCTTCCCCTTAAAATAAATCAACAAGAGGAGGTTTATAATTTCTCCTGGGGGAAAATTGCACCTGCCAGCCTGTTTTCTCAGGCCTCGGCTCTTGAAGCACTTGAGCACAATTCCAGCTTGAATTGCAGGAGTTCTCCTCCTGCCTGGCTGCCGTCGGATGACTCATGGCTTTCGAAGTTGGTCACGTCCTTCAGGATCCTGCGGAATTGAATGGAGCCTTTCCCTCCCTGCAGCTCAAGGATATGGGATGGGAGCCATCCTCCCTTCCAACCCTGGCTCCTGCCTGAGCTCATGTCAAAATGTTCTCCTTGGAAAGTTGCAGCACGGTTCTGTTTGACAGACAGGAACACAGGGACGTGCTGGGTACTTTGCCACGTTTCCCACAGGGAACAATTTCACATCTAACAGTTTAAACAAGGGTTTTCTTCATGTCTTGTTTAACCCCCTTGCTGCCCCGCCACAGGAAATATCCTGTATGCCTAGTGTGGCCTAAATCTTTACTTCCAGCCTTAGAAAGGGACTAGAGGCAGAGTTGAGAGAGCCTGGATGTTAAGTTAGAGGGACACTTTGCATCATGTCTTAGAACTGGTGGACTTCACCCACAGCTGAGCCCCGGGATGATGTGGAGTGATGGTTTGGAACTAAAGGAGGGGAGGTTTAGACTGCATGTAAGGAAGAATTTTTTTACTGTGAGGGTGCTGAGGCCCTGGCACAGGTTGCCCAGAGGAGCTGTGGCTGCCCCATCCCTGGAAGTGCCCAAGGCCTGGTTGGATGGGGCTTGGAGCAGCTTGGGATAGTGGGAGATGTCCCTGCCTGTGGCAGGGGGTGGAAATGGATGGGCTTTGAGGTCTCTTCCAACCACAACCATTCCTGGAATCCATGACTCTGAGTGAGCTGCAGTGTCAGGAGGATTCTGCTTTGCCTTGTGTACCATCAGCACCTAAAGAACATCAGATGGACTTGCAGACCAAGAAGAGATTTTCACCACAGTGTGAACTCAGGTCCACATATTCTGTTGCTACTTCCCTCTGCCTCCAAAGTTCCCAAAGGAAGTTGTAGCTGTTCCCATTTCACTTCAGGTCTCCAGGTTCTTCCAGGAAGCTCAGTGAGCTCCTTTTGTCCTGTGCCTTGTAGACACTGGGGTTCTCCTGTTGTTCCTTTTGGTCTTGTCTTGACTCAGGGGTCTGCTCCAGCCTGCCATGAAATTCCCCCAGCTGGAATTCTTTCTGCTCTTCTTGCCCAGGGAAATCACATAAAGGCGTCCTGCTTATGCCACCCTTCACCAAATGAGGCGAGCACTGCAGCCCAGATGGATCTTGGGGAGGGATTTAGACTTGTGGTGTGACTTTTAGGTCCTGAATTCAAACTGGGGCACTTGTTACCATCTCCCCACAAAAGCTGGGCAGAGCAGGAGGGGCCCTGACAGGTTGCCAGCAGGGCAAATGATGCCATTGAGTTTTCCCATCCTGTCCCTTCTCCAGTACCAGGAGACTGCCCTGTCCCTTTACCCCACGAGCCCTCTCTCATGGCAGGAAACTCTTCTGGCTCACATAGTCTTCAAATTTAAAAAATTACTTGTTATCCATCCAATTTCTCTGAGAGGAAATTCTATTAAATCCCCAAAAGAAAGTGCATTATGGCTGTACTTTCCAAAGCAGACCCTTGAATAAACTTTTTTCCTTATTTCACATAAGGAAATTCACATTTCCATTATTGCTGTCATTATGAAGCAGATGAACATTTTCTGGAACAATTAGACGCGGGTGTGTGGAATAAAGAGCGGAGTTCGCCTGAGATCATTGAAACCTATCTGTTTTGGTGATTCATTTTCTTCCAACTAGGCTGCCCATAATAAGCTTTTCTTCTCTGGCTTTGTCTTGTTTCCCATTTCAGGCAGCCACAATGCCTGAAGAATTGAAAGAATGTCTTTCCCCATGTCCTTGTGCTGCGACTGAGCCTGGCAAACAAAAAAAAAAAATTAAGAAAAAAATAAAGCAGAAAAATAAGAGAAAGAGGGGGCAGAGCAGATTATAAATAAAACATGTGGTGAGGGTAACCTGGGGTGTGAGGGCCTTGAGAAATGTTGTGATGTAGAGGATGGGAGATGAATTCTTTCTGCTCCTAAATGAAAAAAAAAAATCCATGTGCATAAGATATGGCAGAGTATTCCTTGTCTTGGCCTGGTTCTTGTGTCATGTGGAGCCATGTGCCAAGAAACTTCATCTCCTGCTTCCATGACTTCAGTAAAGTCCCCAGTGTTCAGAAAGTGCTCCTGGTGACTCCATGGAAAATGAAATTTGGCCCTCTGGGTTATGTGAATCAAAGGTGACACAGCTGGTCTGTGGGACTGAGCCTGAGGAAAGGAAATGGTGCAAAAACCTTTACAAATACAGGGTGTCCTCTGCACATTTTCCCCATGGTCTGGGATCTTCTCCATGACCCACCCCAGGGTATCCAGGGCTGATCCCAGTGTGGGCAGCAGGAAAGGGACTGGGATTCTGCCCCTCTGCCCTGCTCAGGTGAGACCCCACCTGCAGAGCTGCCCCAGCCCTGGGCCCAGCACAGGAAGGAGCTGGAGCTGCTGGAGAGAGTCCAGAGGAGGCACCAGGGTGATCAGAGGGATGGAGCAGCTCTGCTGGGAGGAAAGGCTGGGAAAGCTGGGATTGTTCACCTGGAGAAGAGAAGCTCCAGGTGACCTCACTGTGGCCTTGCAGTGCCTGAAGGAACCAACAGAAACCATGGAGACAGATAATTTCCAAGGGCCTGGGGTGCCAGGACAAGGGGGAATGCCTTCCTACTGCCAGAGAAATGTTGATTAGATGGGATATTGGCAAGAAATCCTTCCCTGTGAGGGTGCTGAGGCCCTGGCACAGGGTGCCCAGAGAAGCTGTGGCTGCCCTTGGATCCCTGGAAGTGTTCCAGGCCATGCTGGATGGAACTTGGACCACCCAGGGATAGAGGAAGGTGTCCTTGCCATAGCAAGGGGTGGGACTGGATGAGCTTTAAGGTCCCTCTCAGCCCAAACCATTCCACGATTCTGTGATTGCTGACAGAAGTGCAACTGGCTCCCATTAACTCTTTGCCCACATTTTTATTCCCTGACAGCTTTTCTTTGGATATGTCTGTGGTTCCCAGCCAGGCTGTGCCATTGATGGAGCAGCACAGAGCCCCAGCAGCTGCAGTGTCCATCCTGGGGAAGGCACCTCCTTCTCAGACTGGCTCCTCTCCCTGGGGCATGAGCTTTATCCTGCACATAAAAGTGCAGTTTCCTCCTTGGCACCTCACAGAGGACTCTGGTGAGTCCCATCCCAAGGGGAACAGCCTGAATTTCCTTGTTTCAATGGTTGTCTCAAGGTGCAACGCTGTGGAATCACAGCTGCATCTCTCTCACAGGAGTGGGTGCTGTGAGGCTCCTCCTTGGAGGGCTCAGAAAGCATTTCCATTGTTTGTTTTTTTTTTTTTCCTGCACGTACATAAGTACACCTGGATAATGAGAGATGACTGATAGTAGAGGGAGGTTTGCTGAGGGGGATGTCACTTGACAAACAAATAGGTTTGTAAGGGGCTAAAATGATATTTTCCTTGCTCATCCAAAATTAAACATAAGCCTGCTGGGTGATCCCTTGCTGGTTCACCTTTTGTTTCAAACAAAACAATAGCAGTCCAGCCAAAATTCCTGTCTGATGGCAGGAGTGAGCATGTTCCATTGTGGTTATCACCCAAATCCCCACGGAGCAGCCTGAGATTTTGTCAGGACTGCTGCAAATGCTCTGGAAATCTCCTGGGCACCTCCAAGAATGCTCTGTACTGAAGTTTGCAACTCAAGAAATTGTTGGAGAGTGGAAGGAAATAAAGAGCTTGCTTTGATTCTTTTAAAACAACAGCAGCAGCTGGCGTGGGGACTGCCCTGGGCTGCTTTTGGATATATATATTAGCAGGGATTGAATGGAATGGAAGCTACTGGAGATTGTGAGGCAAGGGAAAATGTTTTTCTAAGGAAGAGAAATGGTAAAACTTAAGGGAGGAAGCAGAGAATGTGAGACCTTGAACCGAGCCTCTTTGGGGAGAGGGGGATGAAATAGGAAAAAAAAAAGTGCCCACTTGAATAATAGACTAACTGGCGACCTTGAACATATATGTGTGCATAATGAGAGTGAAACAAAGGGCTGCTGAATATCAGGCATTCTTAGGCTGCAGAATAATAATCACAAGTGGCAAATGTAAAAAATAAAAGCACGACGTATAATATAACCAAAGTAATGGGGACCTGAACCAGCGGAGATGAGAGGAATGATGGAGGCTTCAGCAACAGCCTGGGCTCCTCAATGGCCCAGCTACTGCTTGAAGCAAAGCCAAGATTTTCATGCTGCTCCAGGAGGACTTTTTTTGATATTTTATTATCTTGGACCAAGTGGAAACTCCATTTCTTCTGCGGAGCACTGTCCAAGTTTGGGAAAGGGGAGTTTTCCAGGCTGGTTCTGCTCCCCAGCCGTATCCAGCCCTCCTTGTCCTGCATCCCAGATGGCAGGGAACGGTGATGCCCATGGATGCTGAGGGGTGGCATCAATTCTTGCCAGTGAGGGATGTGGCTTGATGCTGATCACTGCGCTCCATTGATCTGGCAAGGCCAGTGGATGTAGGGATTTCCATGGAAAAGTGGTATTGCTCTCAGTTTGTTCCCAGAACTCACCACAGCTGCACATCACTGTGAAGCTGCAAGTGCTCTCATCCTGCTTCCTGCTGTGGCCTCTTAGGCAATTCCTCAAGTCATCTTGACCACTTGGCGATTGTCTGTTCTTTGATTTCTTCTGGATTGTCTGTTTCTTTAGCTCACTGTGAGTGCAGTTCAACCTAGTGCTCACCTGCAGCAGTCCCTGAGCTCTGTGTGATTTCTGAGGCTGCTCTTCTCTCTGGGGATGAGGCTATTTGATCCCAACCTTGTGCTTTTCCTGCCCATATCCTGTATGCTATAGACCCTTTTTCCGTCATATCTTCTGATTAGACTTGAGTACCTCCAGGAGAAATGTCGTAAATGCCTTCTCCAGATTACCAGTGAAGATGTGAGACTCCTCCTGAGGTTCTCCTTGGCATGTAACCCTTGTTTGGTTTCTCCTAAATAGCGGGGCAATTTGAGATGGACATTGAAAGATCTCCTCCGAGACCTCCGCTTTGTTTGGGGTTTCTCGGAGGTTGTGAGGGATGCTTTACATTAGATTTCTTCTTCATCCTTTCTGTCCTCAGAGCTTGTTATTTTGTGCCCAGAAGAGTTCAAAAAATGTGTCGGTGTGGTGCTTGGGAAAGTATTTAGTGATAGCCCTGGTTGGACTCGATGTTCTTAGAGGTGTTTCCAGCCTAAATGATTCCAGGGTGCTCCTTCAATTCTACCAAGGGTCACTCCCCAACATCCCTACAAGTGAGACAATCCAGCATCTCCCAGATCCATCACCTTCCCAAAGTGGGACCCTCTGGGGACTTTTTACAACAGAGATGGAAATTAGCTGGCCCTTTTCTCTGTGGAGCTGGATGGGTTTTGGGGCTGAAGCCACTAAAGACTCTTAGAGAAAACTTCAGCCAAGTTTTGCAAGGCTGGACATTTTTTTGTGGGTTTCCATCCTCTCAGGACGCTGGATCCTCCTGCTGGAAGACCCATTCCTTCACACTGCCCAGTTACCCTGGGCCTGGCTCCCACTGCCTGGTGTGGATCCGTGTGTTGTCCTCATTCTTCAGACCACAAAAGATTAAAGATAATACTGATACTAATAATACAAACCCGCCCTTGTGAGAATGGGCTGCCGGAGGTATTATGCCAGAGAAAGGCTCTGTGAAATGGCTTGGGTAATTTACACTCATTAGGAGGAGAATGCAGTAGATTAAAGGTAGCAAGGGTGAATAGCTTCCCATTTTTGTCAAACTTGCCTAACCTTTTATTCACCTGCTGAAGCCATTATTTTATAATAATAAAAAAGAGGAGAAAGAGCCTTGCATGAACTTGGGGAGAAAGGCAGAGAGTGCAAGCTAGGAGCTATTTTCTCAAGAGAGAGAAATACAGCATTATAGATTAAAGGTGAAAAGACAGCCCTCATTTAAATCAATCCACCTCTCCGAAGCATATTTATTCACAGATTAATTAGAGTTGCAAATGAAAATGATCTGGTTGGTGGGAACATTATTGAGGCCTTTAAAGTGCGGGAGTGAAGATTAAAAGGAAGCACACTTACCCTTCCCTTATGATCTGAAGAGGAGATCAAAAGAGTTGGTGTCAAATTAACAGCCCTGATGATTTCTCTCTTCTTCTAGGCCTTGTTTATTATCTCAGGCTCATGTTGGTACACGCAGGAGGAAGACCTGGTTTCCTGAGATGCCAGTGCGGGAGGAGTGCGGGGACCCTTGGAAAATCGGGGCAGTGGGAAAGTCTGCAGCTGCCTGGCCAGGGAATGTTTGTGTGCAGGGGAGCGACACCTCCAGACCTGGCCTGTTGGATGTCATGGAAGGGAGGAAATGTTCATTTATGTATTGGGGTGTTGTAGGTAATTGTTCAAGCTACCACACTTGTCAATGAACCAACCATGGCTAACTGAACACCCAGCCTTTTCTGAGTCTGTGGGATGGATTTTGAACTTGCTGTTGGATAAGAACCACAATTTTGCTCTTCTTGAAGGGAGGGCAGACAGACTCAATCCTTGTGAGCCTCCACCAGGAGCAGTACAAATACAGCAAAGCAAGGAACAACATTTGGATCCTTTGGGCAGACACCAGCAGAGGCAGCAGTCCCAGGCAAGAGTGTTCCTTTCCATGTGATCTGAATGGGCCTGGAGGAGACACAGGGAACTCAGTGCAAGCTCCAGTGTAGCCTGGTTGGAAGCAGAGAGATGAGACCATGCAGAGCTGTCAGGGAACATTCCAGCAAGACCCATCCCACTAAAGCTCCTTTCCCATTGGATCACAGGAGCTCACTGGGGGAAGATGGTAACTGGCTGTGCCTGGAGGCAAATATGCCATTGAATCCCAGAAGGGTTTGGGATGGAAGAGGCATAAAGCCCATCCAGTCCCACCCCTGCCATGGCCAGGGACACCTTCCATTATCCCAGGTTGCTCCCAGCCCTGTCCAGACTGGTCTGGAACACTTCCAGGGATGGGACAACCACAGCTGCTCTGGGCAACCTCTGTCAGGACCTCTCCACCCTCACAGGGAAGAATTTATTCTCAACATCTCATCAAGGCTGCCCTCTGACAGAGGGAAGACATTTCCCCTTGCCCTAGCATTCCAGGGCCTTTAAAATATAAAAAAGGCAAGGAGGTATATTGTGAGAATTTTCCCTAAATATGGCTCATCTTTCTTTTCATGATAATTGAAGGCTGGAAGAGAAACATCCCCCATAATCCTGTTTTTCTTATACGGTGATCTTACCTGTGCAATGACTGCTGCAAAAACTGATCTCTGTCAGCACAGAGCAGCTCTGCTCTGGTGCTTTGGATTCACTCCCAGCTGTCCAGTGAGAACCATGGCAGTGCAGACAAGCTCAAAGGGTTGTCTGACTGTGGTTGCCAAGAGGTCTCTCACTTTGCAAGCCAATATTAGAGGTGCTGTATGTTTAGCAGGAATTCACTCACTGCAGGAATTTGTAATTTTTTCTGAGCTCTGTCAGAAATGAGAAATGAGAAAGGGAGAAGTAGCAGAATCCTCTGCTGCCAGCGTGGGCACCAGGAAACGGCCCTGGAGCACTGGGGGAAGGAGGAGAAGTAGCAGCCTGAGGTATTGACTGGCTCCTTCTGCAGCCAGACAGAAGCTCTCATAAATGACACCAGTTTGGGAGCTTCCTGGTGCTCAGTGCCTGCTCCAAGGGCTGATCATGGCTCCAGAGGTGCTGGAAGGGCACAGAGGGGAGGCAACCCAGCAGTCTCAGCTGAGATGTGGTGTTGTCTCCAGCTCTGGACCTGCTGCAGCTCCAAAGGGTTGATTTCATCCCGAAATGAGGACAAGGGCAGTCTTGGCTGGTGTCTTGGTGCAGCCTGCAGGGACTGACAGTTGTATCAGCAAGGCTGGAGAACCCCAATGCACCCAGGATCCCAGTTTGTGTCAGGAGAAATGAGCTGTCCCTGTGCGCCAGCAGGACGAGGTGGAGGCTTTCCTGAGCCCATATCTGAAAGGTTTGAAATGCCTACACCATCCATCTTTCCTTGCTCCCAGTGCTTGGCTGTGTACAGGGGGTGCTGTGCCATGAACTCCTGGAATGTGGTATTTTTCCTGAAGGTCGAAGTGGGAGGTGTGAGTTGGGTGCCAATGGCAGGGAATGTTTGGGACTGGCTGGCTCCATGGAGCCATGGGCACTGCTCATGCCAGGCACACTTCCCAGGTAAGGGATTGTTGCACCTAATGCTCCATTACCACACAGCCCTCCTCATTTGCTAGGTCACCCCAAGGGGATTTGGCATTCCTTGTGCACTCAGATTCTAGGTCACCCCAAGGGGATTTGGCATTCCTTGTGCACTCAGATTTTCCTTGCAATTGAGTTCTTCCTCTGTCAGACACCCAAATTCTTCCACTCTCCCTATGAGGGACAACACAAATCTGGTGGAGGGGGAGGAGGCTTGGCCCTAGTTCTTATTAATTATTAAATAATTTTTAATTTTTTAAACTGCTCTCTGGCCATGCCAAAATCTTGGCATTCCAAGTCTGAGGGAGGACTGGAAATGCCCATTCCCAACTGTGTGGGCTTAGTGAGGATTCCTCCTCTGTGCCACAAGGCAGAGAGCACTGCAAGCACAAGAAGAAGCATTTTCCCAGTGGGTGCAGCTCCTTCCTGAGCTCTTCTGTGTGTTCAGAAAAGATTTCCATGGAAGAGTCAGCTCTGGCTTGTGTTGGTGACTTGGGAATTGCTCTGCACAGGCTGCAGTGGCATTTCCAGTTTAAAACATCCCCATGAAGCTGAGTTTGCATTTGGATGTGGATGCAAATGAGAACCTAATCAGGTTTCTTTTCCCATAAATATTTTGTTTCTGCTTGGAGGAAACAAAGCACCTGTGTGTGGTTTGTGCTGAGTGTTCTGCTCTTATTTGGGTTTGATTTCGACCTGCCCGTGTAGGACAAATGTTTTGCATCCACAAGATTTAAATGAGCTGGGAGACTTGTTCCCCTCCCAGCCCTGCTGACAGGTTCCAGGCTGTTTGCAGAGGCTTTCCTGAATTGATGATTTCTAGGTCAAGGAGAGTGTTACGTTTTTTGACCGTTTGTCTTGTGTTAATCGCTGTCAGCCCTGAGATTTATGCATGGATAGTGACAGCAGATGGGGTCACTTTTATTAGGAATTCACACACCAGGCAGGGAAAGGCAAAGGCACGGGGGCCTTTGCCAGGTAGGCTGTGGATACGCAGGGACTCCTGCCCTGAAAATATTTCTGGTTTTAACAAAGCTTCATTTTGTGGATTTTCATGACTTCTTGTAATAAATGAATTTACATAGAGGTGTTTTTTTTTTTTTTTTTTTTTTTTTTTTTTTTTTTTTTAATAGCTTTTATGGGAAATTATCCCATTATTGCCCAACATTCATGTCTGCCTGAGTGGATGATTCTGAGTGGATTCATCCTGCACTATCAATTGGATTCAAAGGGTATCCACCTATATTCCAAATATACCATTGCTTCTTGCAATACAGACCACTAGAGCCAAATAGCTATTTACATCCCATTTTTTTTTTCCTGATGGAAAGAAAATTTGCAAATCTGGAGTGGCCAAGAATTCCAGAATAAATCACTGCTCCCAAGTGGCATCTTTTGCTGGGTTGGAGGTGGTGCATCCCTTGGCAATCTTTAACCCAGTGTACAGGTGGCTGTAAAACTTCAATTCCTAGGTAATTTAATACCTTAATTTTTATTTTTTCCAGAGCAATATAAACCACATTGTGTTTTTCTGTGTGGTGAGTGTGATGATTCCAAGGAGCAGGGTCCACAGAGGCTGCGGAGGAAAGGCCTGGAGCATCTCCGTGCCCAGGAAAGGCTGAGGGAGCTGGGGCTGCTCAGCCTGGAGAGGAGCCCCAGCTGAGAGGGGCCTCAGCCCTGGCTGGCCCTGGGTGCAGGGAGGGGCAGAGCAGGGCCCGGGCTCTGCTCGGGGGCCAGCAATGGCACCAGAGCCACGGGCAGGGACTGAGCCCAGGAAGTTCCACCTGGACACGAGGAAGAACTTTCCTGGGCAGTGACGGAGCCCTGCACAGACCGCAGAGAGCGTGTGGAGTCTCCCTCACTGGAGATATCCCAGAGCTGTCTGGGCACAGTGTGTGCCATGGGCTCTGGGATGGCCCTGCTGGAGCAGGGAGGTGGCACCAGGTGACCACTGTGGTCCCTCCCAGCCTGGGTCATTCTGGGATCTGGGATTTGTCTCCCTTGCATTTCATTCCCCTCTGTTCACAGAAATTTCAAATTTCCAATTTCCAGGCTTTTTCTGAGTTTAGATCTCTTCTCTCCTAGTCTAGATTTGTTTTCACACATTTTCCTCATCTCATCTTTACTTGATCCACCACATCCTTGGGGCCCAGATCTTGTTCCTCTCCTTTTCTTTCTCTCCCACGACACTGTCCCATTTTTTCACACAGCTGTGGGAACACAGCAGCACCTTTTCAAGTCCTTTCTTTAAGATGGCCTGAACAAATCAACTTTAACCAAAGAACTGTGGTTTGAGATGACTTCCAAATGATTTTTGGAGCAGTGCATTGTGATTTTGAGCCCTGCAGCCACCCAAAAATATGTGATGTGGGGCTATAAGGTTGTATTCTTGTATTTTCCTAAAGAAACCTCCATGCTGTGCATCAGCCTCTGGTTTTGGGGATGTGCCTTGGTGCAGATGATGGAATGTGTTGGGACAGGGTTCATTGGGGGGTTAAATCAGCTCACTCTGTCACTCAAGGGGTGGCAGCCACCAGCTGCCACTGTTATCCCTGGGACACCTGGAAAACATCCCATGCTCTTCTGGTGGGTAGGGAATGGATGTGAGATGTCCCAGCCAGAACCTCATCCTTAGGAATGAGCATTCTCTCAGCCCACTTGGAGCTATGGGGAAGGGGATGAAAGAGCCCAGAACAAACATTTGGTGAGCAGGTATGGGAAAAAAAAAAAAAAAAAAAAAAAAAAAAAAACAAAAAAAAAAAAAAACAGGGGAAAAAAATCCCTTTGGAAGCTCCTGAGGCCTGGAGTGATGCAGAGCTGTGGTTAATGGCCACTCCCTGAGGTTTCCCCTCCCATGGAGCACAATTGATTGCAGCGAGATTACGATGCCATTAAAATTCACTCTGCCCATAAACCAATGCCGGGGAAAATGCTGACGTTTATAGCAGCTCCTACAAGAGACATATTTCAGAGCAAAGTGAGTCCTAATGCAGGAACTTTATTTAGGTAAAACAACATCCAGGGAGGGGGAGAGAGGAGGAGGAGAGGTGGTAGCAATTGCAGAGAATTTTATTTCTTTCAACTAATGGGTATAGGGATGCTAAATTTAAAAGACATTTTTAATAAATCTATTGGCCTTTGACAAAATCAATCCAAACCCCATAAACCAAGAAGTCACCCACTTGGTATTAATGAGGCTACATTTGCATTTATTTTTCCTTTACACTAGACAAACCATTAATTTCGTGTTTATGCTTCCTTTGAAGTCTGAATGCTTGGAGATAGATGGCCACATCAAGTCTCCTGCTGCTACATTAATATTTTGCTATAAATGATAAATTTGACCATTTTCTACAACACCCCTTTTTTCTTTAAGAAAGCTGAGAAAATGCAAGCAATAAGTCTTAAGCCCCTGAAAGCTTCGCTGTTTTTTTAAATACTCTGCAGTCATTGATTATTAAAGCAGTCATAGCTTTAACTTGGACTTGCATTTGATAGCACCCAGCATTCTGCTGCTGTAAATTGAGAGATGTTCATTAACCAATAAGGGGCTCCTTTTTTGCTAATCATCTTTCATTTGACCCATGGAAAAACTGGACACGGCCAAGTCTCTGCTGCCTCACCCCCTCCCTGGCCTCTGAAGGCCCCTCCTCACATGTCTGGGTTGCTTCCATGTAAGTTAAGTACATCCCTGTGCTCCATCAGGACATCCAAGGTGCCTTTTCCCAGTTTTGCAGTAATTTACTTTTTTTTCTTTCAGATAGTTACTTTTTTCTTTCTGGATGTTCTATTGCCCATACAGGACACCAGGAGCCTCACAAAAAAACCCAGCTCCTAGAAACAAAGGGAAAGGCCTTCTGAAAACCTTCCAGGATGATGGGCAGGAAGGAGATTAAACTTCTGCAAGGACTCTTGGAAAGGTCTGTAATTTTCCAGAGCCTGGACTCTTCTCCCAGACCCAGAAAAGGGTACAAGTTTGGTGATGCTCCATGTGCTCCTGCCTGATGTGGGTCTCAGGATGGGTTTCATGAGCTCTGTGTGAGGACTCAACCTCTCCCAGGTGGAGTGGGATGGCTTGATATCCAAGAGAACTCCTGCAGCCAGTGCAGGGAGTTGTGTGGCAGCAGGGAAAGCTTGGGCATCTCAAAAACATTCCAGGTCCATGTTTTCTTGAGGAGCACAGACTGACAGGCAGAGGTTAGATCTGAAAAACCCTAAGGAGCACAGATTCCCTAGAATCCCTAAGGATTCCTAGGCCGGTGTTCACATCTGAGGGATGTTGCTGGGTACAGTTACCTGGGCTGGGGCACTGTGGGGGATAAGCCCACTCAGGTGGGATTAGGGAAGGGGTGAACAGGCCTCCTCCTCCCAGCAGGTCAGACCTTCTCCTGAGACACTCCTAGGAGCTGCCTGAGGACTGGCCAGTGCTTGCACAGAATCCCAGAATCATGGAATGGTTTGGGTTGGAAGGGACCTTATAGCCCATCCAATTCCACCCCCTGCCATGGCCAGGGACACCTTCCACTATCTCAGGTTGCTCCAATCTCCATCCAGCCTGTCCCTGGACACTTCCAGGGATGGGGCAGCCTTGCACGTGTACTCTTGCAAGGATTTCTAGGCTATCAGAACCTCAGCTGCCAAAAAAGAGATTTTGTGGTCTGTGTTTCTTGATTTAGGTGCGTAAGTCCTTCCTTTTTCACTGCCACTATCTGCAGGTGGGGAGGTGGGATGGGAGAGGCAGATCTAGAGGCATCTCTGGGGTCCCAGCTGAGGCTGAGGCAAGCCCCAGTGTGAACTGTATGTCTGCAGCAAGTTGGCTTTTGGTTTCCTTCCAAATTCCTCTGGCAGCACATTGCTGATCCATGCCCTCCATTGTGGGATGCAAACGTTGCATGGGATGCAGGGATGTCCAGTGTTCTGCAGTGAGACTGGGGATTAAGGGCTTCTTTAGCTTCAGCCTCTTCCCCCTCCCACTAAATCTTTTATCTGGTGTCTGCCAGGTCTCCCAGCAGCTTTGGTGGTGGAGGATCTGAGCTGTGTTTTCCCCCTCTCCCGAATCCGAGCTGCTCTCTGCACATACTCCCTAAACAAGGAGCAGGGCCCTGAGCACGAATTAGCAGATTAAACATCACTTTTTTTGTGGGTTGGTTTATTTTATTATTTTTTATGAAGCATCTTTTATAGCTATGCTGGGGTTAGATTTCATCTAACCCTTGTTTATTTTCTTTGCCAGCCGGAGTTTATGGAGGAGGGAAGGGATGTTATATCAATAGGGGAGTGGCTATTGACACTTGCTGCTATGAAGTGCCTTTATGTGCTTTCAAATGGCAGGATTATGCTCCGGATGGCTCCGTGCCGAAATTGTCTCCTGCTCCATTAACAGCTGAGATATGGAGGCGTGAACTGAACGTGGGGGTCTGACATGAAGGAGGGCTGAATATTGAAGGGCTGAGTTGCACCCACTCTGGCTCTTTTCCCTTTTCTTTTTCCTTTTTTTTTTTTTTTTTTTTAATGAAGAATTCCTACTTCTGAGGATATGCTGAAATTCAGCCTTCTGGGATTCACACCTCCCTTCCAGCAAACCTTTGTGCAGCACAGTCCAGTGCATCTTTGCTAAGGACTCCTGAGGGTGGTGAGAAAACCTTGAGAACTGGTTTTTAGCAGCTCTAATTTCTCCTCATTCTCATTCAGCTATTTCGTGTTCAGCTCCCAGTGTCTGGACTTGGAAGGTTCCCATGTCCAAGCTTCACACCAAACCAGTTTAATGAGAAAAATACTTAAAACAACAATAACGCCTGGATTCAGGTCATGAAAAGATGGGATGCTTCAGAAAGAACATGGATCTCAGCAGAGTCTCCCAATTTGGGCAGCAGCTCCGCTGAACACAGTCCTAAGGCAGGGTTTGTGCCCATGGATCTCTCCCAGCATCCAAGATTTGAAATTTGGTGCTCAGCCCTGCTCCAGCTGTTGCTGCCTGCTGTCCTGCCAGCTGCTCACACTCTGCAGGCAGTGGATGTCCTCTGGATACATCCATGGATTTTTGCCTTGCCCAACAAGTCTGAACATGCTAAAGATCAAGTGAATGTGGTTGGCACTTCCCGTCAATAATTAGAAATGAAAGCAAGCATGAAATAAATGTCTGGGTTATTCTCATGAAAAATTGAGACTCAAGCAAGGATTTCAGAAGCCAGGCTTCTGCCTTTCATTTCAGATTTTGGCCTCTTTCTGCCTTTGAAAAAAAAGGAAAATATAAGTGTAGTGTCTGGGAGCTGGGAACCTCTCCTGCCCCAGGCTTCTCACTGTCATTGATGTCTCCTCTCATGCCACAGGGATACCAGTGCTGGAAAAGAGCTGAATCTGGTGGACAGTCTGGATCACTAGGGATCCTCCCCACCCCTTCCACATGCTCTGAGAAGGGGGAGGTTAACTGAGGAGAAGATGTTTCCCTGTATCCCTTAAAATCTGCCTTTGAACAGAGCTGACTTTGCAGCCACAAACCAAAGGAAACCACCCAAGCCACAAGAACAAATGGAATAATAAAGCCCAGATAATTTGAATGGGTGTGGTTATTAAGGGTTTTGCTACTCCTTGGGCCTGTTAACTTGTCCTGCCCAGAGGCAGTGCATCCTGCTTGGAATACCTAACTTTGGATCACTAGTTTTTCCCTCTGGTCATCCGCTCCTGCTCTGGTTCCTGAGTTGTGAGAGAATAAAGTTACCAGCATCATCCCAGCTTGATCCAGCCTGAATTCTCTGCCAGAGCTTGAGCTGGGCTGCTCAGAGGAGCAGCAGGCCCATACTGGTGGCCCCTGTCAGTCCTGATTCTGCTTGTGCAGGGAAATGGAGAAGAACCTCCTTCCTACAGAGACCAGAGAACCCCAGAATGGTTTGGGTTGGAAAGGACCCTCAAGACCATCTCATTCCACACCTCTGCCATGGACAAGGACACCTTCTAGCAGAGAAGGCTGCTCAAACCCTCATGTAGGTGATCCATGACCTGCAGGATGAGGCACTGGCAGATCACCTTACTCCAGATAATTCTGTGGAGTGGTGCCACCAATCAATGCCCTTGTCATTACATGATTCATTATCAGACCTCAGGATCTGGACTTTAGCTGCTCCACGGGTCAGAGTCATCATTCCCTTATTCCTGGACAGATCAGGAGCACTTTTTTCTGTTCCCATTGCCCCCTGGAGCCAGCACCTTCTCAACCAAGGAATTTTAGGAATGGGGGAGCTATGAGGTGATCCAGAACACCCTGTCTGTGCCTTGCTCCCACTGCAGGGAGGGGAAGATCCCAGAGATCCCACGTGCTGCAGGCTTGTTTTGCTTAGGGTTGGATCCCTGCCCAAAAAAAGCTGCTTGAGGACTCTGGTGCTGCAAACCTTTTCCATCTCCTCATGAGAATGGTGACCTGGACTTCCCTCCTCCATCCCAGACAAATCCCTTTGAGTCCTAGGGGTGAGTGAGCCAGAGCCACAGAGTCCTGCAGCTCTTCCTGCTGGAGGGGACGTGAGCTGTGATGGGTTCTGCCCGTCCTTTCAAACCAGAGCCAGAGAGATGGGAAGGGAGGGAAATGGGGGAAAGGGGGAGGAAGGAGACACAAAGGCTGAGGCTTTGCTAGAAAGGGAGCACAGCACTCCCCAGTCTAATATCTGCCCTTTATTCTGCATTACAATATCTGCAGACTTCCAGACTGGACACGATGCCGGAATCAAGGCTGAAATTACTTTTCAGCCATTCATTCATAACTGTTATGTTTAAAAAAAAAAAAAAAAAAGAAAGAAGAAGAAGGAAAAAAAAAGAGGGAGAGAGAAGGTGGGGGAAACAAAAGTAAATACAAAAAGAGAAATGTTAACATGTGTGGCACAGAATGTGTATGGCAGACAAAGCTCTGCTTGTTCTGCCACAAAGGCTTTGAAAAGCAGGTGTCATAGCAGCTGTACAAGGTTAAAGCACAGGGACCATTATGTACAAAATGAGGGAGTCTTTATCCACAGTCTGCTTCAGCTCTTAAGAATGTGCTTCCTATTGTGCCAGTGTTTGCTGGAAGGACTCCATCTACACAATGGAGAAATTTTTCATTCTCACCTTCCCCCCAACCTCCGTTCCACCATCCAAATCTACAGTTATGGATATAATACAGACCTCTGGCATTCAAGGTCCTCATTGCCCCACACTTCTGAAACAAAAGCTATTGTGCTGCACCATGAAAGGCGACTGCGGCAGAATAAAGCCCTTCAGCAGAGGACCCTGAGAGAGTATTTGTGAGGCTCTCTCCAAAGTTAAAATCCGGGTGAAAACAAAACACTTCCAATTAAAAATGTTCCCTCATTTTGTTTTGTGTGGTTCATTTCCTTTGCTCCCTCTCCCCCTCTCAGAGATGTCCAGAGAGATCCTTGTACAAAAAGGCAAGTGACCTGTCCTTGTTTTCATTCTCAAAGGGAAAGATGGAACAGCAGGAATACACAATTTGGGAGACAAACAGCATTATTAAAAGAAAGAAGTTGGAAAGCAGGCCAGGAAGCATCTTCTTCCCTGTGGGCAGTGTGCTCTGAAACACAAGGTATGAGCTCAGCAATGACACACATTTTTTGGTATTAACAAAGGGCTGACAGGACTATCCCATTCCCAGCTTTTCCATATCCTTCCCCACAGCACATCCAGCAGGCCTCAGGTGTCTCTAGAGGGAGCAGGACAGATGGTCCTGACTTTTATTACCTGACTTGTCCCCTGGGCTTACCTTTTAGGCATAGAAGTGTCACAGGCATGGACCTGGCTCCTGTTGTCTGTCCCCAACCCAGACCACCCCTACCAAAAATGAACACTCATCCAAACCCTGAAGCCACTAGAGGTCAGTGAGCACTTTGCTGTCACCCCCAGGAGATGCTACTGGGGTAAACCCAACCTGTTATTCCAGAAATATTCACAGAATCCCACAATGGGCCAGGATGGAAGAGACCACAGTGGTCACCTAGTGTCACCTCCCTGCTCCAGCAGGGCCATCCCAGACCACATGACACAGATTGTGTCCAGACAGCTCTGGGATATCTCTAGTGAGGGAGACTCCACACCCTCTCTGGGATCTGTTCAGTGCTTGGCCACTGCCCAGGAAAGAAGTTCTTCCTCCTGTCCAGGTGGAACTTCCCAGCCATCAGTTTCCCATTGCCTCTTGTCCCTAGGCACTGAGAAGATTGCACATATTTTCTCTCTTGTGCTGCCACTCCCTTCTTTCCATGGGATGTGTCCCCATGTTTGTGGCATGATCCTTACGGCTTGCACACCCTTCCTGGGCTCTGGAAGCATCGGGGTGTAACTGAGGAGGCAGCACGAGGCTGGAATCTGCTGAAGGTGACTGAAATGAGGGGGATATCTAAGGAATGTTGAGCTGGAAGGGAATCAATGTCCCCAGGGTGGTGATTCACCCCCACAGAGGGTACACTGAGGTGGAAACTCCTGGCTGTAAAGGGGGTGTGTGCAAAGGTTGTGGTTGTGTTAGGCACCCAAGATCTGTGCCTCAAATTTCCCACATTAATCAGTATCTTTGGGATTGGAGAGCAAAACAGGGAAGGCAGAGAGAGTTTGAGCTTGATTTGTCCATATCTGGCTGTTTTCAGTATGAATTTTGTATACAGTGTGTCTGGTGGGGTGTGGAGACAGGCAAGGGAATCTTTGGCTCAGCAGCTCCTGCAGTCCATGGCGAGCACGACTCACTGTAATTAATGTCCCTTTGAGAGCACTGCCTGGCCTGTGACACCAACCCCAGCCAGACTGTGCAGCCAGGATGCTGACTGCAACTTGCACAGGTAAGGATGAAGAATTAAGCCCCAGAACCCTTGCACTCCAGCAGGTGACAAAGGCTGGAGTTGCTCTTCCGTCCTCAGGCGCTTGGGTGGGAGCTCAGGTTCCAGCTGGGAGTCCCCAGGAAAGGATCCCCTCTGGCTCCTCTCCAGTGTCCCCAAATCCCTGATGGCCTCCCCTGCAGTGGGAACGTCTTTTCCATCAGCGCCTGCCCAAGGTTTTGGTGCTGCCTGGGACACATGTGACCAGGTGCTGGTGTGACACACTGGTTGTTGAGCTCTGTGCATGCACAGCCTTGGTGATGTCTACGGGTGTGATTAGAGTTATAAATGCCAGGAGTTAAGGACAGGGACCAGGATGGAAAACCAGAGAGGATGTGTGGAGGGTGGCCCTCCATAACCAGGATGGCCACAGAATCCCAGCATGATTTGAGTTGGAAGAGACCTTAAAGCTCATTCAGTCCCACCCCCTGCCATGGAAAAGGACACGTCTCACTATCCCAGGCTCTCCAAGCCCTGTCCAACCTGGCCTTGGACATTCCAGGGATCAAAGGGCAGCCACAGCTTCTCTGGGCACCCTGTGCCAGGACCTCAGACCTCACCACCCTCAAAGGGAGGAATCTCTTCCTAGAGACTTACCAGCTTCTCTTGACACTGTGCCATCAAATGAGTTATAAAACTCTCTTGAGGAACCTTGGTCCCAAATTGTGAGAAGCATTTGAGCTTCTCTCTGTGTGCCCCTGAATGGGTTTCATTTATGTTGTATTTTAATCACCTGGGTGCTTTTTGAACCCTGCTTTTAGGGAGATGTTGCTGTCACTGTACCTTTATCAGGTCTATTCCCAGCTGGATTTTCCTCTGGCATTGGTGTTAGCACCCCACCCTTTCCAGTGCAGTGACAGTGACACTGGAGGAGTTAATCCCAGCTGACAGCTGGACGATTTCCATGAGCCCAAGAGTGAATTAATGCCAGGAGTGGGGGAAGACTGGACATCATGGCTTGGCTTCCAGACACGGAGGTCTTTTGAATATGAAACCAAACACTTGGGACCACTGAGGCAGAGTGACAACTGCACTGCCAGTTCTTTCTTTGTGACACAATCATCCCCCTTTCAAGGGGTACAAATGTTCCCTAGAATGAAGATCCAATGGCAAATAGCCCATGAACAGTTTTTCTGCCTCTTGGCACTATCACCTTCCTCAGGAGAGACTTGGATTCATAGTTCTTGTGTGGTTTGTGGGCAGAGGGAGAAATGGAGCTGGGAAAGCAGCTGATGTCAAGAAATGAGCTAATGAAGGGAGATCACAAAGTGTGCAACCCCAGACGCTTCTATCTTTCTCTCCAGTTACCTTGGTAACTGGGTAGTGATATGATGTTGCTTGGTTTTGTATCCTGCAAGTAAAAGAAGCTCAAAGTACCCACCACTGACAAAAATATTGGGAAGATATCACATTCATCTACAAAACAACAATTAAGTTGTGGCCTTGCTAGATGCTGTACAGAAGGGGGGATGTATCTCCCCCAAAGCCTGGATGAAATGACTTCTATTTTCCTATGAGCCAGCAATTTAGTGCAGCTTTTTATGGGATTTCTCAGGGCCAAATCAAAGGGATCACGCCAGGACAGCTCTTTTCAGGGACATGGCTCACTGAGGCTCTACATCCTTTCCTCTGTAGTCCTTTCTGCTGATGATAATGTTGGTTAAAGGCAGATATGGGTTCCTGGTGAACAGAAATGGGCTTAGACTACGTGTGATGGACTTTCTTAAGGGGGATGTGGAAAACCCAGCAGCTCCCAAGGGTGTGGAGACGTCTCTGACATGAGGAATGACATTTGGTGTCAATAGTGGGCCTAGGCAGGAGTGCACCCAGTGACCTCTGTGGCCAAGGGGCTGGACTCACTGGTGCTGCCAGGAGTTCATTCTTTCCCCCAGTTCTCAAATACTGAGGCATTTATTCTCTCCAAGGGGGTCAGCAATGCTGCTACATCCCAGTAACTTTCCCCAACACTCCTCCAGCTCTACTCAGCCCCAGTGGGTGGGATGGTTTGGAGTGGTCACAATGGAAATGGACTTTTTTCCAGCCACTCTACCTGACCAATCATCAGCTCTTGCTGCTGTATTCCTCTTTCCCAGCTTTATCTGTGGTCCCCAGCCCTGAGGTCTGGAGTAACAGTGTCACCCAGGTGTGTCCTGGGTGTCCTGACACCCATGCTGTCCCACAGTCTGGAGAAATCCATGGTCTGTTTCCCACTGCTTTGCTCCTCCTGGTCCAAGCGTTTCCTTGGTCTCCTTACAAAACCTGCAGCAAATTGCTGAAATTAAATTCTCCCTGTAAGTCAAAGACTCAAAAAGGAAAAGGAAGTGAGAAAAACAGTTGAAAGGGGAAAGATTCACCCAGGAGGGGAGGAAGCAGTCTGCTGAGGAGGAAAAATGCCCAAATAACTTATTTGATTTTTAATATCATGTCCTTCCCAGCCTCTGCACCTGCAGGCATTGAAATGAGAAGGGAAAAGTCAGGCTGGGAATCTTGTCAGCTCTGGATGTAAAATCTGGATAGCCAGAATTTTATAGGTAAACCCAGAGCCTCTGGGGGAAATGGGAGTGTTATCTTCGCACCAATCTCTTTTGCCATTCCCATGCTTCCTTTGCTGTTCTGCAAATCCCTTGAAGTGGGACCTGGGGACTTCGATACTCAGTGCCAGAGGGAAGAGGTTGGTTTTAAAAGAGGATATCATGGAGAAGGTAGGACTGGATCCAGGGAGCTGTCTCTTTCTGCATCCAGGTGGAATATCAGAGGCCCCAGGGGGCCGGTGAAGGTCTGTAACTAAAAATTCCAAACCTGGCTTCAGGAAAAGCACATGGCTTGCTTTTGGCAATGCTGAGAAGAAGTTAAATTTGATTTTAAAATATCAAATAAACCACATTTCTGGCTGGATATTCGTTTGACCATAGCTTTAAACAGGTAGAGAATATGGTGAGATTTGACGTTAGGAAATTCTTATCTGTGAGGGTGGCAAGGCCCTGGCACAGGGTGCCCAGAGCAGCTGTGGATGCCCCTGGATCCCTGGAAGTGTCCAAGGCCAGGATGGACAGGGCTTGGAGCATCCTGGGGTAGTGGAAGGTGTCCCTGCCCAGGGCAGGGGGTGGGACTGGATGAGCTTTAAAGTCCCTTCCAACCAAACCATTCCATGATTCCATGATCACTGGATATCTATATGCATAATTTATATCTTACTTATTTTTTCCAAACACTGACAGTTGATCAAGGTCCCCAAAACATGGAAATAAAAAAAAAAAAGTAGATCAGTTATAGTGCTCTGATTACCAACCTTATTTGCCTGCATAAATCCCTAATATTTTCCTTTTAAAGGCAAAACTGAATTGCTATTACAGAGAGAACAGGCAGAGACAGGGCATAGGCAGCAGCAGCGATTTGAAGCCTGTGAAATCCCTGCACTCCTGGCACGGCCCCAGCCACTCCTGCGTGGTGAAGCACATGGAAAATGCAGATCAGACATGGATGGAGTGGTCCCTGCCACGGCTGGAGGGTGTTTTCCTTTCCCAGTGCCTGGCTGTGCGTTCAGGGCTGCCCAGCCCACGGCCACTGGCGACAGCTCAGCCTGACAAGTCAATAAAAGGGAGGGAAGAGGGAGAAGAGCAACAACGCACTTGAAATGGGCCGGAAAGGCTGCAAAGCCTAAATGTGTAAAGCTTGGCTAAGCAGAGTTTGGGGGGAGGGAGCAGTGATGAGGAGGAGGAGGAGGAAGGTGGGCTAACAGCCTTTTCAAAAATATATTTCTTTTTTAATCAGTGTGCAGTGGTTGTGCAGTGCCTCAGAAGAAGCAGCAGAGTTCTCCCACCAATTAACCCCAGCCCTGTGCTGTGCCCTCAGGGGTGCCCGGCTGTGTGAGCACCCTTATCTTTGTGCCATCTTCTCCGAACGCCAGAGCAGGGGTCTGGCTGGAAAACCGCAGAAATTTCCTCCAGACAATAAAATGATTCAATTTACTGCCCATAATAGAGGGAGTCCGTCAGGCGGGGTGAGGAGGCAGGCTGGTGCTGCATCGCTGAGTTTCTGCTGCCATCCTGTGGCAGCGCCGCCGCCCTGATTTTGCCGGAGAGACTTTTTTTGGATTGAGGAAGATCCAAAAAATCACAGAATCACAGAGAGAATCAGAGAATCATGGAATGTCCTGGGCGGGAGGGCACCCACAAGGCCCACACGTCCCTCTTGTCCCCCCTTGGCCTGCTCTTAGGGCTGGGGCTGCTGCTGGCACCTCCCTGCCTCATGCACCCAAACATTTGGTGCTTTTACCCTGCCAAACTGATGGTTTTGCAAAAATCTTTTGTAGGGGAAGTTTCCTCTGAGTTTTAGGATCTGCAGGGTTAATCTGTGCTCTCTTCTCCACCGTAAAATGTCCTTTTCTTCCCCACCTTGGCTTGGTGTCTTCCCATCACTCCTGCAAATCATGAAACCTCCGTGGATTGTGCAATTCCCAAAGAGACAAAATAATTTTAAACATTCGTATACTCAGGTCACAGCCAGAGATCTTTTTTATTGAGTTCAATTTAAAGCCACCACCCGCCAGACATCCCATGCAGGGTCAGGCTGCTCCCCCAGTGACACAGTGACAAAGTGGGGGGCTCTGGTCACATCCCATCCTCAGGGTCTGCAGGACCTCCTCCTTCAGCCTGGTATCAGGGGGAAATTATTTCCTCAAATTTTTGTGGGGTGATTTGCAAACACAGAACCCTGGAAATACTCTGGATATGGCCAGTGACACATTTACAGGGCTTTTTTGTCAAAGTGATCCCTGCAGGAGAAACACTGTCATTACTTTCCATGTGAAGGTTTTTCGTAGTTCCACTACTTGAAAAAATAATGTAGGAGAAAGAGAGGAAAATAGGGAGAAAAGAATAGGAAAACCCAGGAGGGACTCTGCAGTTTTACCCTGGTTTGTCCAGTGAAGAGAGAGGAGGAGATGGGAGAAGATACCTGAGAGGAGAACAGGATGCACAAATCTTGAAATAATTTGACATTCTTGTCTTTTTTTTTTTTTTTTTTTTTTTTTTTTTTTTTTTTTTTTCTGGAAAATCAACACAGGATGTGTATTAAACACACTAATGGTCTGAAATGGGGGTTCAGGCAGCCTTGAATTAAGGAGATTGCACAGACACATCTCCTCTCTGGAATTATGTGCCAGCCCCACTTTGGTTGACTTTCCATTAATGTTTACCCAAAAAAAACTGAGTTGAGGAATTTTATAAACAGAAAATTGAGCATTTTATAAAAAAAAAAATAAAAAGGATACCTGCTTTTCTTGAAGGAGTAACAGTGAGCAGCAAAGAATACAGATATGACAAAAACAAGGGGGAAAATGGACTTTTCTACAGTGCAACTATGCTTTCCTTTGTGAATGTCTTTTCTACCTACATGGAACATCAATGGATGCTTTTAGTAGAAAAAAAAATTACTAATGATTTTTAAATGCAAATATGCAATGCAAAGGATCTGCAGGCACTACCCCTAATAGTCTGGGGACTTCTTTTCTTTCTGGGCAAGGACTTTTCCTTCTCTTGCAGCGCAAGCATGACCATGGCTTTGGAATTCCTGACCTGTTGGGAAAGCTGACCTAGAGAGGAAAAATAAATCCTGACTCAGTCAGGGATGGTGGAAGAGCTGATTGCTGGCCCCTTGTCCCCAGTGGACTTTGCTGGAGCCTTGCATGGACATCCACCCTCATTCCTCACGTCCTGCAACTTCCCTCTTTTATTCATCCTAAAATCTGACTCATGAAAATCCCTCCTTGTTTGTTTTTACCTCTATGCAGAGCCCTGTAAAACTGACTGAAAGGCACCTTGAGAGGTCTTCAGTCTGGACCACACAGGTTTTCTTGGGAGTAAGAAGGAAACACGTGAAAATAATAATAATAATAATAATAATAATAATAATAATTAGAGTAGTGCCCATGCCCTTTCTGGCTCCACAGTGCAAGAGAGTCTTGCCAGGGTAAATTTTGTGTTTCCAAACGAACTGCAGACACACAATTGTTCACTTCAATGCCAGGCTTTAGGTTCTAGGAAAGCTGAGGGCTGTATTATGTGCAAGCACAATTCCTGAATTTCCAGGGGGAATCTCTTGGTGTTAAAGCAATGAGAAGGAAACAAAGGCTCAGAGAGGAAAGGCTGGGAATGCTGTTTGTGACAGATGTGCCTGAGCCTTTCGATTCTGGCCACAAAGCCTGACACAGGAATTTGCCATCTGTTTTGGCTTTGGATGGCAAAAATCACCCTCCTCCCTCCCCCCACAATGATCTGCTGCTGCTGGAGCAGGTTTAACATGGATTTCTGTGTGTAAGAATGAGGGGATTGACTTGTGATGGCATTCCAGTAGTTCACCTCATGGCTGCAGCATTCCAGGGGTGGGATGGAGCTGCAGGGGTCATTCCTGCTCCTCTGGGGAACTCTTGGCTGAGCAGGAGCACTGATCCATGCTGGGATCTTGCAGACAGATGAGAGGAGCTGGGATGTCACTGTGTTCACTCTGATTTCCCTCTGGGAATCACTTCCCAGGGAATTTCTTCAGACTGCTTGCTTTGGTGGGAATCCATGCTGCAAAGGGAGATTTGGAAATAGAGGCTTTCCAAGAAGGCTGAAGATGAGGATTTGGTCCTGGGATGGCTCAAGTGGATTTGAGCTCAGAGATGGCTAGTGGGGGTCAAGTAGAGGTTTTTTGGTAGTGGCCAGGAGGTTGAAAAATGCTGTGTTTTTGGGAAAATGTGGAGAAGTAAAGCATCAGGACATGTTTCTGGGAAAGTAGAGCACCAGGACACGTGGATGAGCACGACATAGAATTGTGTCTTCTGTGAGCTGTGGGGAAAATAATTTTGTTTCCTGGAAAGTACTGAATGGCAACCTCATCCCTGTCATAAGCTGACCTCAGTTCGGTCTTAGCTCTGTTCCTACCTTGGATGTGGCAACCAGAACACTCCAGCTCTGGACTCCCTGCAGCCTTTCTGCTTCCAGAGGTTTCCAACATCCACTTCCAGGGCCTGGGATTAAAAAACCATTTGTGATTTCTTCAATACATAGAAGCTGAAAAACATCAGAGCTCTATTACCCAAAACTGTGTTGATCTGATTTGTCAGGTGACCACTGCACATTAAATTTATATACTTTAATTTATATAATATGCAGTTATTTATTTTATTTAGTTCTTCCTTTCTACCTCTAACAAACAGGAAACTCTTCCATGGCTTGTTTCCAGTATGAAAATTAATGAAGATGGCAGGATTTAGTATATCAGAATGCCTTGGGATGTTTGAGGAGCAGCGTGACACCACCTCTGAAGTCCTTTTGCATGTAAAATGGGGCTTTTCCAGGCAGGTCCTCCTTCACTGAAGTCGATGAAGTCTGACTGTCTCACAACAAGATTCTGTAATAATAATAATAATAATAATAATAATATCATCATCATCATCATTATAATTATAATTATAACAACAAACCAGTATAGACTGGATGGGGTTGAAATTGTGTAACAAATACAAGAGTAGTGATTATGATTTATGTAGTGACATTATAGACTCATCAAATGGTTTGGGATTAGAAGAGACCTTAAACAGCCTTTTGTTCTTCACCACCTGCACTAAACACCTTGCACTAGACCAGGTTGCTCCAAGCCCCATCCAACCTGGACTGGAACACTTCTATGGATGAAGGGATAACTCCTGTGTCACCCAGAAGTACGACAACAAAAGTATTTGTATACAAATGTGTGAGGAGAAATGGCATAAAGTGATCAATAAATTATTTCAGGTGGAAAATGCCTGTCCATCCAAACCCAGGAAGGAAAGGAGACGAGGCTGGCTGGCAGCAGGAGCATCCATTTCTGGAAAAGGAGTTTATGGAAAGGCCCTGTGTGGTTTAGGAGCTTGTCCCTGGGACTATCACCCCATGCTCCATTGAGGATACTGGCACTGTTTGGGTCACACCACTCTTGTTGTCACTCAGAGCCATGAAGTTAAAGCTAAATACACACATGAGTTTGGGCAGTACTTACCTTCTTGCTTGGAAAGCTCTGTTCCAGGAGATCCGTTGCTCGGGGGTGTATTTAATTGCAGTTAATTGCACGGGTGTTTACCTTGTAATGGAGTCAGTGACACAAGGTCCTGGATCTGCAGCCAGGTCCTTGTTCTTTCTTGCCAGGCTTTAGGCTTTGCTCGTAGATATCTCTGTCTGGGTTGTCTCCCTCCAGTGACTTGATTTATTCCCAAATCTCTTGTTCCCAAACACCAACAGACCTTGGAACAGGCTGCCCAGAGAAGCTGTGGCTGCCTCACCCCTGGAAGTGCCCAGAGCCAGGTCAGAGGGGCTTGGAGCAACCTGGGATAGTGGAAGGTGTCCCTGGGCATGGCAGGGGCTGGAACTGGATGGGCTTCTTCCAACCAAAACCATTCTGTGATTCCATGATCCAGAGAAGGCACATTGGCCAAAGCCCTCCCAACTCGGTCTGTACGTGTGTCCAGGCGCCAGTTCTGGGGACTGCAGCCCCTGGAACCCCCTGTTGAATGCACCTGAGCTGGGCACGCTTCAGTAGGGGGCAGTTTTAAGCCTCTGGTAGAAACATGAAAGGCTGCAGAGTTGAGTTGAGTTGAGGTTGGATAGAAAAAGGGCTTTCCCTAAATCTTTCCCTAAACCTCTGGTGTGACTCCTCCTTAATGCAAACCAGGGAAACAACCAGTGATTCATGATTCTGCTGAGCTCTTTGTGGTGGACAAAAGTTCCACCTGCCCACACATTTCCCCCAGCTCCTCCTGGGAATAGGCAGGGGAGAAACACTTGAGAGATTGTGTGAAGTTCACCCTTCCTGAGAAGCTGCTCATGCTTGGACTTGTCCAAAGAGCTGTTGTGGTGGAGCTCATGAGCTTGTGCAGGGAAAGTGCTGCTCGTAGCTCCTTGAAGACCCTGAGAGCAGAAGCTGTGGGTGTTGTTGTGATGTGTTGGGACAAGCAGGGTGACACTGCTGCCTGCGCCCTCCTGTCTGACCCTGCCCCTCTGAGTCACCCCCTCCACCCAGCCCTCCCTGCAAAACATCCTCTCTCTCTAGATTTCCTTGTGCGCCCAGCATTTCTGAAACAAAGCTGGCTGTGCCATTCTGTGTTGGAGGTCATATCATGTTGGAAGGAGTGACTTTTTGGTGTGGTCTGGCTCTTTTATGGCAGCTGCCTTTCTCACCTCATGACTGACACCGTCAAGTCAAACTTAGTGACAGAAACCATGGCCAAGTAACACTATTAGAACCCTTCAACCTCATGTAGCTAATGAAAATAATAAATAATTTTTTGGGGCCATGTTGCTAAAAAAAGAAAATCGCAAGAAAGTACATTTTGTCTGGACCACAATGTTTTTTCTGAACTCTCCTCTCCTCTCCTCTCCTCTCCTCTCCTCTCCTCTCCTCTCCTCTCCTCTCCTCTCCTCTCCTCTCCTCTCCTCTCCTCTCCTCTCCTCTCCTCTCCTCTCCTCTCCTCTCCTCTCCTCTCCTCTCCTCTCCTCTCCTCTCCTCTCCTCTCCTCTCCTCTCCTCTCCTCTCCTCTCCTCTCCTCTCCTCTCCTCTCCTCTCCTCTCCCTTTCAAACCTCTTCCTGTTCGTGTAAGCACAGTTAGAAATAGAAGTGCCATTTTGAAATGAAAACTAGAGAGAGTTTTTCCTGGGCTTATTTTTATACAAAGTTCTTGGCTTTTCTCTCCTCAGATGTTTAAAAGCAGGCCAGGCAGAAACTTCTCCTGAGCTCATCTGCTGCCACACTCCTCCTAGTTCTGTGTTTTGCAGGGGTTTTGCTCTTTCCAAAAGCCCCAGACAAAATGAGAGCTCTCAAGTTCCCCAAATCTTTTATAAATAACTCATACAGAACTCCTTAGTCCTGAGAGTGGTTAAGCCACCATTCCATGTGGGTTTACCTGATTTCAGGGGTATTTGAGGCTTGTAGAACTTTCCAAGCTCATTTTTCCTGACCTTTGCCAGGTGCTGTGCCTGGCAGTTTATCTCCTTGGCCACGCAGGAGTTCAGGAGGCCAGGAAGGAGGGATGCAAACAAAGGTGTTATTACCATGCATGTTACTTAGCCCTCAATGGCCAGAAGAGAGGCAAGAGTATTCCAGCACAGTGGTACTTTTTCCTAAAAAAAAAAAAAAAGAAAAAAAAAAAAAAAAGAAAAAAGAGGAAAAAGGACTTTAATTGCAGCCTGCAATGTTGTATAAATGGAAGATCTAAGTTTTAATTGAAAAATAATTATAACCACTTAATCATTTTAAATGAGGGCTGTAATTGCAGTCAGTTCATAATAGCCAAATACAGACACTTAGATTCCTGCAATAAAGCAGGGATGGTACAGCTTGATTTGCTAATAGCTCTTCCACTTCTCTCCTCTTTTGTCTCAAAGATTAATTCAGGCAAGGGCTATTAGTGCCGTTAATTGGTTCTGCAATTTAGACCTTGTGCTTGTGAATGAGTGACTGATGCAGACCCATCAGCCAATAATGTGAACACTTTGTCAATGTGTTCCTCATTGTCCGGCTCCGCAGAACTCCCCCGGCAGCTCCTCCGCCACCCAACCCCGGCTCCCCAGAGGGATCAGGAGGAGCAGGGCTCCTCCGGGGTGAGGGATTCACTTAGCTTTAGATAGGTCACCCAGATGTCTTTGAAAGCACGGCTGGCTTATGAATAAAATAATTAGGCAGTCCAGGCGTCCTCCTTGGCAGGGACAAATCCCATATTCAAGAGAAATCTTCTCTACTGTGGTGGAAGCAGGAGTTTCAGTGGGGTTGTGAAGGTGGTCAGGAGATGTGTTAGAGGAAGAGTGGACCCTGCAGGTGAGAAGGGGCTGATGGCTCCGGACAGCACCCCAAGAGGGGTATTCCCGCCAGCAGCAGCAAGGCTAAAGTGAGGTTAAATCACTTAAATCACAGAGAACAGCACAAACTCTACTTTTTAACAGGTGTAATTTCCCACTTAAGCAGTCACAGCATTGGCGATGGGCAGTGGGCACAACTGGAGGGACTTGGAGCAGCTTTCAGTGACATTCCTTATAAAAACACCCAGGGAAGGCTTTGTCCTTGCTGTGTCCCTGTTGGGTGAGATAACTGAGATGAGTTACACAGGACACATCAAGTTTAGGTGGTTGAAGGAGTTCAATCCTTAGCTATTTTCACTGTGAGATCCTCCCAGAGGAGAAAACTGTCCTTTTTGTTAAAGTAAGGAAATTTTTGGTTGGGAACGCTGCTTCTCACACACCAGGACCCTACTCTTCTGCCTGCTGTACATTGGCACATTTTGAAATAAATGGGTGATAATTTGGACAAAATTTGTCCCTTTGCAGGTATCTTGCACAGCCTACCCAGGGATCGACATGTACCAAGTGGAGACGCTTTTTCCAGACCTTCCAAGTTGATTGAATGCAAAGTGAATTTATCCTTTGAGTTAATGCATTGAACACAATCGTTGGCTGCCATGAGTCTTTTCCGTCTCCAGGCGATCCCGGTGGTGACAAACACAGGGAGTGTGTTTGTGCTCTGGACTCAGGCTCTATATTTAGCTATGTGATACTGGGAAAGCTTTCCGTGATTAAGCTCTGTTGACCGATACTGAAAGTAATTAACAGCCCCAACATGGAGTAGGCGAGGTGTGGCACCAGGACTGGGTGTCACTGGGACCAAAAAATGTCTGGGAGAGAGAGCTGGTTGTGAAAGTACGTGAATCACCAATCCTGTTCTTTTGGGGGAAAAAATGGAAAATAGGGTAGTGTTCCATTTAAACCTGAGGACTGTTTGGACTTGTCTTTTCCTTGGCTGGTGTTTAATATTGGGCATTAATTTAATGAATGATGTGTAACAAACATCAGTATTAGACACAACATTTTTGGAATTGATAATTGAGGCTCTGGGATTTTAAGTGAGAGTGACATTTCTGTTGGAGCTTCATGAGTAGAGCTGCTCTGCTTTAGACATGGGAACAGACTGGGCGACTTTCCACCGTCCCTTGCTTGGTTCTCTCAAAAAGGTGCAGGACCAAAATAATCTCTGGGAGATTTTGCTCCCACAATAGGTTGGATCTTCCTCAGAAGCAGCATTACAGGGAAGTCCTCAAGGCATTGAGGCCAAGCATCTGGAAGAGACTCCAGGGTCCTTGAGCAAGGGTGAATTCAGCCAGGTGACAGAGGTCCACTCCTTCATACTTCCTCCCGACCTTCCACTTTCACCACCTAAGTGTCACCCCACTGAGCTCCAATTCTGAAGGTCCCTCCTTGACCCCTCCATACGCTCTGTCTATCTGGCACTGCTGAAACAGGGCGCCTTATCTCCTCTTCTGCACATTCCTTGTTCCTCTCCAACCACAGACGGGTTGGTACCTGTGGGAAACTGGGCTAGGAAGAAAGCAGTGAGTGATGGAGCAGAATGGGCAAACAAGGCATTACCCCACAGAGGCATTTTCTGCAATAAGGCCAGGTTTCTTAGGGTGCTCTGGTCTTACAGCCGGTCTGCTCTGCCATCCTCCTTTGTCCATGGAAACAAGTCCAAATTCCTATTTGGATGAGTGGTATAAAACAATAATAAATGAGGATATGCAGCTTTATCTATGTTTCCCCTTGGTCCTCCCACAACAAACTGCAGGTTCACACCTTTCACTCTTCAGCAAGTGCTGCCTTTCCTGTGGTCTCCCAGCCCAAGCTTCTTGAGGTATGCCCAAACGCCCATTGCTACAAGATTCCCTTTTTTATACATTAACCTTGGCTTAAATGTTTTGGTTGAGCCAGATGGAGCCATGCTAATAAATCATGGAATCATTTGGGTTGGAAAAGCCCTCTAAGATCAAGTCCAACTGTTCCCTTAGCACTCCCAGGTCAGTCATGTCCCCAGGTGCCACATCCACACATCTGTGACATCCTACCAGGGATGGGGACTCCTCACTTCCCTGGGCAATGCTTGACAACCCATCCCATGAAGGAATTTTTTCTAATATCCAATCTGAACCTCTCCACTTGGCTCAAAAGCGTCATCCTTGCCAGGAAAGGATTAGGCTCTCCATAATTTTTATGTTTCATCTGATTTAAGCCCCTCTGTGCTTGGTCTCCTGAGGTGCCCTGGTGTTCCTGTGGAAGCTCTCCAGAGGGACCCACTGGTCCCGTCCGGCCGTGCCTCTGCCTGGAGGGAGAAGGTAAACAGAGAGCGAGCTGGAACAAATGGCTCTTGGTACCGAGCGAGGAAATTATCTCACCGAAACAGATAAAGGCAAGGGGAGGTTTGCGTGGTGCACCCAGAGCTCTCTTGACTGCTGGCGTGACGTAGGCAGTGCCTCCAGCTAAAAGTCCCTGGTGCCCTGGCTGCCTGCCCCAGACCCAGCTTGTGGAGGCTTGCACGCGCCCAGGACCTGGCTCCCGTGCGCCTGGCACCATGTCGGTGACAATCTGCCAGTCCATGGGCTTTGTGGTGTCCGCCCTGGGCATCGGGGGCATCATCGCCTCCACGTGCATGGACCAGTGGAGCACCCAGGACCTGTACAACAACCCAGTGACAGCCGTCTTCAACTACCAGGGCCTCTGGCGTACCTGTGTCCGGGAGAGCTCCGGCTTCACCGAGTGCCGCGGCTACTTCACCATCCTGGGGCTGCCAGGTAGGGCCTGATGGTGCCAGGAAAGAGGTGGGAGGGGGTGGGACACAATCTCTGTGTGGGGAGTGGTGGATTTTCAGTGGGCAGCCCAAATTTCAGCCAAAGAGGACCCCGGGTTCTCACCCTGTTTGGAAAACAAGTCACTGGAGATACCTCAAGACAAGCCCCCTCCCATGGCCAAGCCAAGGTTCAGCAAAACTCGTTATGGGTAATTATGCATCCTGAGGTGTTGTCCAGGCTGCTCAGTGCGGAGATTTGTCCTCTGTGCTGTGGGTGTCTCTGGCTCAGATTCCTGCCCCAGCTGTGTGGCTGTGTGTGGCTTTCCACCAGAAGCCACTAATAGTCTTGTCACTGGAGAAGATCCTTTCCTAAGAGGATATGTCACAGTTCAGCTCACTGTATTTCTATTTGGGCTAACACTACCAGGCTGGATTTCTCCCTAATTCTCCTTTGGTTCCAGTTTTTTCTGCCACGGGAATAATTCCCGTCCTGGTTGTGGCCCAGAGTATCTCGGGGTGCAAACAATTAGGTTACAACAGGATTATCTGGGGTTTCTTCTTGCCTTAATACAGTGAGAAAAAAGGCACTTAGACTCATATACCCATCTGGCCTCTGTGCTTTGATACAGCCAGAATGGAGGGAAGAAACCAATTATATCAGGAAATCACGGCAGAACTTCTGCAAAATGGCATTTCCAAAACACACAGAAAAGGGCATTGTGCACAAAAATTACTTCTCTCAAGAGAAGGCACAAATCAAACCAGTATAACCCAGTGTGGCTGTGGCCTCAGACACCAGCTGTGGAGGTGTTTCATCCCCTGCCGAAGAATGACATCCAAAGAAGGGTGTTTGTGCAGGGCTGGCATTCACACACTGCTCTCCCAGTCAGCAAAGCTGAACAGCTTCTCCAAGAGAAAACTTAGGGAGCAAAGGGCAGGACAGGTTGGTAAAACCCACTGGGTTAATGGTTGGACTTGATCTTAGAGGTCTTTTCTAACCTTAATGATTTTAGAAAGAGATTAAATTTACCATGTGAGGAGTAAATTGAGGTGTAAAAACCAAACCCTCCCCATACAGATGCTCCGACAAGACACTGCAGTTCTTCCAGTTCTTGCAGCTCTTCCTCAGTTCTTCTGCACAAAAAGCTTAAAATCACAAAAACTAACTCTACAAAAGAAGCAATTAACCTTTTCAAGTGTTCGGGTCTGGGAACTACTCTAATCTTTGAAGAAATCAGAATACTTGAGATTTGAGGAGTTTTGTTCTTTCACACCTTTGTCACTGACCTCAGTCCCTACAGAAAAAAGCAGAAAATGAGGGGTGGTTTCTTAGCAATTCCAAAACTTCCAGACTGGTGTCTGTTGGGTGGGTATTAATATTCTAAAATGGGAATATTGAGGGGATGGATTTCCTTCATTAGCAGGATTTTCCTGGATTTAGAGGGGCTGCTGTAAATCAGTGTGTCCATGCCCCTGCCCACAGAAGGGGATGGAACCAGGTGGTCCCTAAAGTCCCTTCCAACACAAACTATCCTGGGTTTCTGTGTTTCCATCATTCCTCAGATCCATCTCATAAGCTCTGTGGATCCCTCCCAGCCATAAACAGAAATGGGCATCCTATCCTAAATATTGGGGTTTCTGATGAAGCCCTCATCTTAGAGTGGAATTCCCACTTGTGTTTGCCAGGTTTATTGCTGTCGCCTACAAAAAGGGATATAAAAAAGCACAAGGAATAAAGGACAGCCATAAAAAATAAAGGTCGTGGATGCCTG
The DNA here is from genome assembly GCF_031753505.1 of Anomalospiza imberbis. NCBI lineage: Eukaryota > Metazoa > Chordata > Aves > Passeriformes > Viduidae > Anomalospiza > Anomalospiza imberbis. The sequence goes on along the minus strand of NC_089690.1, from coordinate 20,929,551 downwards.
AGCTCCCAGAGTTGCTGTCCTCACCCTCAGTGGTGTTGGGGAGATGGCGTGGGCTCAGTGTGAGGGAATATGAATATTTATGTGCTTTGTCCCAAATGATCCTTTTCATGACCAGTGCTATCAGTGCTGCCCTACAAAATGAGGTGGAATTTTTCCCTTTCTTTATAATGAACTGGGCTTGTTCTTCTGTAGTCACCCCCCTCCCTGCTCCCGTTTTTTGTCCTGTTATAGATTGTCTGACACTTCCAGTCTCTGGAGAAGCTGGAGCAAAGCCTCACGTCCCACTGCTATGCTTTATGGATTGGCTCTGCCTCCTATGGGCATTTCTTCCCACCCACTACCAGCAAAGGTGGCACCCCAGTCAGAGAAGGGGGAAATGATGCTAAAAATCCTATTATTAATTTGTTCAGATACTATTTAAGTGCATCATCCCCATGTTTATTTTAAGTGTGTGGCACCTTGATCCCCATGAAACCCCCCTCACACACTACCCCAGAGTTAATGGTTTGTCAGCATTTCCATTATCAACCCCTATTTATTATCCTGACAATGGCAATTTATATTGGGAACAATAGTGCCAGAGTGAATAAAAATAATAGGACTCTGGCAAAGCAGCGAGGTGACCCGAGCACATCGAGGAAGTTTTGGGTTCCAAGGTTTTTTTCACCTCAATCCCTCACTCCCACAGCAAAGATTAAACTTGTCTTGCCCATCATCTATCTTCAATTTAGCTGGGAATTTTAATTTCAAATAGATTGAGGGAAAATCAAGATAATAGATAGAAATGAGAAATTACCCAGGCAGTTTATGGCTCTGGCTGCTCAGCTATAAACAGTCGCTCTCTGGTGAAATGTGGCACTGGAGGATTGGACGTATTTGTTCTGATTTTGCTTTCTCCTGTTATTTTTTGCTCCCTGCTTTGGTGTGAGATGGTCTGGAGGACATAGTTGGAAACTGAGAACACAAATAAGGGATAAATAGCAAGAATTGAGCTGGGCAATGCTGGTAGTTTCACCTTGTGTGGTGATTATAAGGTGATATCTGCTCAGAGAAGAATTTTGCAGTTTCTCCCAACTTTGCTAAGCTACAATTGCAGGGGCAGTGATTTCCCTGGTGTCTGTGTCGGTGTCTTTTTTTCCACACCTATTCAGGGAACCTTCTTCAGCAATTTTTCTGAGGACATTTCACCTTCAGGTCCAAAGCGCTTTTAACCCCTTCAGAAGGGCTGAGATATCTCTCTGCTGTGGACCAAAGGGTTGTTGGCTTGAAATGGGAGAATATTCTTGCTTTTCCAATGGCAAACTTTGACAGTCTGAGAGCAACTTGTTCAACTTCTCCAAATGATAAAAATGCCCATGTTCTTAGAGTGCTCAGAGGGAAAAGAGCCCATGGGGATGCAACCACAACTGCCCAGATTTTCCATAAATTTCAATTTGGCTGGTGCAGGGTAGCAGCAGTGCATAGATGTTTCCTGAGGAGAATTCATCTGTAGGAAACATCAACATTGGCTTCTCTGGATTTTTCCCTTCTGTATTGATGCTCTGACGAAGTTTTCTTTCATTTCATACAACCCACAACCATTTTGTGGCATAACCATAGCAAATAACCAGATTTTGGAGACAAGGCAGCCATTGGCCAAGGCGACAGCATCTCTGCTCCCTGGAACTGTTCCATGCACAAAGTTTGTAGGGATGGGAATGGGAATGGGATGTGCTAATTGCCATGTCATGATTCCCCACCAGTGATGGCCAGGGCAAAGTCTCTTTCAAGGTCTGTTTCCTGCTTGAAGTCCTTTCACCCAGCCAGGTCAGCTCTGAATTTTGAAACATCTGCAGGCAACTGCTGTAACCTGCTTAAGTCTTTTTAGGTCAAGTTTTGGAAGCAGAAGGATTTAGGTGGTCCAGTAGGCTGGAGATTTGATATATCCTACCAGGGGAGGAGGTGGCAGGGAGCTGAGTACATGTGTCACATTTATTGCTTTGTGCCTTTACACCATGAAAGGATGAGAGACAAGGAAAAAAAAATCCTAAGGGATTTGATATGAGGACCAGAAGAGGAAGGAGCAAGGCTGGGGAGATTTGGGGCTGGGCTACAGCTCATAGATGTGTCGGCAAGTTCAGCCTCATGCACCCCAGGGACCTCCTGAGGTCCCTACTGAGGGACCTCAGAGCACCCTCTTGACCCCCCGCAGTGGTGTGGATCTGAGCTGGGATGGGGTCCTTCCATGACCCACTTCCCTGGCTGAATTCCAGAAAGGCCATTCAGCCCTTCTTATTGTGGACCACACTCATGAAGACTAAGGTGGTCCCGACAATGGAGGGGCAGGAAGAGAAGGGTGGGTTTGCTTAGTCTGGGCCTGAGCAAGCTGGGCTGGTGTGAGCAGCTGGCAGGGTGTGAGCAGTGTTTGCAAATTTGAGAGCAAACATGAGCTGGAGGTGATTTTTGTGGGAGAGGCGGCGATAACATTCAGGAGCTGCCTGGGCCCAGGGACCGGTTTTGAGATAACACAGAGTCAACGCCTGGAGAGATAAAGCAACTATGAGCTGGAATAAAGGGGCACAGGGGAGCGGCCACAAAGCCCCCTTTTTTCCTCATTTGGGTAAGCCACTGGAGCTGTCCCAATGCTCAGTGGGAGCCCTGTTCTCTGCTCCTTGGTGAGCTGCAGCCTCATCATTCCCCTTCCTCAGACACAGCTCAGCATTTCCACATGGATTGGGAAACCCTCTGGCCAAGCATTCAGCTGCTGGAGACAATCCACAGATTGCTTGGAGAGAGATTCCCATCCTTCAACCAATCCTGGCTGTGGTCATCTCCATGGAGTGGCTGGAAATGATCATCAGGTTGTGGTGAAGATGCTCAGGCTTGCTCCACAGCTTTTGTCTCACCCAACCTCTTCTTGGGTTGTGCTCTGAGCCAAGAGTTAAGATGAAACTCTGAGGGGATCTTCTGTTATATGGGCAAATGGGATGAATGTATTTTTCCATATCATGGGCAGCTCAGAAACAACCATTAAAAATAAGCTTAAAATATGAATATTTGAGAACGGCAAAGGAAATGTGCTGGGGAAGGGTTGGGAAGGAAACAAGTTCAGATTTTGTCTCCAGAACTCTTCTTCAAGCATCCACTGAGGAAGATGTGGGAGTTTTGAATTCCTATTCTTTCAAGTATGTTCTAGTCAGAGCAGGAGAAATGGCAATGGGATGGCTGGAGGTCACTTCAGCCAATACTTTTAGGGATGAGCAAACAGAAGCCTCCCAAACCACAACAATTCTTCAAAGATGACAACATGTGGAGTGCTGAGCATGGCTGGGTGTTTAACTCTTAACTGAGGACTGCAGCATGACCATCAGCAGCAAAATTCCTTCCTTGGCTCCATTTTTGGGGACAGCATATGAGTGGGGTATGTCCAGCCTTGTGTTGGTTTCTCTTCTTTGGAGACATGATTCCATCTGGCCCTGCAAATCAAAGCCAGGCTGGTTCTCCTGGACTTTCCTGCACACCTGGAGATTTTGATTATGTTTTTTGACTGCTCCACCATTGCTCTGGGGTTTTGATGTCCCTGAGTAAGAGCCATGGTGAGAAACAGCATCTCCATCCACAGGGGAAAATTCCATTCTGAAGGAAAGGTTACTGAGGTGGCAGGCTGGACATGGCTGTCTTTCCAATAGGTGTCTGGGGGGGATCAGCAGAGCTTGGGGTGTGAGACACTGGAGAAGGAGAAGAAAAGGTCCCCATTGGTTTGAAGAGCAGCTCCTGCTGCATGCAGCTGGAACCAGCAGCCAGGTTGGAGGAAGGAGTGGTGTGTCCCCTCCCACCAAAGCAGATGTGGATATAGGGATGGAAGGGCCACCACCACTGATAGTCCTGCAACTACCCACATGTCCAACTGAGCAGAAAAAAACACAATCATTTAAAAGGTGGCAGAAGTGTTTGGGGAAAAAAAAAAAGCTGGAAAAAATATGTTCACCCATTTAATTCTCAGACATTTAATTCTCCCTCATTGCTTCCCTTTTCCTCCCCAGGGGTTATTTTTACAGTTATTTTTATGTTTTTTATTTTATGACCAGTCTATGGGTTCATTTCTCTGTGCACTGTTGCATGCACTTGGGAATAGGGGTTATGTCTCAAAGGAATATCGCTCCCTGTGACGTGTTCTGGCAAGGTTCAGCCCAGAAAAAGGGATGTGGGCTCTTGCCACTAGATGGCCAGAAACAAGGCGAGTCCTGGGGCATGGGAAGGACAGGAGTCATCCTGGAGAGCTGCTGAGGAGCATCAGGGCTTTGATAAAACCAGATTTTCTAGACTGGGACACAGTTCTGGCTATGGGACCAGAAGGGATAGGATGGAGAACTGACCACATTTTAGTATTTTTTGTCCTTCTATCTTCCAGGTCCTTCTTATCCCTAGTTGATGTCTCAGCTTCTAAGTATTCTCCAGCACTGATCTATCACAGATCATTATCCAAAATGAGGAATTCCCTCATCATTCCTTATCATTCACAGAGGATGAGCAGCTCTTTGCCACCTCTGGCTCTTGAGGGTTCTCTTTCATGGTTTTTATTCACTTTATTATTTTTGCTGGCAACTTTAGATAGGTCAGAACTGACCCTTCCTGTGATACAAGCTTGCAAAAATGAGTGAAAATGATGACATTTGAATAAAGCTGATAGAAGCAAAGACATCTTGTGCCAGACCCGAGAGGGCTGTGATTTCCACCAGACATGGAATTGTGCTCTGGCTGCCCCAGCAGAGCCTCACAAGCCAAGGGATGTCCTGGATGGTTGTTCTCCAGAAGGCAGGAGCAATATCCAAGGTGTAATAACCCCACTGTAGCTCCTCATGGACACAAATAAGCCTTTCCTCTCTTCCTGGTGGCTTTCACATGGCTTCACATCCAGGTGCTGTTGTGGATGGTGCCTGTGGTATGGACAGTTTAAAGCAGGAATTTGCTTCTAGGTCAGGACTGAAGTAAATTGTTTGGAGGGAGATACTGGATGAGAATGGATGAGTGTAAAGCCTGGAACATTCTTGTACCTCACTGACTCCATTGACAGAGTGGCACAGTGGATTTATGTTGCTTCCATGAGCCCAGCCCGCCTCTCCACTGTGATAACGAATTTCCCACTTTTTACATCCCCCATCCCTTTCCCAGGACCATCCCTCCAGTCAACACGGACATGCACCCCCTCAGAAAGGCCATTTCCCAGTGCTCCCTGTGCTCTCCTCCCTCCCACATGGGTTTCAGTGTGTCCTCGTGATGGCAGTGGGGATGTGGGTGGGTGGAGAACAGGGCTGGAGGAGCTTTGCTGGATTAGTTTGGGGCTCTTGGCTTGGTGCCCTGGGTTGTGCTATGGTCAGCATCCAGTGGAAGTTCAGTGATGGCCGAGGGCACTGCAAGGAGCAGCCACATCCCTGGGCTGGGCTGGTGGCCCCACATCTCTGACAGAGCCCTGTGTCTCATTGTGCCTCTTGTGAGGACACCTCCATGGGGGACAGATTGTCTGGTGGCATCAACAGAGGGATGGGGAGGTGGTGGCCTGGGGCAGGTGCTGAATTCCCCTGGGGACATGGTCTTTGCCCCATGACAAGCAAGCAGGAGAGGCCCAATGAGCAGCAAAGGGTTTCAGGGGGCTGGCCAAGCCCCAAGTGGGTTACCCAACACCCGGCAGAGCGTGGCTGCTTAAACGTGGAAGGACAAGCACTTCAAAAGGACAAAAGCTCCTATCTCCAAGCCCTGCCGCCACAAACCTCCCCGGCAGCGAGAGTGAAACTGGACTATCTTGCAAAAACACTTTGAGCAAACAGCGCTCAGTGGAAAGCATCTGATAAGAGCAGCTGCACTGCTGGTGGCTCAGGCAAGAGGACTCTGGTGCCCCATTAGGACTGCAGCTCCCTCGGGGCCGTGCCACCTCCGCTCTCCGGGGACGCACCATGTCCACCACCATCTGCCAGGTGATGGGGTTCCTCGTGTCATCGCTGGGCATTGCGGGGACCATCATGGCGACGGCAATGGACACATGGAGCACACAGGACCTGTATGACAACCCGGTCACGGCCGTGTTCCAGTACCAGGGGTTGTGGAGGAGCTGCGTGCGGCAGAGCTCCGGCTTCACGGAGTGTCGGCCATATTTCACTATCCTTGGGCTGCCAGGTAGGGGCAAAAACACTCCAGGTGTCACCCAGGGGCTCTCCTGGAGCTCTGCACAGTTTTCATCTGAAAGGAGGAGCAGGAATCTTAAAGCACTTTGCGAGGAATAACATTTCCAGTGTTACGTTATGAGCATAAAAACAGGAGCATATTTGTTGCCAAAATGATTTTTGTGATGGGGGTTATTGGTGGGGGTTACAACCTGGAGCACATGTGGGGGATCTCTGGGTGAGCATCATGGGTTCAGCACCACTGCTGGCATAAAACAGCACAGCTCCACTGAGTTGAGGAGAGTGAGGCTGTTTAACCCTCTAGGTATTGTCCCTTGGAATGGAAACACAAGGAACAGGGCTGTATGGAACTGTGCTGTGTCATAGGATAATGGAAATAATTGAAATGTACTGTTTTTCCAAAGATAGAACTGGAATGGGAGAAATCTGCTTGTGAGAGGTGCATGTAGGAAGGGCACAAAGGGGAAAGGTGTGTTCAGTCACTGCCCATCCTGGGCAGTGTTAGTACCAACAGAAGCAGAGTGCAGAGGTGTATGGCTGTCCTGCTTGCTGCTAATGTTCCCAAAAGAGCCGTTTTTCCCACCCCACTGCATGTGAGGGTATTCCAGTGCTCTCAGCCCAGCAGTAAGCTTGGCCCTGGGAGTGTTTCTCACTCCTGGTACATGATCACAAAAAGGTCCAAGCAAACACTGCTGTGCACAGGCCTTTTGCAACTCTTGATCCAAGTGTGATGTGGATTCCAGTCCTGTATCCTCAGGGATGCCATCCTCAGGGATGCCCTCAACCTTCATTGAGGACCCGTGACTCTCTGAGGGGTGCCATAGAATAAATGTGTCTCTCTGTACCCAGAGAGGATTGCCTGGCAATCCTTCAGGATTGTCAGGTAAATTCCTTCCCATTTGGAAGAGCAAACCTGATATTTAGAGTCACCTCTCCCATGGGAATATTTCTTTTAAAGACTAAAAATTAGATTTCTTTTAAAGACTAAAAATTAGATTTCTTTTAAAGACTAAAAATTAGATTTATCCAATTATCTCTACAAAATGTTGACCGCTATCTCTTCATAATGCCACGGGCAGGTGACTGTGTTTTAAATGAGCCATGAGAAAATGGGAACCATAATTTTGATCGCAATTTATACCAATCAGGATTTTACTTTTTCAGTTATTTTTAACTAATATGGCAATGAAGAAATGTGCAAAGCACTCACAGACAATTTATGTTGTTAGAGATATCCTGTCAGAATTATCTTTATGAATCCATTTAATTGATAAATTCCTTCAAACATACAGAAAAAATGTCCCTGCTGGAATTTGCCTAACTTAAACACCTACCTAATTTTCCTAAAATTTCTATATCCTATCAATCTTTACTGGTCACAAAGTCAGATTCCACCTTTTTATTATGTATTAGCAACAGAAATGCAGGTGATGGTCATTTAAATTACTTGAAATTGTTTTACCTCATTCACGTCCTACCACTCACATAGGGGAGGAAGATGACTATCCAGTTTCCCTTTCCTCTGGAAAACAGGGATGCAGGCTGTGGTTTCACATCACTGGCATTTATTTTGGTGAAGAAGCTGTTTCTGTTGGTGCTTTTGCTATTCCCTTGTTATGGAACACCAGCCCTTGTATGGAAGCCAGGTTATTCTCCCTCACACAAAAGGTGTGTGTGAAAGGCAGGTTTGTAACTCCAGGGCTGTTTGCTTCCTACTGCTCTTGATACCACTTTTCCTTAGTCTCCCACTTTGTTTGTCTAAGCCCTTCCACTCCTTCCTCCAAGCAGAGGTCATTCACCTTTGGAAAAGCAGCTCTTTTCGAAGGACTTTCAATGGATGCCAAAATTCCCTTGAAACTGCAGCGCTGCCTTTCCAAACAGCTCCCACTTCAAGTCCCATGAGCCAAGTGGAGTGGTTTTCGTGCCACAGCAGAAACAACTTCTTTCTCCTTTCCATCTCTTAGTCGAGATGGTGCGTAACTGTCTCATGGAGGCAGAAATGGCTGCTGATGGTTGTCTGACATTTTTTCTGTCATGTCCTGCTGTGCTCCTCTCCCTCCCCTTTCCAACAGCTCCTTTCAATGGAGATTCATGACAGTGCTCCAGCAAAAGTGGAACATCCTTGGCTGCTTGGCTTGGCCCTGCCTGTTGTGTCCTTCCATGGGCACTCAAGGCACTGGGAACATCTCTCCTGAGAACCAATAAACTCTCTGTGGGATCTTTGTTTTGGGTTACTGCTTGAAGGGTTGAAAGCACCCCAGTGATGATGCCCAGGAACCTGCAGGACACACCCAGGAACAAGGTGTGGTGGGTGTCTTGTGACAGTGTCACCCACTGTCTTGGGGACAAGGAGCTTCCACCATGATCCATGGTCTTGGATTATCGGCCTCTCCTGCCTGCCTTGAAACAAAGCGTTTGCAAAGAAACTTTGGTGGTTGCAAAGACAAACGAAGATTGAAATTTCCTCCTCTTTCTGCTTCCCACCAGGTGCTGCGGAACAACCTCTGAGGGCTGATAAGGCGTATCCGCCATTCCCTGATGGATCATAACTAATGAGCTCCTACCTGGGGGCTGATGAATGGGAGATTGAAAATCCCCGGCTCGTTAGCACTCGTTATCAGCTGATAAGGGCAAATTGAGTCATAAGAGCTGAGGCAGTGGGACTGCTGGATGGGAGAAGGTGGTGTATTCACGGCCTGTGGAATGGCAGCCCGCCTGCTTCCGTGTGCGCCGCGGTGCCAGCGCGGTTCTGCTCCGCTTCCTGACACCCCAAAGGGCTGGAGAGCCACCCCGGCACCCAGAACCCTCCTGGGAAGGGTTTACAAACCCTTCTCCCAACCTGTGCAAGGGCTCTGTGCTCCCCTGCACCCTTGGGCACTGCAGTCACCTAGCAAAGGGGAGACAGACAGGGCAGAGAAGTCCCTGGGGCTGTGGAATGTGTTTACCACCTATTTCACTCCATCATGAGCCCACTTTCTCTCCCCTGAAGAGGGGAAATCATGCTTGCGGAGCATCAAAGCCAGACCCAGGTTTGTGTGAGCATGTGGCAGGATAAGGAAAGGCTGCAAAGTGTCCCAACCAAATCCCAACAGCCCTTGAAATACTTCCCAGCACCCCTTCCAGGGCTCTGCTGTCTTCCTGTCTCTGCCAGGGACTTGTGCACAAGTGGGGAGGGGAAGTGTCTGGAAAAAGAAGGTATATGTGCCACCTTATTAGAGAATCACATTGGTATTCAAGTGGGTACTCTTTCCCCCACCACTTCTCCAGTTTTAAAGGTGCAAGTTTCCCTTTGCTTCTTCTTTTACTTTTCTACTTCACCCAAGAGGAGTCTAAAAGGTTTTTGCCTCCTTCAGACCTCCGCTCCCATGGGCATGACTCACCAGCATTCCCAGCTCATGGCACGCTGCTGCACAAATTCAGCATGGGGTATTTGTATGTTTTATTCATGAACATGGACAGAGTTATCCAGGACTGATGTTCCAAACAACCCTGGGAAGGATATGGTGAGGGAGATGGTTGCCAAAGCTTTGATGCTCTCTCCTTCTGTCTGTGTAATATTTGTCAAGGTGATTTTCCTCTTTTCCATGTGCTTTACTGGGAAGCAGGAATATGCAGAACTGCATTTTGAGTCACGCAGTAGTTGGAAATATCCTGGATAGGTGGGTGGAGCTGTCTGCTTCCATTGCTGACTGGGGAGGAAAGAAGAGCCCTTTCTCAACCACTGTGGTTATGGAACAATCCATGCTTATCCCAGCTCCTCACTAACACTTCTCCATGAATTTCACGACTGCTGCTATTGCACATTTCTAAAAAAATACTGCCTAAATCATCAAATTCCTTGGGAAGTTAAGTCAAACAGCCGTACTTCCAGAGGTGCCCCAGATAATGTGGAGCAGATCCAGTGCCCATTTTCCAAGGTTTCCTGCTTTAATATTTCTATTTTCAGACAGAGGCAATCTTTGAAAATCCCCCAGACTGACAAATCCCATTTCAGCCACTCAGCGAGGCTTGTGCTGTTTCTTTTGCAGCGATGTTCCAGGCTGTGAGGGCCCTCATGATCGTGGGGATTGTCCTGGGAATCCTTGGCCTCCTCGTGTGCATTTTTGCTCTGAAATGCATCCGGATTGGGAGCATGGAGGATACTGCCAAAGCCAACATGACCCTGACCTCCGGCATCATGTTCATCATTGCTGGTAAGTGGGAACTGTTGTGTCTTCCACGTGGAAGGCTTTGCATTTCCCTGGAACTGAGAACTGGGCATGTCTTGGGGCATTTCTGAAGTTAGTGGCATTGTCCTCCAGCCTGATTTCCTGGGGTCAAGTGGTTTTTACCTCTGATTAGGGAACAAAAATATCTCTGGAAACCAGAAGGTTGTATGGACAAAACATGGAAGGCTGAAAAAACATCCCACAGATGGAAAAGGAAGTATATATCTTGATTTGTTTTATATATGTTGTTGCCATATATTATTATAGCCTTTATTTATATTGAATATTTTTTTCAGTTTCAGTCTTTATCCATTATAATTTTAGGAAGATTCCCGGGGTTGTTGTAGCATGGTTTGTAGCATGGTTTGTAGGTTTTAAATACCAGCCTGCAAGGCTGCAGGAATGCCCAGCTTCCTCAAAAGGGCAAATGCTTAATACATCACTTACATGTTTTCCTACATTATTTTTGAGATAAGAGTCAAACAACATCTATATCCTAACAAAAGGAAGGAGAATGTCCCTATTTAAAATCCTTCAAATCTCAATGCTTAACTTTTGCTGGGATATGAGACATTCAACACAACTTCAAAAAGTATAAGCTGGAAAGAGGAAACTACCTTCTGCCATACAGCTTTAATTTTGTATTTTACATCTATCATTTTAGAGTCATGGAATGGGTTGGGTTGGAAGGACCTTAAAAATCATCCAGTTCCACCACTGCCATGGGCAGGGACAACTTCCACTGGACCAGGGCTCCAAGCCCCATCCAACCTGGCCTTGGACACTGTGGAAGGAAGAGCAAAGCAAAACTGTCATGTGAGGGTTTTCTGCCAAAAGTTCTAGACTTCAGCTCTTCTGGACACCCCAGCTCCTATCTATCCTTGGTCTTTAAGGTTCCTTCCAACCCAAATTAGTCTGTGATTCCATTTTCAAGTGTTCTGTGAATTTCTCTGCTGAGGAAAACCAAAGGTTGACATTGCTGCCAGGATTGTCAGGGATGGCCATCCCAGACATCCCCTGTTTGGATGAATGGAAGGAGTTCCCACCTCCTGGGGCTGGTCTTCCACATCTGGTGATAAACAGGCTGTGAACCAAAGACATCTCCTCTTTCACATGACAGAAAGTGTGTTTTCCCATTAAAACACATCTGTCAGGGAATTTTTGGTCTGTGTTTTTCATTGTAAAATAAATGTTTAAAATGAACTACTGGGTATTTTGTACAATGACCTGTTTGTTAAACTCATTTGTGTGACAAAACACACCAGGAGAAAGATTCCTGCTGGTCTGACTTGGGAGTGTGTTGTGCAATATTGCATTCCTGATGTTGCATAGTAAATGCAAGGAAAACCTGGAAGAAAAGTGTAATACATTGTGGGTCCCCCTTTGTGCTGAAGGCTACAGAGAAGTGTCTCACCCACCTTTCCAGAGGTGTGAGATGCTTCCCTGAGGCTCCAGGTGACTTCTTGCACTGTGTGGCTCTCAGTCTGTCCTTCTGTCCCCTCTCAGGCCTGTGTGCCATCACTGGAGTGTCCGTGTTTGCCAACATGCTGGTCACAAACTTCTGGATGTCCACCACCAACATGTACCAGGGAATGCAGAACGTCCAGAACAGGTGGGTGATCAGCTGGCTCTGCGTGCTACACCGTGGAAATCTCCCTCAGAGCTGCTGTGGAAGGATTGGCAAACTCTGGGAGGATGTTGGGATGGTTGCAGGCCCTGGAAGATTATTCTTAGGAGATAGAGTCTGGGCTGGAGATAAGCAAATGGGCTGGGATGTCTCTATTCTTACAGCTCAAGAATGAGATAGGGAGGCTCTTGTGGTTCAGACTGCAGGTGGGACTTCTGGGGACTTCTGGGTACAACTGCAGGGCCAGAGGGAGTGTTCTGTGCCAGTGTTCAGTGTGTCTGGGCAGCAGCAGACAGGACCTGTCACACCCTAACCAGCCACGCCTCTTTTGCAGGTACACCTTTGGCTCTGCCCTCTTTGTCGGATGGGTGGCAGGGGGCCTGGCCCTCGTGGGAGGCATCATGATGTGCCTTGCTTGCAAAGGGCTCATTCCAGAAGAATCCCGGTAAGCTGAGCTGGGTGGACATGGGAAGGTATTGCAGGAAACCTGGGTGCCCAGATGTCCCACAGCAGCCCAGGATGTGTGGATGTGTGACACCCCTGTCACAACAGTGGTTTTGGAAACACAGAGTCCTTTAGGCTGGAAAAGCACTTTAAGATCAGAGTCCAGCCATTAATTCAGCACTGCCAAGGCCACCACTACCTGGAGTCCATGATTAGTGAGCTGCCCACCGTGGGTCCAAAGAGAGCATTTGCCCTCCCTGATCCTGTGACTCACACTTGAACAGAGAGGACATGAGAACCGACCTCAAAATGTGACATTTGCACTGTGCTGGTAGATTCAGGCCCATGAATTGCAGGTTGCACAGCAGATCATTAGGAGGAGTAGATTGTATCAGCTGAGCCATGATTTACATGGAATTGCAGAATTCCAGAGCGGTTTGGGTTGGGAAGGACCTAAAGTCCTTTGCATTCTATAGACCAGGTAGATCCTGGTAGATACCTTCTATTGTAAAATGTAGGTGAACTTAGTGGGAAGAAATAATGTTTGACTTTAGTTTAGAAGGTTGAATGATTTCTTTGTTATAACTATGTTAAAATATATTAATATACTATATAAAAGAAGATACTAAAACTATAAACTTGTTCTAACTACTATATCTAGCTCCTTCACAACTTGTGACCTTTTCTTGAGACACTAGACACAGGTGGATTTGATTGGCCATTATTTTCAAACAATTCTCACCAGAATCCAATCAAGTAATCACCCTAGGTAAACAATTCTCTAAACACATTCTACATGGGAAAAACAAGGAGTAGAAATAGAAATTGTTTTCTCTTTCTTTCTCTCTGTGCACCTCTATGAAAAATCCTGAGAGAGAGAGAAATGTGCTTATCACAAACTTGCATAGACCAGGTAGATCCAAGCCTTGTCCAGCCTGGCCTGGAACACTTCCAGGGATGGTGTAACATCACCAGGAATTTGTACCCCAACATATCCAGTTATTGCAGGTAGGTCCATCACTCCACAAATGGTTTGTTTAAGGGAAAGAAAGTGTAAGTTTATGAAAGAACCTGAAAGGGACTTGCAGCTTTCCATGGATGGTGTGCTGAGGTCTCTGAGTGCCTCCAAGTGATGACACAGCACAGAGTTCCCTAAAATCCACCATGAGCACAGGGTGCAATGTTGGGCAGTCACAGCCCCTGCAGAGGCTGATGTTTCTCTTGTGTCTCTTCCAGCTACAAAGCCGTGTCCTACAATGCCTCGGGCCGGAACATCTCCTACAGGACGGGGCCCTACAAGGTTGGCTCAGGGTATGAAGCTGACCCAAAGACCAGGAAGGGTGTGGGATATGAAGAAGCTCCTCGAAGTGAGGATGGGAGACGCCCATACCCCTCGAAATACGACTATGTCTAGCAGACCTTCTGGCCTTCAGTTGTGCTATCAGAGATTTTTAACTTCACAAGCAAAAAGTGCAGCAAACCTAGCAGTCTGTAAATAGGATTGTGTTTTCCAGTAGGTTTTCTCTACTCTGAGGTTGCATCTTTGTTGTGAACATCAGTTTTACTTGACTGCCCGTTAGTATTAACAGCACCAGGAAGTCTGTGACCAAAGTAATGCCTTGTGGTGCTCTCAGAGTAGAATACTTTGCTCCCATTTTCTGTATAAACTGATATCCAGGAGCAGTGCCTTGTGCCCTTTCTTAATTGCTCAAATAGTGAAAATTCCCCTTTGATAATAGCTATGTATTTGAAGTAAATTCTGTTGTGTCCCCTTGGCTGTGCCCAAAGCAAACAGAGCCTGTGGTCAGGGCATTTTCCTCCCTGGTGACTTCTCTGCCCAGTCCCACCTTTGCTTTGCTGGCTGTAGTCTAACACTGATCTGCTCTGATATTTAATCTGATTTCTGTTACTTAGACGTTTGCTGGAGCCTGTGATAGCAAAGTGTATTTATTTCTTCAGATCTCTCCAGGGAATGTGCATAATCCATTGTTATTCCTGCACTAATAGCTCCCAACCTCCATGTGCCACCGGTGTTCCCACAGATGTCATCTTTAATGGAGCCAGGAGAATTTCTCATTTAGAATTAATTAGAGTTACCTTTGGAGCAGGAATCCCAGGGAGCATTAGATGTGTAACTCCATACTGACATCAGGACTTCCCTGTGGTAATTCTCCCCCCAGTGATGGGAAAATTAACTCCATAGTGGAACGTTGCCTCCTCCAGCCAGTCCTTCAGAGAGGGAGTTTATTTGAAGGGGGAAGAGGGAGATATGTCAGAACTTTTGTGGGAAGAGAGAGCTGTGAGCTCTTAGCAGGTCCTCCCACCTAGCCCCAGAACACATCCTAAAAAACTCTAGACAATGCCTATGAATAGAAAAAAGGGATAAGTTAGAGAGAAAAAAAAGGTTTTCTGCAGTGGGCTTGAGTACCACTCCTCAGGATTACGAGTTCTCTGAAGGAATTCAGTTCAGGCAAAATTGTTTTGGTGAAATGCTGGTGTTCCCCGAGTGTTTGATATCTTGGAGGGATCAGAATCTAGGGCTGAACATTTCTGCAGAGTTGGACCTTTGGAAGGTCAAGTTACCACCAGTTGAGCTGGCATCTCTGGTGGCTCCGAGGATTAGAGGGATCAGGCTGTGCTCCCAGTGAGCACAAACTGCATCCCCGTCCTCCCCATGTCAAACAGTGCTCCACAAACCTTTGTTTCCATAACCACCAGCTTTCCACCACCACATGGAGGCAAATGCCCAGCACAGGTCCAGGAGATTCTGGGGAAGGTCAACAAGAGGAGGAGGGGACACCTGGCAGGTGGTTGGAGGAAACAACCACCATGCAGAGGGGTGGGAAGAGCTTCTAGCCAACAGCAGCTCAGGCTGGATGTTGGCCACCAGGGATAAACCCCTGCGGGATGTCAGTACTGACCCTCCCTTTTGTTCCAGCAAAGAACTTGTTTTAAGGACTTGTTTTTAAAAGAGAAGACTTTATTTTGCAGAGGTAGATCCTGTTCTATTTTAAAAACATGGCCACTCTTTTCCATAGTTTGTATCTCTCAGTATAAACTTAGATTTTCTGCCTTTTTTTTGCCTGCTGGATTTTTTTTGCTTGTTTGTTTTGTTGGTTGTTGTTTTCTTTTTTTTTTTTTTTTTTTTTTTACGTGAATATTAAAAAAAGAGAAAGTCTTAAAGACCGGAATCACGGTTTCCAGATGTTCTCTTCTTGTCAAACTCATCAGCTCCAACCTTCCTGCTCAGCCAAAGCCCCCCAGGTTGTGTTCTACATGTTCTTGGGAGAAGTTTGGACACAGATGGGTGGTTGAGGGAAAAAGAAAAGTTTTGGGTGTTTTATTTCCTTATAAACATCACATGATGAGAGAAAATATTAGACAATCAGGTTAATAATTTTTAGGGGACTCCAAATCAGTGATGTGTTGAAGTCAGAGACTGTTGGTGGGCTTGCTGAGCAGTAGAGTGCAGCAAGTTTCAGGGTAGAGATTAAACACTTCTAAACACTTCATTGCTCTTAGGAGGGCAGAAAAATTGTGGGTATGTTCTCAGCCTCCACTGGAAAGGGGCTGAAAAGCCCAGGAATGTTTAATTTAGATAGGAAACACATAAGTGGTGCTGAGGGAAAGGTACACAGGGGAAAGCGAAAGGCAGGAAAACACCCAGAAAAATTCGAAATGCAGGTTTACGGCCGAGTTAGAACTAAAAAAAAATTCCCAAGGAAACAGCTTTGAAAGTTACATTTTATTTTTCTGCTACACAAATGATGTGACAAAGTCCCCGAGCCAGCTATCTCCCAGTCACACTTTGATGTGTGCAGGTGTGTAGATGACAAGATTAGGGGCAGAAGCCTTATGGGGAGCTGAGAGAGAGCTGTATCCAGGAATTCCTGCCCGCACTGGGCTCCTAATCTCCCAGCATCAGTTTTCATTTCCTTGCCTCGGCCGAAAACTCGCAGGATGAAATATTTTAATGCAGTGAACTCCGCTGAAAAAAATCCCATTCCGGAGCAGAGAATCATTTATTTATGAGCCTGGATGTGGCGTAACTACACTTGGTGTTACAGCTGCTCCTGTGTTTGTGGCCCTAAGGGACCTTATCTTGTTCTCAGCACCACGGAAGGTGGTGAACATCATTGTTGGGAATGACAGCACTGGGAGAATCCGCAGCCACAGCCATGGAACTGCAGCTCCTGCTGCAGGGAGAACTCGGAGTTTGGACTTGGAGCTGCTGGAGAAAGTCCAGGGGAAGCACCAGGGTGATCAGAGGGATGGAGCAGCTCTGCTGGGAGGAAAGGCTGGGAGAGCTGGGATTGTTCTGCCTGGAGTAGAGACCAGGGGTGACCTCATTGTGGCCTTCCAGTGCCTGAAGGAGCTGACAGGAGACATGGAGAGAGGTTATTTGCAATAGACTGGAGTGACAGGACAAGGGGTAATGACTTCAAACTGAAAAAGGGGAGATTAGGTTGGTTGTACAGAAGAAATTCTTCCCTGTGAGGGTGCTGAGGCCCTGAGACCCCACAGGGTGCCCAGAGAAGCTGTGGCTGCCCCTGGATCCCTGGAAGTGTCCAAGGCCAGATTGGATGGGGCTTGGAGCAACCTGGGACAGTGGGAGGTGTCCCTGCCCATGGCAGGGGGTGGGACCAAATGAACCTTAAGGTCCCTTCCAACCCAAACCATTCCTTTATTCTGTGATTCCTTGTCTTGAACACAGATGGAAGTATCACTTTTTCAGCTGAGCTGATGTCTCCTCTAAGTTCTGAAAGTAAAATTACCTCCTTGGGAAATCTCTGTGTCTTTGAGGCCAAAGTTCCCTTTTCCAAGCTTTCCTCTGCAGCCCAGCAGGCTAAAAAACCATAATTGTGATACCCAAATTGTTTTTTGGACTTAGAGATCCAGAAGGTCACCCTGAGGATGACCCAATGCCTTGGTGACAGCTCATCGTGTCTCAGTGCTGTTATGTGAAGGACACAAACCCCTGAGCCACATCCACAGCCAGTGCAAAGGGAAAGGGGACACTTGCCCAGGTGCTACCTGGGGACCATCCTGCGGCCACCCACCTCAAACACAACCTCTGCCCCCCATGCCATGCATTGCAGGGAGACCTTTCATCCTCAAGGATGTGAATTTGGGCTCTGAGATCCATCACATGGGGCTGGAGCTGCTGGAAGGAGCAGCACGTGTGGAGCACACAGTGCTGGACCAAATCCATCCTGTCTGGCTGTGGGCTGAGAGGAGCAGTTCCATATTTGCTGGGCTGAACTGGGCTTGCTGGTTTGACCAATTGCACAGCAGCAAGGAGCTTTGGATCTCTGGAGTTTCTTGGCTGAGTAAAGCCTGGAAAAAAACAGATCCCACAGGCTGCAGAACGTGGCCCTGTGAGTAAATCCAGTGTTTCCAGCTGCTGTTCCTGGTGAGGGAGGGAAGAGAAACCTTTTATTTTGCCTTTATTGACCATAATCTGCAAGGGATGGATTTGGTAGCACTTGTAAAACCAAGGGAGATGAGTCAGGGAACTCATGAACAGTTGTTGGGGGTTTTGTTTCCATAAATTTGATTGTCCTCCTGAAAATGCATTTCCTGTTCAGATGAGCTAATTAAATCTAGGCTTGTCTAAAAAAGCTGAGCCTGCAAAGGCTGGATGCATTATCTGACAGCTCTGAACAGGTTCTTTCTAAGCCCCTGCAACATCTGGAGTGTGTGAGAGCATGCTGGATTTGCATGGAGTTTGACCAAGGGACAAACTGGAGCTACAAATTGGACTAGGAGATAAGAACTCTCCTGAAATCTATATGCAATTAAAAGCCCAATCGTCCTCCCTATAGTGACAAGGTTATTGCTTTTATAGAGTTGAACAGAGATGAATGAGTCTATGGATTAATGGCACTAAGATTTATGACACTGTGCTTGCCCCAAATATTATGGGAGAATAGCTCTCTGGGTGAGATATTCCAGCTGAATAAATTTGATAGGATTTTTGTTTTCCTTTATTATTTTTTTTTCAGCTTTGGGAGAGCTGTACTGCATTCAGAGCTTGTTAGTGCTGTGGGTTGAATATTTACTGATATTCCCTTGTGTATTGATGATTTATAAAAGTATTGCCAGTAACAGGAGCTCATGAAGAAAAAGTCGTTGGGAAAAACAAAATCCACAAACCCTCTGATTTGTGTGATTTCTCCTGCATTTAATTGGCCAGATCTTTATCTTGCTGGCTCTGGGCTTGTTTTACTGTTCCCAGAGACTCCAGAGAGGATAAAGCCAAAGGAGTCACTTCTGGCAGGAGAAATGAGGTGGCAGCAGCTGGTGGAGACCATGGAAAAGCCTCTGTGCTGTGCTGAGCTAAATACTTAAAAAATTAGGAGGAGGCAAATAAAAACCTGTGGAAATTTAAGGGGAGCAGTTTGGAAGGGATGGGGTTACACACCCAAGGCAGGGCAGAGGGATGAGGACTGAGGGAAAACCATGCCCAGGGAAAACCAGGGGTGTGGGACAGGCCCTGCTCCTCCAAATCCCACCAGGATGCAAGGATTGCATCATCCATCACTTAACAAAACTTTGGGAGTGTTTTAAGCCAGGTTGTAGAGGGCTTGGAGCAACCTGGTTTAGAGGAAGATGTTCCTGGGGGTGGAACAAGATGGGCTTTAAGGTCCCTTCCAACCCAAACCACCCTGGGATTTTCTGACTTTGAGGCAAAGCCTCTGGGGGTGAGCAGCAAGGACAGGGATGTGTTTCCCAGCCTATGGGCTGAGCCTGACCCACCACCCTGCACCACCTGCGAGCCCTGGGCCGGCAGGGCCCAGCAACAGCATGGATTTGATGCCAGCTTCCCATGGAACATGCTGGCTCAAGATGCGCGATGTGGAACAGAACCTCTTTTTCCACATCTCGACTGCCTCCCTGGTCAAGATGATGAATGCCACCTTCCTCTTGGCACAAGGCTCTCAGCTATTTCTGGACTTTCCCAAACTTATAAGTTTTTCCCCACTTTTCCACCACCATTTGGACTTGGTGTTTGAAGCTCACCAAAAGCACCTCAGGCAGGAAAACTGCTGGGAAAACCAACAGAAAAGCAATTCTTGCACTTGCTGGCAGCTGAATGAGCAGGCACCTGCCTTGGCACCAGGTTTGCCACGTTGACAAGGCAGAACAGCTCCTGCTTTCTGCCCTTTTCCTGTCTGTTTGCTCTCTGGGGCAGGAATTTGTTTTCCCATTAGTTTTGGATGGTGACAGCACCAGTGGCCAGCCAGGGTTTCCTGTCAGCCCCTCCATGGAACAAATTCTCAGTGCCACCTGGAGCTTTCTACGGGTTTTTCTGCTTATTTGTGAACAGTTGTGCGTAAAACTTGTTGTTTTTTTCCCTACAGGAATTAAGTTTGTTCACCTTGTTCTGCTCAGCCCTACTCGGGTGTGTTCTGCTTCCTAATATAAAAACCCACCTGGAAATGTGGGAAATAGGGAAGGGTAAGAGTCTGAACCAGAAGTGGAATGGGTTGGAAAAGAGAAGAGGAATTGAGTGCCAGTTTCCCTGTTACATCTTCCCAAATTTCATACTTTGCAGAGAACAAGATCATAAATGCACTGCTAGAAATGTCAAAAATACAGAAAGAATGAGGAAAATGAACTTAATTTATACAGGTGAGTTTTGGAAGGGGTCAAGCTGACATTGTCATGTCCACGGTGCAGAGTCATCCTTGGGGCTGAATTTCCCACTGATTCCAGAAGGAAAGGAGGGAGGTCACAGCAGCTGGGGCTGGGTTCTCTCTCCAAGTGAATTCAGGCCAGGTTCCTCCTGCAGCAGAAAATGAGGCTTCTACCATCACCTTCTGGAGCTTTGGCAGAGAGGAGAGTGAGGAAAGAGGAGAATGAGGAGAAGGAAAGCTCCTAAAGAATCAAGAATCCACACACGATTGTGTCCAGTGTGGAGAGCTGCCCCCAGCCTGTGGGATGCCACATCCCATGGGAAGAGTGTCGTGCCTATGCCCCAGGGATGTCCAGGAAGAGCTGCTGAGGCTCCAGAGCTCCTGGCACTATCAGCCCCTGTTACTGCTCAAGTGTGTGAAGAAAGGAGGGGAGAAATCACGCCTAGGAAAGATTTCTAGGATTTTTCCTCCTTGGTGACTGACCAGGCAGGTCCCAAACCTCGGGAGAACCCCAGCACTGGGGCCTTCCCAAAAGGAGAGCCCAGAGCAGCCCTGGGGGTCTGCAGAGCGGCTGCTGCTCGTTCCTGGTCCTGTGGCACCATCCAGTGGCTGCTGGCAGAGCGTTGCCACTTCCTTGTCCCCAGCATGTGTCCCCTCCCCAGCATAGCTGATCCACAGGGAGGGGCTCCAGGTCACTGCTGCCAGATTTGGAGAGGCAGATTTGCTGGAGAGATCCTAAAAAGCAAGTCCAAAACTCGGAGCCAAGAGGGACAAACACCCTCGTTGCACCAGGACACCACACAGGAGACCATTCCTCTACTTCCATGGCTTGAAAATTGTCCCCAACCGTCATTTTTATTTTGAATTTGCTGATGAATTTATTTCTAATTTTTCCAGACAAAGGCCTGGAATTTCATTTTCATTGCAAAAAGGAAAAATAAATCTCATTGTTTGTGCCACACCTTCCTTGGGTAAAATCTTTGTAATTTTTTTTTTTTTGTGTAAGAAGCAATTTAATTCTGACACTGCCACCACTGTAATTACACCAGTTTTCCCCATAAACTGAGGTTGTTTTAAAACCTCTTTTAGTAATTCCCTTACGTCACTCCAACTATCTCTAGGTTAGTTCCAGAGAGCCTTTCCCAAGTTACTGTTTTGCTCCCAATTGCATGAATAATAATTTTTTTTTTTCCCCAAAAAAGGGTGAATGGACAAACATGAGGGAAAGGACAGATGTGTGCAGCTGGATGAAGGGCCAAGGGCCACGTCTGCGGCTGTAAGTTTGAATTCCCTGTGCCCAAACTCTTCCCTGTGGCCCTGCTGATGGGCAGGAGCTGGGAAGAAGGTACCACGTGGTCCTTCTATTTATTATTTTAATGTAAATGCCTTGCTGAGCTCACACAGTGGGCAGAGTTTCCCCCACAGGGTGATCTCTGTTACCTGGCATCCAGGGTTTTTCCAGGACCAGTGTGGATGTGGCTGTGATCCCGTGCCACATTCCCCCTGCTCAGGTCCATCACATCCACTGACCACACACACCTGGCTGCTGGGATCTCCAACACTTCCCACTTGTGCCTTGTCTGTGTTCAGTATTGCTTTGCTTGAGCTTAAAACCTATCCCTGAGCTTAAAACCTCCCTCTGAGCTTAAAACCTCCCCTTGAGCTTAAAACCTACTCCTCTTGAGCTTAAATCCTACTCCTCTTGCTCCTGGGTCAAACAACGCACTCTTCTTCCTCACCTGCTCTTGAGTTCCTCTTCTTCTCTGCTGCCACCTCCTTCTCAGCCTAAGTTGTTCCTTCTCTGCATTTCTGCTCAGTTTCTCCAAGTTTTTATTTTACACCTTTATCACTTTTGTTTCCAAACCCCAAGACAATTTCTTCATCCCCTTGCCTAAGGTTCTGGGAAGGGAATAAGAAGTGAAAGCACAGTGGGAAATTCCATGTTTGTCCCCAGTCCCATACAGTGGGTACAAGCTCTCAGGCTGCTTTGGTTTGTTGTTTGGGTAATCCCAAATGGGCAGGGAGTCCCCAGGAAAGCCCTTTTCCAAAGAAACCCTTCTGGGGTGTCACATCACCCAGCACCTGAGAACTTCCAGAGGTGTTTGGGCAGCACTTGGAATACCCAGGGCCAGGACACTGCCTGGAGACCAGAAGGACCTGGTGGGACTCACTTCCACCATGGAACAAGTCCTGGGTGGGGGTTTCTGACTTTGGAGGACCTGGTGGGACTCACTTCCACCATGGAACAAGTCCTGGGTAGGGGTTTCTGGCTTTGGAGGTCTGGAGGGTGCTCCAGGGAGTGCCAGCAGGGCTGTGGAGCAGGCTGTGCTCCAAGGAGCAGCTTTGGGGATCAGCTCTGCTGCAGCTGGTGTCCCCATAGGCTGTGACCCTCCCAGGGACCTGGGGGCTTTGGGATTTGAGCTGGGATAGAGTAAGGAAATCCCCATGTCCTGCTAGGCCTGTGGGCCCACATGACATGGGGTTATGTAGGAAAAGGGGTGAAAAGGGATTTGCAAGCACTGCCAGAGGTGTATTTCCCCCTTCTCGGGTTTGGGAAGCAGTGTTTTTTTCTGAATACTGCAGGTCAGCCCACATGGGATCAATATGCAGAGAGCAACTGCAGAGATTGCACCAGCCCAGTGTCCTTTTCTGGGGCATTTCAGGGGGCATTTCTGGGGCATCACTCACTGGGTCAGGGCACAGCATCCCATGGCTGTGGGTACAGGTCTCCCAGTCCTTGTGTTTAGAGGACACGATGTCCCCTCACTTGGAATGAGGGAGAGCTGTGGAGGCAAAACTTCCCTGGGCCTCTTACAGTGCCTGCTTTTCCCATCCCTGCTGGACCAGCTCATCCCTCTGATGCCTCAGGTTTTAGCTTTTATATTTTTCAGATTCTGTGCTGCTTTAGTGTGTGGGTCTGAGCTTCATGTTAGGGGATGGTGAGCTCTCTTCACAGAGCGGGGAGACAAAACAATTCCTTCTCCAGCTGGGGACCAAGGACAAATGATCCAAATCTCAGGCCTAAGAGCACAAACAACATGGGCTGAAGAAGGAAAAACAAGAAGGATGGGACTTCATAACCTGAAGCTATAACTGGACAATTAACTCCAATATGGAAATGGACCAGAGTTTATAAAAGTGAGAGACCCTGTGACTGGTCATCCACTTTGTGACCATTTTGGGTTCACCTGGGGTGTAGCCCTGGCTGGGCTCTTGTGCTGCCCAAGGTGCATCCATTGAGGCCTTTTAATAAATCCCTGCTTTATTCTTTAGCTCTGTCTAGTCTCTGCTCTAGGTCAGCCTGCACAAGGCATCATCTCAGGTGGAGGAGAGCAGGGAATTTGTCATCCTTGGGCTGCTGCTGATGCCTCACCAGAGCCTGGAGTCTCTTGCAGGTCCAAGTGGAAATTATCTTCACAACCTGAGGCAGATGAGCCTGGCATTGTCATCCCCCAGGACAAGGCACAAGCCCTCAGCAGCAGCACACATCTCTCAGAGCATCCTTCGAGCTCCAAGCCTTGTCCAAATCCCAGACAAGATCCCTGACACCCATCATTTCCCAGCCACACCTATCCCAAGATACAGCCCATGTTTGCTTTAGGAAAGGACTGCTGAAGAGTCAGTTTTGGGAATTTTCAGGCTGTGGGGTATGTGCAGCATTTTCTCCGGGGAGGTATTTACAGCTGGAGGGAGTTTGGTGACCAGGAATGTCCTGGGAATGTAAAATATGAGAAATGAAGGGGGGGGGGGGGGAGTGTGGGTCTGGCTTTGGGCACCTCTGATGCCTCCCACATCCCCTCAGCATTCCCAAATAACGTGCCAGGCAAAGGAGTATGTGCCAGGGAAAGGAGGACGTGCCATGCAGTGAAACAAACCCAGGAATGCTCCTTAAAGACATCTCCAGGAAACATTCACGGGATAAGTCACGGAGTCACTGCATTTTTCTTCGTGCCCTTGGCACCCGAAGCAGAAGTGCTGCCCTGCCCTGGAGCAGGGGTGGATGGAGCATCCCGGGCTGCCCGTGTCCCTGCACCGGCTCCGCGCGGGGCTAGGTGGTGGTGTTGCATTGCCGGGAGCTCAGGAATGCTCGCAGGAAGGGCTGCTTGATATGCTGGGCACGAAGAGGGCTTGGACGGCGAATGTCCCCTTGAAATCCCCGTGCCAGGAGCTGCCGTGCCCTCACACACCCTCCTTCCCTCAGGGAGAAGGAGCCCTGGGTATTTTAGCGCAGGAAAGGCTGCTGGGGAGGCAGATTTGCTGGAGAGATCCTGAAAAGCAGCCTCAGAGGTGGGAGCAGGGAAGTGTATTCCCTGTCTGTCTCTACCATCCCACCTGCCTCTCAGAGGGGGATTTTTCCAGATGGGTGGGTTTTTACTGGTGTTTGGGTTGCTCCCTCAATTTAAAAAAAAACGCTTTGGAGCAGTTATTGTGTCCCTGGAGCAGCTCAGGGCTGGTGGCACTGGAAGGACAGATGTACCCTTTTACCCCACAGGCTCTCCAGCTCTTCCTCCAGCACATCCTCCTGGATGGGGTGGCACTGCTCCTGGATGGGGTGGCACTGCTTCTGGATGGGGTGGCACTGCTCCTGGATGGGTGGCACTGCTCCTGGATGGGGTGGCACTGCTCCTGGAGGTTTGGGTTCCTCTGCAGGGCTTTCAGCATCTTCCCTGTCAGTCCTCCCCTAGGTGGGTGCTGGTACCAGTGCAGTGAGGACTGGGCAGGGGCTGGGGGGACCATCCCCCCTTGGTGAGTCCCAGGAGTCCCAGAGCAAGGAACTGCTTGCTCTCACAGCCTAAATCCCTCACAAAGGAGCAACTTCCTCCCCTAATCGGATTAATTCCTGCCCACAGCTTTCTCAAAATCCCAGCCAGTGCCCAGCAGCTGCCTGGGGCAGCTTTCCCAGGGAAGTGCTGGCCATGGAGCTGCCCAGCGAAGGGCACCAGGAGATTCATGCCCTGTGTGCCCCTAGCAGCTCTGCCCTGCACCCATCCCCATCCACACAACTCCCCAAGCCCAATGCCGGCTTCATCCTGGTGCTCTGGGGACAGGGATGGTCCCAGTTCCGGCACCACCTGATGGATCTTCACGACTTTGGTCACCTCCTGGGTTCCTGCAGGGAGAAAAGGCCTGTGAGGGTCAAAAAGGAGCTGAGGCCCCAGCATGGAAGCAAGTCCTGATCCACAGCTGCTTTTCCTATATGGAAAGCATGGGCACGTCTCCTTTGGGGATGGCACCAGCCTTTGGAGAACAGCCCCTGACCTCAAGGCCACTGGCTGGAGGGTGTCAAAGGGGTCACAATGCCCCCCTTGGGTGTTTGCCAACAGCCAGCCCTGGTTTAGGACTGGTTTTATTTCCTGCCTGCATTAGGGAGCAGAAATCCCCCATTTCCTTCCCCTGGACTGCAATGCAGGATCCACAGCAGGCCCGGAGGCACAGAGCTCCTTGTTTTTATGAGATAACCATTAGCATAGTTTGAAGGAGGCAAGGTCATCCCTTTGCTATGAAACTTGCTGGAAATCTCATGGAAATCTCATTTCTGTGGGATCTGGCTGCAATGCTAAGGCATAGTTTTGGTTTGTGAGCTGTGCTGACAGTGGAAGGACTGGAAGTGTCCAGTCCATGGCTCATGTGAGGGGAAGCACAGCCAGCTCCCTGCAGGGCTCCATGGCTGTTAGAGAGAGAGGCAGAGATTGTGCTCTGAAGGGATGAAAGTTATGAAAAATGTATCTACATCCAAATTGATTCATTTCAAAATGCCATCATTACATTCAGCTTTGCTGAGAGTAGTTGGATTTGTACAGAACTGGGCATCACAGATAATTTTTTGGTAATTTTTGGCAATTTTTCTTCTCTCTGCAGAGTACTGTTATGAAATGCATCTAAAACAAGAGCAGAAAAAAGCAAATTGAGCACGGAAATTCCCCAAGAGCTGTGTCCCTTCAGCTGACCATACCTGAGAGGGGCCAGCATCCTGTCACACCCCACATGTCACTCAGATCTGATGACAAGGAAGAGATGCTCTCAAATGGAATTTAAAGCATTGCTGTGATGGGTGACACCCCGGTGTGTGACTCGTTGACTCGTGCTGATGATATTCATGTGATACTTTGTGTTTAATGAGTGCCAAATAGAATAAAACATCACAGGATGGGTTTGAAACGGGGCTTGAAATTAAACTTAGTCTAAGCTCAGCAAATATTTTAAGGCTGCTTAGAGTTAAACATCTGCTTAAATGCTCTTAATGAGCCAAGGACTCTTTTTTTTTTCCCCATTATTATTATTATTTCACTTGTCTTCTTGGCCTAGGGCTGCTGCCCAGGATGGGAGCTGAGGCAAAAAAGGAATGAGAAGATGGGAACGTGGCCAAATGGGTTTGCAGCCATCACTTCCCCTCACCAGCCAGGGAAGCTCCCTGGATTTTTATTCATCATTGGGATGTCTTCCAAAGGGCAGAAGATGTGCCACCAGGTACAAAGTCTGCTGGTGACAATTTTGGGTCTTCTCATGGCCACGGTAGGACACAACTTCTGTAATTTCTGGTGTTATTTCTCTCGCTAATTTAATCATGGAATCCCAGACCAGTTTGGGTTGAAGAGGACCTTAAAGCCCATCCTGTTCCAACCCCTGCCATGGGCAGGGTCACCTCCCACTATCCAAGGGTGCTCCAAGCCCTGTCCAACCTTGTGGGTTTCTTGTGGCCATGGTCACAGTCTCATCATGCTCAGAGAGTAGATTTAAATGGGATATTAGGAAGGAATTCCTCCCTGTGAGGGTGGTTAGGCCTGGAACAGGTTGCCCAGAGAAGCTGTGGCTGCCCCTGGATCCGTGGAAGTGTCCCAGTCTTGGTTGGACGGGGCTTGGAGCCACCTGGGATAGTAGAAGTTGTCCTGAGCTGAAAGCAGACATCCACAAAGCAGATGCTCCCAGAGTTGCCTGGATGTGGTCCATCTCTATCCACAGGCATGTCCTAGAGGGCACAGGAGGGGTGAGGACATGGGAAAAATATTCCCTCATGTCATGCTCCTGCTCCAACAATCACCAGCACTCAGCTTGGCACCACCTGGCCTTACACTGGAGTGACTTTGGGGGAACAAGGAGGGGACAAGGAGGAGCCCCTTGCCCAAACACAGGAGCACACAAACCCTGTTTGCAGAGGGCTCTCTTCTCCTGCTGAATCCCAAATTCTGAGCTGCAGCCGGCTCAGCAGCTGCTGTGTTTGCAGGAGATAGCATTGTGCACATGGCAAACATTGGATGACGGAGACAGATCCCCACCTTTCTGCTCCCGAGTTGAAACCAGCTGTTCAGAGAGACCAGGTAGAGATCTGCAATCTGGGCTTCTCTTTAAGGAATTGGGTGGATTGGCATTCTCCTGGGAAAGAGAGTATCTGGAAGGGGATTGCTCACTGGGAGCCCTGTTGGGATTAAATGGGAATTTTGCCCAGCTGGACATGGGTGCCTACCTCATGTCTGTTGAAATCCATTTATTTAAGAGGGATTTGGGAACCTGGAGGACCATTCCTATCCTTGATGTCTCAGAATTTCCTTTCCAGGCACACTTTCTACAGCCAGGATTGACCTGGGAGGATGGGGCAGAGCAGCCACTTCCTAGCAAAAGCCAAAATAAATTGTGGGAGCACAAACCTTTGGAAAATGTAACTAATTTTTCAGGGAGAAGTGAGATCAGAGGAGTGGTGATTTATGAACTCTTTTATTTTCACTCATACTGAAGTCCCTCTCAAAAACGTAGGGTGTAAAGTCCATGTGAGGAAAACACCAGGAAAAGACACTGGTTTGGATTTCTCCTCTTTTGCCCCGGAGGCTCTAGTCCAAAGTCTGTTGTGCTTCCAACTTTTCTGATGTGGGAAGCTGCCGGTAGTTCCAAGAGGAGCAGAGACAACATTTCTCCTGGGAGGCCATCCCTCTCTTTAGGAACTTTTCCCTTGGAGAAGCTCGTGAACAGGCTCAAAGTCTGTCGGATTTGGGAAGGTTTGGTCCATGAGCACCTATCAGGAAACCAAACTGAGGCAAAGGAGTCCTTGCAGGCTACGTCCAATGGATACCCACCACCATTCTGAGCATCCCAAGGGAATAGAAACGGTGGTTATGGAAAGTTCTTTCTTTCTCCTACAAGGCTGGACACCAACCGAGTAGGGATTGTGTTTGGCAGGAAGGATCACCCCTCTCCTCCTTGCTCTATGTCACTCAACCTCCTCAGGGCCTGGGAGATCCGTGTGCTTGGCATTCTGGATCAGGTCCTCGTAGGTGGTGGGGCAATAGGTTTTGTAGAGTTTCTCAGCCAGGGTGTTGCTGCCGGCCACCACAACCTTGCGGTTGCGGTTCATGAAGTTCCACAGGTGCAGCGCGTAGGAGTGGTTGAAATTGGGGCTTTTATCCCACACCTGGTAGTACCGGCTCCAGGCTGGGTATGGGATGGGGTAGAAACGCTGGGGGTTGAGGAAGGAGATGTTCTGGCAGCTGTGGTCCTCAGTGCCTTGGAAATCTGTCAGGTTGCAGAGTGTTTTGAGCATCCTGGTCATCAAAAAGGGGCCCTGGTTGCCCCAGATGTTGCCGTTGTACTTGAGAACAAAGTTCTCCATACAGTCCCAGATGAACTTGTGGCGGGCAGGGAAGCCGAAGATCCCGTTGCTGGAGAAGCGCGACTTCTGCGCGGCCAGGAAGCTCTCCTGGGGGATGGGCCGGATGGAGATGACATCCGTGTCCATGTAGATTCCCCCGTACTTCCAGATGAGCGCCAGTCTGCTGGCGTCCGAGCTGACATGCACCCAGTTCTTCTCCTGCTCTGGGACCACCTGCGGAGTGGGAAAGGTGAGACGTGATGCCGCGGGCAGGGAACGGATCCAACCCATCCATGGGGCTGCAAATGGCACCATAAACCCTCACCTGCATGGCTGCAAATGTCACTGACAGCTTTTGCTGCCTCCAGCCATTGGGTTTTACTGGGATAAGATAAGGAGCTGGAGCAGAGCAGCGCTTTGTTAGCATTAGGAATGCGGGAACATTTCCCAGGTGGTTTGATGGCACCTACAGTGTTAACCCAATGCCACCATGAGTCATTCCCTGCTATTTCAGAGGGACACAACCCTCTGAACACACTCTCGGATCCCTCCCAGCTCTTTGAACCAGGCTGGAGGCTTTTCATCAGCATTTGTTGGCATTTGGAGTAATTTTTTTTTTTTTGAATAAGAAAGACTTTGGAGGAAATCTGCCTGTCCTGCCCAAGCAGTTTGACCAAAGATCCTTGTGGGAAGTTTGCCAGGAACTTTTTTAGGGTGGAGCTCACCAGATCCCACCTTGGCTTTGCATGTTGCTGTTATAGAACCTGAAATCTCTCCCCTATCTCTTATCTCCTGCGGGCTCCGTCAGAGTGAGGCAGCTCTATCAAGTGCTCAGGCAGCACATTTTTTTCAACCAGCTTCTGTTGGGGAAGATTATTAAGGCTGTTTTCTCAAAACACGTCTGCAATCTATTTTTACCAATGTTTCCTTTGCCAAAAAAATGATTCTCCAGATAAGGCCAATCATGTATGGCATAAACAGAGAGCTGAATACACCGCAGAAAGCGGCCAAAATGAATCTGTTCCCAACCAAAACAATGAAAGTCACTAATTTCACACAGTCCTGCATTCCTCATTCCTTTTAAAGCCTTTCCCACCCCTAGTTATAACTCTTTTCCTGTTTTCCACTTGTTTTAACACTCACCTGGTTGTACCACTGGAGCAGAGGGGTCTCCTGGAAGACAGTTTCCATCTGGAGAGGGAAAAGGAAGACATTCTTCATGGAAGACAAGAGGGAGAAGGCTGCGTAGCTGGTGTTCATGTCCAAGGCTGTCTCGTTGGTGAGTCCTCTCATGAAGAGGATGATGGGCCTGTCCTGGTAAATCCGGGCAGCGGATTCCACGGAGCATGACACCAGCGGGGGCGGCTCCAGACGCTCTGTTGTCTCCAGAAAAATGATGCTTTTGCCAAGGTTCAGCACCTGCTCAGGTGTCAGGTACTGCTGGGCCATGGGCAAGTAGGAGAAGACACAGCTGGACAAGAGGGAGATCTCGTACAAAATGCCCGAGACAAAGCAGAAACAGAGGCATATCTGGATTTTCCTCAACATTCTTTCTTTCCTGGAGCGTCTGGGGACATGCCTCCGACATGGGTGCTAAGGAGAGACAAGGAACAGCAAAAGGAGGAGCCAGTTATTGCTCAGCAGGACTGGGAAATGGAGGGATGTGGCTTTGGACAATGAAAGGTGAAGGCAGTTTGGTGACAGGCCTGGTGACAATCCCTCTATGGGTACAGAGTGCTCTTCCCCCCACAATGAAGATCTGGGGTCCCACCTCCTTGGCCCCAGACAGGCAGGGGGAACCAGGAGAGGTCTTGGAGAAGGGATGGGCAGCTGTGTCCCATGGTGCAGGCATGGGCTTGGCAGAGAGGGAAGGACCCAGGCAGAGCAGGTAGGAGGGGTCACCATGCCAAGGCAAGGAGCCCCAAGACCACCCCTGGGGCAGACTGGTGTGGGAAACTGTTCCCAAGCACTGCGGTGCCACTCCAACATGTGTTTGTCCCAGGGAATCTGTGGAGCCAAATGTGCCCATGGAATTAGGTGTCCAAGGAGGCCATGATCACAACAAGTTGTGCCTGTAATCACAATCTTGACAGGGGAAAGGTTGTGATTACAGTCTGGGGTCTGTCACCCAGAGCTAAAACATCAGCATGCCAAAGGCTTTTTCCCAATCCATCCCTTCTGCTAACACTTCAACTGTGAGGGATGTGAGGGATTTGTGTCCTGCAGGGACAGAGTCTTGTGATGGACCAGAGAAAAGCAGATGAGGATAGACAGTGGATGGTTTCATACAGGAAAGGAATTATGACCTACCTGGATTATAGTCCTGACAAATCTACATTTCCAGCACCTTTTCTTGCCCCGGCGGTGACTGTTGGACTCCTGCAAAGCCCAGCTCCCTGGTGAGGACACCCAAACCTTCTGGAGCATGCAAAGGGATTTCTGGAGGTACGAGAATGGTACACAAGGGAAAACCAGCTCTGCAGCTGGCTCAGTCTCAGTCCCAGAAAAGGTGTGGGATCCACCTAAAAGGACAAAGAAGGGACATGTTTGGTGAGACCCATCTTGTGCCTGGCACAGCTCCCCCCTCCCAATCCCAGCAGCACATGAGGCCATACAGCCACGGGGAGTTCCTGCTAGTAAGAGGATGGAATGGGATCTGCACTGTCTGGTGACACAAGGAAATTCCTTCCTGGAATGACACCTGGTTGCACCTGAGTGGCCCTGCAGGGACCAGGAGCCAGGGTCCTGCAGAGGGGACATACCTGGAATGACAACCCAATGTCCAAGAGGCCCTGAAAGTGTCCAGAGCTTGATTGATTGAAGGGAATGGCAGGAAACACAGCTCTGTGTGCTGGGATAATTAATGAGCCTCATTCCATGTCACCCTTCCAGAATACAGATAAGTCTGGAGCAGAGCAAACCCCATGGAAATTCCCTGCCAGTGCTGAGCTTGTGCTTGGAGCTGTGGCAGCTCCCAACCCATTTCCCAGAGCTGGATCTCATCAAATTAAATATTAAAGCAGCGACTGTTCCCATCAGTGCTGCTTCCCATGCTGCATAACAGATTTTGTTGTTTTCCATTCCAGCTGCACAGGGTTTCTCATCACATCCTGCGTTCCCAGGACAGCACAGGAGTTTGGGAAGAAATTCGTGGCTGTGAGGGTAGGGAGGCCCTGGCTCAGGTTGCCCAGAGAAGCTGTGGCTGCCTCTGGATCCCTGGAAGTGCTCAAGGCCAGGTTGGAACAACCTGGGATAGTGGAAGGTGTCCGTGCCTATAGCAGGGGTGGCACTGGACGAGCTTTAATTTCCCCTCCAACTCAAACCTTTCTGGGATTCCATATTCTATGTTAATTTTTCCAATCCCATTCCCAGTTTCCCTCATTGTCCCCACACTCTGCTGTGAGTGGCAGCACCTGGGGCCTCCCTGCAGATATGGAATTTGAGCGGAAGACAGGGAATGGAGAGCAAATATCCGCGGTTTGGAAAGGCCACGTTCCTGAGCCTACAGATAAGGAAGCGTGTGCTGCCCCGTGGGGCTCATGTGGAACACACATGTCCAGTCCAGCCCAGTCCAGCCCCACAGGGCTCAGGAGACACCAACACTGGCTTTAAAATAAACTACAGTGCTCAATCTCCACATTTTCTCCCACCTTTCCCACCTGTGCCTCATTCTCAGACAGGTGCAGTTAATTTACTCTGGTCTTTTGAAAAGAAAACAGAAAGAAAAATTTGCTCCCTGGTAGCTCTCTCACAATCTTGGCTTGGCCAGATTTTCAGGCTTCTGGTTGTTGGTTTTTTTCCAGCCCAGAGTGGTTTGGGTTGGAAGGGACCTTAGAGCTCATTTTGTTCCAAACCCCTGCCACTGGACTTCACACCCCTTAGACTCCAGGGCCAGGAAAGCTCAGGGGAATCCTTCTAATCTAATCTGGGTCATCCCAATCCTGGGGGGCACCCAGTGGTGCTCCTGTACCCTTCAGACAGGGACACCTCCCACTACCCCAGGTTGCTCTAATTCCCATCTTTGCTGGCCTTGGACACTTCCAGGGATGGGGCAGCCACAGCTTCCCTGGACACCCCGTGCCAGGGCCTCATCATCCTCACAGGAAGGAATCCCTTCCCAATATCTTATCTACAATCTGGCAGTTAAAGCCATTCCCCCTGTCGTGCCACTCCATGCCCCTGTAAATTATTCCTGCTGCTGCTCCAGTGATGACCAGGGACTGGAGACCCTCTGTTCCTTTTTAAATCTTGATGCCACTCTCCCGAAGCAGAAACCCCTGGCTTTGCTTTGATTAGAGTTGGGACCATGAGGACATTCCCATTACTGGATTCATATTTTTCCTTTGATGGCTGACAGATCCGATGTCTCAGGTCTTTATGAGCAGCCCAGCAATAGTCCTTCAAATTTAAAACAGTCCGGGAGGCATTTTATTTGCAAATTGTGGGCAGAGAATGAGGAGCCACTCCAACACCTCCCTGCTCTGTGCATGACATTGTGAAGAGAAACACGCATCTTCATCGGCTCATTCCAGGAAATTGTTTTGCTTGGTTGGTTTTCCAAAACCCCTGTGTGGCGAGTTATGAATTCTCATCACATTTGACCTGGAGGCTGCTGTTATCAAAATGTTCCCTTCCCTGCTCGAGTTAAAAGGACTGCGGAGCTGAATGTTAAAAATAAATCCCGGCCATTGAATAGATTACCCTGCTGAGTGGGATGATTCCGGGGATGGGCTGCTGCCTTGATGGCCCATCTTGTAAAGAGATTTCTTTTCTTGGGGCAATTTCCGTGTTTCAAGTGCAGGATGAGGACGGCTGGGAGACTACAAGGGAGATTACTACAGATGCCTGTGATAACTACTCAATCTGGCCGTGAGACACAGGCTCTGGGAATGCAATGGGATTTTGCTACCAAAGAGACGCAATGATGCTGCTGGGTCCTGGAGCACACCTCCTGCACATCACACGCCTGGAGTCCCTGTGGTGCACAAAGGGATGACCCCAGGACAGCCCACGGGGCACCACCAGCCCCACAGGCACTCGGGCTCAGCTTGAACAAGAACTAAAACTCCTCATTGGCTAAAAAGGATTTTAAATAAACAAACAAATAAATAAATAAATAAAGTAATCCCAGCACCTGCAGCTCGCAGTTTGCCCAGCCCTTGAGCCCATTTCAGTTTTCTCATTTCAGTTTTAGGCTCTCCAAAGCGAGAGCTGCATCACAAACTGCAGTTCAAGCACCACAAGCAAATACTGCACATCTCACAGTCCTCTGGCAAACCCCACTGCCTCTGAATCCGCAACCCCACAGCTCCTGGAATCCCTCGGATTCAAAGCAGAGACCTCCTCCCTCTCTGTAGCTCTCTTCTGAGAGCCAGTGGGATTTGCCTTTGGGATGCACCCACCCTGTTTCTGGGAATAACCCCAGTCCAGTCCCTGATTTCCACACAGGCAGCGTCTGTGAACTCACACTGGTTTATTTTTGTGTCTCTGAGGAAATTACAGCTGCAATCAAGCCAATGCACGTGCACGCACGCCAACCCCAGCTTTGTCACATTTAACACCAGGCACGTTTGGAAAGCGCTTCCTAATGGAAAACCTGTGCGAGGAACGTATCGGGTTCAGGGCAGTTTAATTAATGCCCATCTGAAGCAAAGGAAGCGGCTTCTCACCGAGCTGTGCCACACCTGCCTTGCCATTCTCCAACTCAACAGGTTCAGGGATAGAGCCAAACTCACCTGAGGGCTGCCAGGAGCAGGAGAGCTGTGCAGGCTATTGGGAAGCTGCGCTGGGAGGGATCCACAGGCACTGGAGAGCCCGAGGAGCTGCCCTGCTTCCCCGCTGTATCCTGCCCTGGCAGGGCTCGGAGCAGCCTCATGGCTCGCTCTGCCCCGACTCTGCTGTTTGCATTCCCGGGGTGCCCAGATAAGGCTCAGCTGGGGCTGTGCTGTCCCAGCAGTGGGCAGTGCGAGGTCCTCCCGTGGCCAAAGGTGAGTCCCCTGCTCTGCCAGCGTCACAAAGGATGGGCGGGACTGGGAAAAGGCACCTTTTGGGGTTCAACCTTTTCTCTTTGTATCCAGATCCACACCTAGGGAAGGTGTTATAGGGCAAGGAAGAACTTTGCTGAGTGGGATTGGTGCTCTGGATACTTCCAAGGGAGGCAATGTGCGGGAGATTCAGGACTACTAACCAAAATGATTAAGCAGAAGCTGTTTATTATTTACCTTGCACACATATTTATAGATTCTACAAACTACTAAGTACACATTTCTTGATTGGTGTCTTTGTCTCGTTCACTCGTTTTCTGCCTGCATTTCTCAGAGTATGTGATTGGTTACAGTCTAGGAGTTTTACAGTCTTCTGTTACCGAGTTCTTGCGGACTTGGTATTTGGTTTCTCAGCCTTCTTAATTTAGCACAATTTATGTTTCAGCAGCTTTGACCAATTCTTCAGGCTTTGATAAACTCAGAGGCAGGCTGGCTGGTGCACACTATGGCCTAACCCTTGCAAATACATTGCAACAGAAACAACAGGGCTTTCTACACAAACACCTCCCAAATAACATGGGCACATTCTGCCCAGGCAGGCAGGGAGGTTCCCAGTCCCTCAGAGCCTCTGCTTGTCCCCAGCAGGATGCCTTGAGGGAGGCAGGAACAGGATTGGGTGACCCACCTCAGACTGGAAAGATTCTCCCAGAGCATTCCTGGCTCTGGAGTGTAAGGGGTGTGAATTCCAGTGCCCATCCTGTGCTGGGACAGCAGAATTTGTAAGGAGAGGTGGAGCTGTGGCATCCAACAAAACTCCCCAGTGCATCCCCCCTGAACCAGAGCTGCTCAGCCCACGTGAGGACACCACAGTTTCCAGCAGAGATGTGGCCCTGGCTCCAGCCACCAACAGCAATCAGGTTCTTTGCAGCTCTCATCCTCATCCTTTCTCTTCCTATTTTTGGCCAAGTTGTATATCCAGAAAAACTAGGAGAGCTGGAAGATTTGTCCAGCCAACGAGTGCTGGCATCACCACGTGTTGCACCCATTTTCCACCCAAATCCCCACCCCTCTCCACCAGCAGTGCTTGGAAACCACCAAAACCCCACCCAGTGCATCCCCCCCTGCAGCCTGTGATGGCACCAAAAAGCCAGCCAGCTCTCCAAAATCAGCCACGAACACTCCAGGGTGCTCCCATTTGCTCGGGGGCAGCCCCTCAGCCCTCGGCAGGGTGCAGAGATCCT
Source organism: Anomalospiza imberbis (assembly GCF_031753505.1). Lineage (NCBI taxonomy): Eukaryota > Metazoa > Chordata > Aves > Passeriformes > Viduidae > Anomalospiza > Anomalospiza imberbis. The sequence continues at coordinate 20,893,671 of NC_089690.1, read as the reverse complement.
GCCCCCAGTATGTGATTCCTGCTGGGAGGGCTGGAGGAGGATGGGAGAGCTGCTAATGCTGCTGCAGGCAGAGCAAACAGTGCCCACGGGAAAGGCAGCGAGATACCCAGGGTTTAATCAGCTGATAAGAGCCCGGGTAAAAATGCCGGGAGGGCTCCAGTTCTGAAAAACATCCCTGGGGCAATGACGTGGGTGAGGAGCCCACACCCCTCGGAGAGGAACCCTCCCCTTGGGCAAACACCCGCGCGGGTCCATCCTTTCAGGTGACCTGCAGGGAATTGGGGTGGCCAGCATGCAGCTCCAAGGCTGGCAGCTCCTCTGGGAGTGAACACATCCATCTGCCCATCCCGCAGACCCATGGCATCCCTGCCCAGGGGAGATGGATGATCTCCAGAGTCCACTCCAACCCAAATGAGTCTATGATTACATGGTGGTCCATTCCTCCCTCCCTTCCCAGGGTCCTGGGAAGTGTCTGCTGAGCCTGGAGGATGCAGCAGCACCAGGACAGAGATAGCAGCTGATATCAAAAGTTCCACCCCAGTTTTTATCTTATCCATAACATGGAAACTTTCCCATCCTGCCCCGGTTCTCCCCATTGCCCTAATGCCCTACTGAGACTCTTGCCACAGATTTAGGAGGAGATTTTTCCATGGAGATCACTCCAGCAGAAACTTACAGCTTGGAGCAGCCTCATCCAGCCCCTTAATTCCAGATGAGCTGAGGCCAATCTCTTTGTACCCCCTGGATGAGCATCCCACCAGGACTCTGCCCATTCCCTGCTCCAGATGCCACTGCCACGGCCTCACCGGTGCCCTGCCAGCCCAGTGTGGGAGTTTGGGTCCCCAAAAGTCTTCTGAGAAGACAATAACCAGGGGCACACATGTCACAGCTGGTCCACAGCTGGGGTTTGGGCTGAGACTGCTGGGTGCTCCACACACGCTAACACTAACAACAGGGAGCAGCTAAAATGCTGCTGCTGCTCTGCATTGCTCTCTGTGGGAGCCTGTTTCCCACAGAAAATGGGAGTCTGGAGGGCAGAGCCTGTGCCTGGACCTCCTGCATCTCCAAGGGCTGGGTGGCATGGCCAGGGGAGGCTGAAATCACCCCTCAGTGGCACATAGGCTGAAGCAGGTCCCAGCTCCCAGGGATGTGACTGGGGTAAAGTCAGGCTTTCCCCTCCCTTCTCCACATCCACCACACTCAGAGCAACCTCTGAGACTCAAACACCACAGGAGAATCCCCAGAGTCACGAGGAAAGTGTCCCATCACCTTTGGCCCCTGGTCTGCCTGCTCAGGTTGGGTTCACTGGGACATGGATCACAGGATCATGGAATGCTTTGGGTGGGAAGGACCATAAAACCCATCCCATTCCACTCCCTGCCATGGGCAGGGACACCTTCCTCTATCCCAGGGTGCTCCAAGCCCTGTCCAGGCTGGCCTTGGACACCTCCAGGGATCCAGGGGCAGCCACAGCTTCTCCTGCCAGAACAGGGGAGCATTGATGTGGCTGCCTGGGGACTGCTCTCCAGGAGCCCAGCCAGCCACTGGGCTGGATCTGTAGGATCTGCTGGGCCCAGATTGGGCAGAAGTACCACTCAAAAAAATGATTCAAAAGAGGAATCAGGATCTGAAGGCAAGAATCCCATGCAGACATTGCTATTCACCATGAAACAAATCACTATTGTAATATATATTATAATATCATTATATAATAACATTATATTTCTGTACATGCTCTCACCATCACCCAAACCAGCCTGGCTCAGCTTTAGCAAGAAACTTAAACAGGGAGAGACAGTGACCAGATTCCCTTTTCCTCTGCTGTTCTGAGCATCTCCCTCACCCTCTCCTTGCACACGCTCTCTAAACATCCTGATGGACTTCCAAGAGCACCTCTCCTATGGGGAAAGGCTGGGAAATCTGGGTTGTTCAGCCTGGCAAAAAGAAGGGTCATGGGTGACCTAATTGTGGCCTTCCATTGCCTGAAGGAGCTGACAAGAAACATGGAGAGAGACTGTGGACAAGGGTCTGCAGTGGCAGGACGAGGGGAATGGCTTCCCACTGCCAGAGGACAGGGGTAGATGGGATATTGAGACTAAATCCTTCCCTGTGAGGGTGGGGAGGCCCTGGCACAGGTTGCCCAGAGAAGCTGTGGCTGCCCCATCCCTGGAAGTGTCCAAGGCCAGGTTGGACAGGGCTTTGAGCACCCTGGGATAGTGGAAGGTGTCCCTGCCCATGGCAGGGAGTGGGAGTGGATGGGCTTTAAGGTCCCTTACCACTTAAACCATTCTGGAATTCCATTACCATCTTGGTTTTGGAGGACCACCCTCCACAGACCCTCTCTGGTTTTCCATCCTCCTCACTGCTCTTAACTGCTGGCATTTATACCTTTTGGTATTTATTGAAAGCCTGTGTAATTTTTTAGACTTATGTTGGTATGGTAGAAAAGTCATTTGCTCCTTTTGAGCAACAGGGAAATTATAAATTAATGTTTTCTTAGTTATTTTCCCGAAAATCAATAGCTGTGCTTGGAAAACAATAAAGCACTTAGAGCTTACATGCAGATAAACACAAAAGGAGAGAAGCTCATCTAAACAGACCCAGAGTTACATCTCCCAAAGGAGAGTTTGGCAGTCGATTCACAGGGAGGCAGGGCCAGGAATGCACAGAGGGAAAAATATCAGAGGAAGGAATGCAAGGAGCTGATCTGTGCCAAATTACAGCCAGTTGTAAAGCAATACCTTTGTGCTGGATTGGGCTGGGGTAGAGTTGATTTCCCTCAGCAGAGCTGGGATGGGGCTGTGTTTGCCACACACAGCTGGGGGAAGAAGGGGGAAGAGAGGGATTCTTGGAGGGGTGGCATTTCCCTTCCCAAGTCACCTGTCTGTGTGATGGAGCCTGGCTTTCCTGGGAATGGCTGAACACCTGCCCACGGGACGTGGGGAATGAATTCCTTGGGTTTGTTTGCTTATGCACAGCTTCTACTTCCCCTATTGAACTGTCATTATCTCAACTCATGAATTGTCTCATTTTTGCCCTTCCAGTTCTCTCCCCACTCCAGAGCAAAGGGAATTAGGTCAGCCAGGGGTGCTCGTAAATCTGCCTCTGCAGCACCAGGGCTTTTTGTGCTGCTAAATCAGAGTGCAACACCATTAGACTAGGGAGCCTCATGTGGAAAAGTCACTTTTGTTTCCTCCTCCCATTAGAAACAGATCTGTTTCTCCTAAGCAGGGCCAGTGCAAAGTGTCAGTTTACCTGCTGCAGATATTTGAAAATATTTGAGATCCTGAGATCTGGGTTGTGCCAATCCTGAAGTTCCTGCAAGGCAAAGAAACCCACCAAGCTGAGCTCATCAGACATTCGTTGGGTTTCTGTTTGTGCGCAGGGTGGGCCAGAGCAAAGACTGGTTTTGCTGGATCCCACAGAGTTCCCAGCCTCTAGAAAAGAGAAACACCAGGGAGTGAAAAGCTCAAAATTACTGGTTGTTTTGCCTATAAGAAAAGGGTTTCTTATAACATGACAAACATTTGTAAATAATAGTAAATACCAGATTTTAAGAAGAAATTAATCCCTGTGAGGGTGGGGAGGCCCTGGCATAGGTTGCCCAGAGAAGCTGTGGCTGCCCCATCCCTGGAAGTGTCCAAAGCCAGGTTGGACAGGGCTTTGAGCACCCTGGGATAGTGGAAGGTGTCCCTGCCCACGGTAGGGGGTGGAACTGGATGGGATTTAAGGTCCCTTCCCACCCAAATCATCCTGGGATTTTGTGGGATACTGTCAGCACAGTGCCCTGAGCAGGGTGAGGTGCCCCGGGTTGATTTGTCCTCCCTGTGGTCCAAACACCCAGTGGGGCCAGGAATGCTGAGGGGTGATGGATGCACATCAGCATCAATGGCATTAGAAATCTCCAAAAAAATTCCATCAGAAAATCCTGCTCAATTTCATCAGCAGCCAGCAACAAGAGCTTTCTATATTCATGAATTCATCAGAGTCATATTTCAAAAATAATAAATGCTGTTATTATTGTTATTATTGGAATGAATTTCTCCATTATGTACTGAGTGATTGTAAGTACTTGCAGCCTCCAGCACAGGAACCACCTCAGGAATAATCCAAGCAAATGATATTTGTGTCGTGGCTGCCACGGGTCATGTTTGGGGGTTTTTAAGTGAGGAAGGTATTAACCAGAACAACAGCAACAACCATAACAGAAAGAAAGTCATTATAAGTTGGTGTAAAACACTGTCAGGGTGGGTTTTTTTCAGGCAAATTTAGTTTGGGGCACATGACTGGTGCTTTTGTGAGCTTTGTTCTGGTTTCTTGGAGCTCTGCCTGTACTCAGAGCCTCCTGCTCTCTGCTTGCTTTGCTTGTGTACAGAGGAAGGGAAGGGAAGCAGAGCTCAGGGATGGAGCACGACTGTTTGCTCCAACCCCCTTATCACACCAGTTTGTGCCCTTGGCCACTGTGTGCCTCCCTGGCTCCTGAGCCTTAGGGGTGCAGCTTTCCCTGCTCCCAGGCCCCTTCCCCGCTGCTCCTTGGATTCCTGGCCATAAAATGCTGCAAAGAGCAGAGGAGATGAAACAACTGACCGGGAGTCATGCACTTGGAAGTTAAATCTGGATAAGAAGCGGATGCAGGGGAGGGGCTGGGACTGATGGCTTTCCTCCAGAAAACTGGAACCTGGGAAGTAAAGGCAGGAGGGGTGGCCCAGTGTCCCCTGCCATCCCAGAAGGGTTTGTGGTAGAAGCAGAGTCCCTCTCCACCCTCCATCCCCCTAAGCCCCCTCCCTGGCTCCATCAGGCTCCATCCTGACCTCCCTTTCCCCATGATCCAAGAGCTGCCGTGGGGTTGTAAAATACAAAATGGGAACAGCCCAAGATTTTTCCAAGAGGCCCAGCCGAGCTGTCAGCACGTTTTGACACGAGGCCAATAAGATGGATTCCAAAAAGATGGGATCCCACCATGCCAAAAAGTAACATTTGCTTGAGCATCTGCCAAAACAAAACTAGCAGACTGCTGGGAAGGCTGTCTTTTCCAAGGATTTTTTTTAGGCACGAGGAACAGCAAAGAGGATCTCTGTGAGCATCTTCAGCTTCCCAGCCTATGAGGGCAAGGACTCACTGATAGCTGGAGGGGACATTTACTCCAAATGGTAGAGGAAATTTCAATTTCTGGCTCTGGTGGGATGGCAAATTTTGCTGCTGCCACACTAGAATACTGTCAGCATATCCAGAAATCAGGATTTTGTCCTGGAATAATATGGAATCATTTCAGCTGCACACCCTTGGTCTGTCATGACAAAGTGGATGATCAACTTCCACACTGCCTTCATTTCAATCACATCATGTGTTTATCTGTTAAAAAAAACCTAAAATTTTATTTTGGTGGCTAAAATTCCTGGGGAACTTGGCCTCACTGACTCCTGTATGTCCATGACATCAGAGATGGGGGAAGACCTTCCCATGAGCAACAATCTGGCTCCAGATATTGAAGATGAAATGAAGAAATTATTTATAATGAGGGTGGTGAGGCCCTGGCACAGGTTGCCCAGAGCAGCTGTGACTGTCCCTGCATCCCTGGCAGTGTCCAAGGCTAGGTTGGATGGGGCTTGGAGCAACCTGGGATAGTGGGAGGTGTCCCTGCCCTTTGCAGGGGGTGGAACTGGATGAATTTTAGGTGCCTTCCAACCCAAACCACCCTGGTATTCCATGATCTCCGGATTAGAGAGATGACAGGGATGGATTAAAATGTCAGGAGTGCAGAAAGGTGCATCTTCAGTGTGAGGGGAAGTCAGGAGCCTTGGAAAGCTTCTTCAGGGAAATATGTAAATGCAGGTAGAAAGGGGAACTGCCAGGATCTAGCCAGGACAAGGCCATTCCCTGGTTGTCCAGGAATTCAGGGACAGGGAGGACAGCAGAGCTTTCTAATGAGCTTTGTGGGTCAAACAGCATGGATTGAGGCCCTACAAGCCACTGGATCATAGGGAAAGTAAGGAAGATAAGGAGAATGAAAAGCAGGAGCATCCAGCTGTGGATGTGTTAACCTGTTTGTAGTCCAGACCTGGGAGTGCAGGACAAATTCTGAAGGAAACATTAATTAAGGCACTGAGAAAAATGAGATAAAGTGCAACCTAGGTTTTCCAAAGGCAGTTTGTGCCAGCCCGTGCTGACATCTTCCTTTGATAAGATAATTGGTTTTCCAGACAAGGGAAATTTGGTAGATCTAATCTATCTGGAGTTCAATAAAGCATTTGATATGGAGCCACATGGGAAATTATTACTGAGGCTGGAGAAAATGAGAATTAACAGAACTCGGGAGTGGGGAGAGCCGGGGCTGGCACAGAGACCGCGGCGGGATTGGGATCGCCATGGGGAATGCGGATGGGTGGCGGGAGAACCCGTCCTGAAGCTGATCCAGGGAAAAACCCTCCATCTCCGAGGCTGGGAGTGAAGTTTCCTGGCTTTCCTGAATTTCCTGCAGCGACTGCCGTGCGCTGGGAGCTGGCGACCTCGAGCGCTGGGAGCGGAGCATCACTGCAGAGGCTGCAGGGAAGCCGCTACACCGTGGGATGGCAATGTTGGTCCATGGAAGAGCATCCCACTCCTCATCTTCCAGCTCCGCTTCTCACCGCCTGGGCACATTTCAGCGCTGACTCCAAGAAATCTGTGATTGCAACTGTGAAGCGATGCTGGTCGAAGCTAAATCAGTCCAAGGAGCGTGGTTCTGGACAATCAGCTTTGGTGCCGTGGGAAGGGAGGCGGATTAAATCCATCGGATGGCATCGAGGCAGCGCTGTCCTCCCTGCAGGGCCAGCCCAAAGAACTTTTCCCAGGGCACAAAAAGCCCCAGTCCACCCAAAGCAGGCAGAGCTGCTGAGGGTAAGTGCGAACACGGTCACGTGTGTGCATGGCACAGGGAGAGGAGGAGAGGATTTTATATGGAAATAAAATCTGCTTATCCCTTGCCTGTATTTTTAGCTGAAATTACACCTAAATGCCGTCTGATCAATTCAGCTAAAATGAGCCCTTAATCCTAATAAGTCTTGATCACCTTTTTAAACCTCGTGAAACAGCAGGGAGGGTGTTTGCATTAAGTAATAACACCTTGATTCGGATTCCTTTGGCATGTAGCAAACTTACATAAGCACAAAGTGCTCCTGTCAATATTAAACAAGGACTTGGAGAGGGCCAAAGGAATGCCTTGGGCTGCTTTTTTGCCCTTTGTATCACGTCTGGTCACTCCAGCTCCGTGCTGAAGTATGGAAGGCACACGAAATCTTTAGGAATTCACCAGTCAAGGCAGCAGCGGGTCACTCTGCTGGGATAACAAACCCCACCCAGGCCATTTACATTTCCCAGGGATGTTCTTATCCAAAGGAAAGCAGAGGAGATCAAGCAAACAAGGTTGGACTTGATGATCTCAGAGGTCTTTTCCAAACTTGACGGTCCCATAATTCTGAAGACACTCTGTAGGGAAAGAGCTGCTGCTGGATTTCACTCACCTGTGCTGCAGCAGATTTAGCCATGGATGGAACTCATGGTTTTCTATAATTTTTCACAAAAAAAAAAAAAAAATCTTGGAGGAGCTCATTATTCCTCAAACCCAGAACAACTTTGTCAGTTTTAATAAATCTTCAGGGGGACTTTGAAATACTGAATTGCCAAAGGATGCTGTTTCAGGGAAACGTGGGCGGCACCACCCACTGCACCCCTTCCTTCCATCATTAGCCATGATGATGCCTCCTGAATGCTGGAATTTATACATTATTATTGTGGCTTCCCAGATTCCTTCCCTTTTTTTAGCACCTGCGCAAGCACTGCTTTGCCAGTGGTAGCCTGTACAATAAAATGGTTTCTTTCTCTGCCTCATTTTCCAGCCACCCAGGAATTTCTTTAGGTCATCTCTCACTCAGTAAATTATGGGTTAGAGCTGTAAGAGAGCAGGAGCTGGGAGGTAGAGGCTCTTTTTATAGGAGTCTTGAACAAGCCTGGCCCCAGCTGCTCCAAATTAATGTGCATCCAGTGGCGTGAATGGAGATGTATTCATTGGAATGCAGCTGGGATTTTAGTTCCCAGCTGAGTGTTTGATGTGGGGTGGTTTTCCTGGTAACCTGCTTATCCCTAGACCTGGTGCTGAGCATGCTTGAGGTGTGGGAGCTTCCCTGGAAAAAGAGGGAAGGTGTGGGGGAATCCTGAAGATAGTGGTGTTTCCATTGCTAACCAAGAGCAAATTCACTGTCAGCAGCAGCTGGGAAAAATGGGATGGGGCTGGAGGTGCCCCACAGAGATGGGGCAGGACAGGGGATGGGATGCACCATCCTTGCAGGTGGCTGTGGGGATGGAGTGAGGTGAGCAGTGCAAAACTGCCTGTTCTGGGGGAAAAAAACAGTGGGAAGGGAAGGAAAATTGGGATTGCAGCCTGTTGTGAAGATCAGTGCCTGTAGGTGTGGGCCACATGGGTGGGAGCCCATGCTCAGGTGTAGATCCAGTGGATGGTAGATCCCATCCCTCAGGTGTGGATTGGGTGGGGGGGAGTCCATGCTCAGGTGTGGGTCAGGTGGGTGGGATCCACACTCAGGTCTCCAGCTCAGTTTCCTTCTGGGAACACTGAATATAATCCATAGGGAATGGGTCTCACCCTTCATGTTCGCCTCCAGTGCAGGGCGGTGGTAAAACCTTTCCAGGATCTCATTTTCTGAGGGATCCATGGAGATGGGGCTCCCTCCTGGGATCCACTCGAAGGCCGTGCTGATCTCACACCCCTGAGCAGTGAGAGTCTGAGTGTTTGGTCTCCACCTTCCACACATTCTCCCAATGGACCAAAGGCTGGCTTTGCCAATCCCTTGGAGCTCCATCCATGGTGCCTCCTGTCACTGTGTACATCTGGAATGCGGGTGTGCAGGTGCCCTTCCTCATGTCAGCATTTCCCAGCTGGAGCCCTGGGATGACTACAGAGCTCCCCTGCCATTTGTGAATAAAAGGATCAAGGTCCTGACCTCTGGGATCTGCCGGTGGCCCCGGCATTGTGCAGCCATGCCCAAAGCTCTGCACAGAGCTGGCAGGGAACATAAATCTAGGAAGAACTAATGAAGACCCCCAGGGCCACCACTCTCCATGGCTGTCTTGTTAACATGATCTAGGAAAGACAGGGGGCCCTTCAAAAGATAAAACCCAGGGATAAGAAGTAACTCATCAATGTCAGGGAGAGCCAGAGCATTGGCAGGGAATGCTGAGTGAAGGTTTGCAGAGCATCCCACCCCCAGCCCAGCAGCACCACGGCCAAGGGGCTGGGGAGGGGCAGTAATCCCCCAGAACCTCATGGCTCACCAAAAATCAGCATCATGGTTAAAAGGCTCTGAAACGTTTCCCCCTTTGGCACATCCCTCTTCCCGCTGGCAAAAGCCCTTTTGGATTTGTCTTGATGCCGGCAGGGACTGAAGCCCTGTGGATGGTGGGATATTGGGCTCTCTCACTCATCCCAAAGGCCTGGGATCAATATCTTATGAGAGGTGGAGGAATTGTCAGAGTTCACAGGGTGGTGCCCTCAGGGCAATGAGAGGGATGGGTTGTTCTCTTGGTAAAAGGAGCCCCTGCCAATCCAAGATCCTGAAGCTGGAAATGGAACTCAGGGTATCTTGGCAAAGAAGGGGCACTGATAACAATTTTGGATTCAAATGTCACCTCTGTGATGGCTGATTCAGGCAAGTGTCTGGGTGGGGATGGCTGGGGGAGGAAGCCTTGGTGGCCAGGGCCAGCTGTCTATGGGTGACAGCAAAACAGAGAGGCAGCAGTGAGTCTCAGGTCCTCAAACTTGCACACCCTTGCTCTTGACCCTCCTAAATGACTGGCAGATGGATGGGAAAATTTGAATGGGACAACAGAGAATCAGATAATGATTTTAAAACTGTTTCCAAGCCGGCTGCTCCATCCTGGTTCTCCAATGCTGCAGGACAGAATCTCACTGCCTTTCCAGGTACTGCAGGCACTGATTTCCCCTAAAATTGTCTTTTGGCTGCTCCCGATGCCGTCGCTATCCCAGCTGCCTTTGGGGACCCCTGTGGCCCAGGAATCAGGTGGGTTCCTGTTGTGTTCATCTGTTGGCCAGGCCGACGTGCCAAGAACGGATTAAAGCTCGGCACCAGAGACCTGGGGAGCCCTGGTAGCAGCCTGTGTCCCTGCCTAATCCCATTCCCTATTAATTTGTTGTCCCATTAACACCTTGTACATTTCTCTCTCTCGCTGCTGTGCTACCCTGAGAGACTCCTGGGGACTATGTAATGTAGTATTTTGTTGTTTAGAGCACAAGGCAGCGAACTCCTCTCATCTGAGCCCAGAAATCCCTGGATAGAGAGAAAGAAAACTGCTGCTTTGTTTCTTCCAATCAATACCATCCATTAAGATCCGTGTCTAACAGAGTGAGTAACTGAACGAGCACCTCCTGCTCACTCAAACCTTTGGAAACAGCAAATGCTCTTCAAAAAAGAACAATTGGATAGCATAGCCCTCGCTGGAGCAGGCGGGGTGGAGGGGGGCAGCTTTCTTCTCAGACGTGTGGAAACCAAATTGCTCCCAACTTCCATAGGAAAGGAAGTTCTCCGGGGAGCAGGCAGCAGTGGGTGATGGCAGCTGGGATAGGCTCCCCTCCCCAGCACTCCTGCACAGACCATGAGGTGTAAAATCCCCGGCATCAAGCCATGGATAGTGGGAATTGTGCAATTCCAGGTGCTTTGGGGGTGGGCTGTGAGCTGAGCTCGGCCTTGCTATGTTGGCTGGGGGGTGTGGGATGCAGCAGGGCATGGGATCACAGGGAATGTGGTCCTTCCATATCTGTGGAGCACAGCTGGACCATGGGGGCTGCACCCCAGCATGGGCAGGGTCCTGCTGTGCTCTACCCACACCAAAAGCGAGTTTTGCTCTCCAGAAGGGCTCATCTCAAGTGTGGTTAGAAACCTTCTCATTCCATCCTAAACTTGGCCATGTCCAGCTCTTACCCCATTGTCCTTGTGCCCGTTCCTTCAGGAAAAATCAATATTATTGCAGTCAGAGTAGTGCTGGTGCTGATGCCCCCCTTCTCTTGGGAGCCTCAAACCAAACTATGTTTGAAGAGGGACCCTGAGACAAAAAGCCCAGAGTTTCAGTCTAGTATGGCAAACTTCAGGTGAACCTGCTGGGAAACCATAGACACAGCCCTGAGACTGAGGGATTCCTGGTGCAGTTAGGGAAATACTCCTTGCCCAGGCAGCTGTACGGATCATCTCTCCCTGTCAACATTTCAGAGAGAGAATTCCAGCCACAAACAGGTCACAAAAGCTAAAAGGGGGATGACAGCAATGGAGAGCCCGTCTGAGGAGTGCTAGAGAAACAAATCCATCAGGCAGTGCCTGCTGCAGTGTTTGCAAAGCCCAGAGCTCTGGAATGTGCTCCCTTCCCAGCTGCTGCACCCTGGAGTGTGGCACCGGGTGAGCAGTAAGTGAGTGCTGCAGGAATGTGATCTGAGCTCATCATTGATCGCGGGGTGCGTCGGCTCCCGGCACCCCGATCAATACTGTATTATTCCACCCATCGATCCCGCTTTGTTTGTGAACTTTACCCCATTGATATCCATTAAAAACTTCAGCAGCGCTGATAAGGTTTAAATCTCCAGCTCCAGATGGGGAAGAAAAGCTGTTTTTAGCCCTGAGCTACCAATCCTGCCACATCTCAGGGGCAGTGGCACCTTGCAGGCAGATTCTGCTTGGATAACCTGGGATGCTCCTCTCTCCAGGCTGGACAGGGAAATGACCTCTTGGTCTCTTAAAGCCTAATTAGAGCCAGATCCTGGACTGGAGCAAGGTGGAACAGAGGTTCAGGAGGGTTTGTACATCACTCAACAAGTTGTATTGTATCCCCTTTGGTCCGTTCCTGCCTCTAAGGTGCTGCCTGCAGGGTGGGAATGGGAACCATTCTCCAAAGGACAGCTGAGCCTGGGCTACCAGAGATCCCATTGGATTGGGAGAGTGATGGTGGTGTCCCTCAAGGAGCTCTCTGCAAGTCCAGATTCAGTTCAGGACATCCTGCTATAGTTCTTCTATTTCAGTCCTAAACATCCTCAGCATGATCCTGGTAAGTAGAGTCTGACATGAGGAACAAGAAATCTCATGGCAATTGAGGGAACTCAGAACTCCATGCAGTCCAAACCTGCACAGAGGCCTTGGGAAGAGTACAAGTACCTCCTGGCTACTTTTCCTCCATGAGCAGGACATCACTTCTCTGCCCCATGTTCCTGTGGCCATCCTGTGGCTGAAGAAAACTCCTGGATAAGCTGTAGATCAGAAGTGAAATCCAGTGGTTTGCCTTATGGCCAGATGCCAAAGGACAAATGGTCCCACACAATGATTTTGCAAGACTAGAAATGCCAGGGAGGTGCAACCAGAGTGGTGTTGGGGCCGGGCACGGAGCATTTTCCCACCATCCCCTCTGCACTCCCAGTGCAGGGAGCTGTTCTCCAGATCTGTCACTGACCCCACATCTACTATCCCAGATTTTAAATCTCTCTGGCTGCTCATCCAGCTGCTGTTTGCAACATCCTCTCCTCTGCAAACACACAAGGGGAACGAGTGTGGGAATTCCAGTGCCAAAGGCTGCCCGAGGTGGTGGGGGATAGGGCCACTGCTAAATATTCCTCCTCCACACCTGAAACCTGGGAATGCTCCCCTTTGGCTGGTGCTCTAAGGATCCCCATGACCATGGAGGCTGTTCCTACCTGTGCTGGTTTGAAAAGACCCTGGTGCAGGGTGCCCAAGCGCAGTCATGGATGTCCTGTTCCTGGAAGTGTCCAAGGCCAGCTTGGATTGGGCTTGGAGCAACCTGGGCTAGTGGAAGGAGTCCTGCCCATGGCAGGGGATGGAACTAAATGGTCTTTAGGGTCCCTTCCAACCGTTTGGTCTTTAAGGTCCCATTCCAATCCCAAACCATTCTAGGATTTTATTTGCATTCTAAGATTCTCTGATTCTCTGATTTCCACGTTTTTAACTGAGTGCAGGTTCTCTCCTGGCTCCAGTGAAGAGTCACATGCCCCTTCTGGACATCCCATTTCTGGCTTTGAAGGCACTGGAGATGTGGAGAATCTGTCCTTCAAGAAGAGCATCCCCACACACTGAACCTGGGACTTCCTCAATGCCAGACCATTCCGTCCTCCGACATCATCCTGCTATGGACACCATCCTGCCCCCTTCCCTTTTCCTCTCGTGGTCACTGAGGCAGGTGTGAAAAACATCAGGCAGCTTTAGGAAAAATAAACCACATCCCTGCATTAAACACATCCCTGCATTACCCAAAGCATCCTGATCAGAAATGGTTTTATTGCAGGATGTGAGCTGCAGCTGGAGTCAGCATCCGAGGGGCCAGCCCTGCTCTCCCCACACTCCTCATGTGTTATTCACAGCTGCAAATTGCTTGGAGATTTCTGGAAGACATCAGAGCAGATCAAACCTGATTTCTCTGCAGTCCTTTTAAATGTCCCATTGTAAAATGGATTAACATTCACGGGGATGCTTGGGGATGAAAGGCAGGGGAAAAAAAAAAACACATCACCAGAGGACGCGGTGCCTGGAGCTTCGTGCAATTTTACCTGAAAATGAAGCTTTTGTCAGTGTCTTTTCTCCATAAGGCTTTTCCATTCCCTCATGTAATCTGAACATTTTACTGTTTGTGTCATTAGTGAACAAAAAGGGTAAAATGTGGTGGGGTTTTTTTAAATTAAAGGGCTTTCCCCCCCCCTCCATAGGAATGGTAAAAGAATATCAAATTATTGCCTGACAAGGTGCACTTGTGAGAGAGAATCACCAGAGTACAGCTGATCTATATCTTATCTCTCTCTGAAATTGCATGGCTGGGCCGTGGCACTGGAACCGATTTCAGGGGAGCAGGAATTTGGAGCGTTGGCATTGCAGGCTCAGAATAAGGAGTCCATTGGAATTATGCATGAACCAATTTCAATCCCGATGAGCTCATGGCCACACAGATGAGCAGCAAGGGACTGCAGGGGAGACTGGGGGAGTAATTGTCCCCTCCCTGTGAGCCCCCAAATCACCTAAACCTGGGCCTGCAGCTGGGACAGAGGTGAGGGGAGATGTAGTTCTTCCCCAGGGAGATGTGGTTCTTCTTCTCCCCATGGTCTCACTTCTCTCCTCACTCACTTCTTGGCCACTGTGAGGAGCAGGAGGTGGCTTCTTGGTAGCAAAGGGCACCCCAAGTTGGACAGGCTGATGCATCTTTGCCCCATGGAGAAGCAGAAGATTCAGCACTTTCACGTGGTTTCTTTTGGTGGGTTTATTTTAAATAAGAAATACAAATTTTGAAAATGAACAAAGGTTAGGAATGCCTTGGCTCAGAGTGACAAGAGAAGCTGTGGCTGCCTCATCCCTGGAAGTGTACAAGGCCAGGTTGGAGCAGCCTGGACTAGTGGAAGATGTCCCTGCTCATGGCAGGAGTGGGACTGGATAAGCTTTAAGGTCCTTCCCCACCCAAACCTGGAATTTTCACAGAATCCTGGGATTCTATGAAAAGCAGTTTTGATGATATTTTAACAGAATCACAGAAAAGTTTGAGCTGGAAGAGACCTTAATGATCATCTCATTCTAACCCCCCTTCTGATAGAGTTTGTTTTCTGTAGTCCAGACTTGAAGGAGACTCCTCAAAGACCCAAACATCCACCTGAGGAGCGCGATAGACCCAGGGCACTGCTTTAATTAAATATGAAATAAACGCTTCCCCCTCCTGTCCCACCACGAGCCAGAAGTCCTTGGCTCTTTTTAATTGGTAGGTTTTTATTTTTATTCTCCTTTGACACTGCATCCTCACAGTGATTCACCCTGATCGGAAATCTTTTTAACAAATATTTTTCCACTTGCCGCTCAGATTAGCGGCTCCACTGTTCATAAATAGCTTCTCCTGATCCCAGGGTTTCATCTCTGCTTCAGCGGGGAGAGCTGCTGATTTATGGCCACATTAAGCACGGACGTGGACTCACATTGGAGTCTGATAAATACGAGTCTTTAATATGCGCATGCATCATTTTTATGTTTCTTTTACAAAGAGGCTTTGAGTTGTGCGCGTTATAAAATTACACTGAGAGAATGGCTGCAGTCTGCATGGGAGCCAGGGCTGCTGAGGGGGATGAAAGATGCATTTTCTGGAATACTGGAATGCTCTGGGAGCAGTATAAAATTTATGATATCCTGAGCTATTCATTTTCACGGCTTTGGAGAACTTGGGCCTTGTAAAGGCTGTTAGGGATAACTGTGGAAGCATTTGTTTGTTTTCAGCTTTAACTGCTTTTTTAATGACCGAGTTTAATTGTTATTGTAATTAGTATATGAGCAGTTTTTTGATTTTGTGCTGGTTTTGCTCCATGTTTGCAGCCTGGTTTCTTAAGCCAGAGAGGTTGGCAGGCTCTCCTGTAACCCTTGCTAAACTCTGGCTGCTTCCAAACACCATTTGGGAATGCAGATGAGGTTTCTGAGATAATGAAGTCCCTGAAAGTCTTGTGAAAATTTCTAACCGAGTACAGGAGGGGAGAGACTCCCACCACTGCTGCCAGGGAGGGCAAGGGTGGCAGGGTTTGGGGCTGGCTGCCCACATCCCCCAAAATAATCCCAGAGCTGGATTTCTGACCAAGGCATCCAGATGACGATAAACAGGAAGTCTTCTCTGTTCCCAGAGCAGAGCTGAAATCCATGGAACTGGGAGAAGTGGGATTGGATACATGGGAAGGTGGAGTTAGAGGTGATGGGATGTTGGAAGTGCAGTCACTCTGTGCCCATCCATCTTCTCCCCTCTGGAAGTGTCCAAGGCCAGGTTGGATGGGGCTTGGAGCAGACTGGGATAGTGGAAGGTGTCCCTGCCCGTGGCAGAAGGTGGAACAGGATGAGCTTTAAGGTTCCTCCAGCCCAAATCATTCCATGGTGTGTGACTGGCTCTGGGCACAGATCATGGGACAAACATCCAGTTCTTTAAAAACAAAGAAGCTGGTGAGGTAATGAACCCATCAGGGATGGTCTCAGCAGCTCTGGCTTGGAAAACCTCACTCAAAAAAGGAGTAAAGGCATTGCTTTCCCTTCCCCACTTTCCCCACCTTCCCACCTAGAGTCAGGCCCCCAACAGGACCCAGAACAGAGCCTCCCCAAGGAGACCTTCAGGAGCCTGATGACTTTGTCTGCACTTCAACCCCTCAGCATTGCCGGGAAAGGAGAGCATAATGAGCCACATAAGCATCAAGAGGAGCAGCAGCAGGAGGGAGAGGAGGTTCCTCCAGGTGCAGGGAGGTGGGAAGGGCCCTAACACTGTAATTCCCATTAACGTTTTCAGTGGCCATGGAAAAAAGTTTTCTCAGCCCAGCAAAGGCTCTCTGAGGGAGTCAGGACAGGAGTAACTCACTGGATGCTGAGTCAGAAAAAAACACCTGGAAAAGGGAATAAAGAGGCCTTTGCTGCTAAACAGGAAAATAAGAATTTGTTCCTGCAAAGCCTTCCAATGATGAACAGTATTCCAGTGATGAGCAATATCCCAGGGACACCATGGGCTGGATATGGGGGGAGGTCTCAACTGAGGAGTTCGGAACAGAAAAGATCCTCCAGAAGAAGCTGGGATGAGAGGAGCCAGCAGCACTGGAGTTTTGCAGGTTTTCCCTCTGTTGCCATCCTTAAAAATGATCAAACTCCTAAAATTAAGCTGCATGCTTTTCCCTTTGTCTAGATGGATAGAATCATGGAATTCCAGAATGGTCTGGGTGGGAATGGGCCTTAAAGAACATCTACTCCCAGCTCTGATGCCATGGGCAGGGACTCTTCCACTGTCCCAGGTCACTCCAAGCCTCATCCAACCTGGACTTGAACACTTCCAGGCATGGGGCAGCCACAGCTTCTCTGGACACCCTGTGCCATCAGATTTGATGGTTTAATTTTACTTTTAGTGATTCATAACACTTTTGTCCAATTAGGATAGTAGTTTATTAGTTTAAGGGGACAACAATCCAATTTTCTGGTCAACTTCTAGACCAGCTAGAAATAGGTCCTACAGTGTCATGTAGCCTAAGCTCGCCATACTGAACTGACTCCAAGCATCATTTTGGATGATTTTGATGTTTTTGTGGGAGAACACCACCCCTAAAAGATGATTCATCGCCCTGTGACACAAGGAGACCTCGGAGAGGTGAGAAACCTCCCGTTACAACTCACATCTCCAAGGTGCCCAGATCTCCAACCAACCCAAATATTCCCATCAGGGTTTAGGAACATGTCCCACCAAAGGCCCCATTTGCAGAAGCCCATGGCAGTTCCATAGGCAGGTTTTTAGCAATTATTGAAATATAAATCAGTGTCTGCAGCCTGGAGCTGGTTTGGAGGATGGAAGAGCTTTTCCTGGCTGAAGGAATGAAGGATGCCCAGGAATGGTACCTGTTGCACTCCCCCACACTCCAGCAGTGCCTTTGTTTCCTGCCAAGAACATGCTCATCTGGTCTTCTTCTCTAATCCTCCCTTTCATATCGGAATGATTCCCAAGTGGTGTGATTGGGGAATATCCTCTGCTCAAGGCTATCAGCTGTACTCACTGGCCTTGGAATGTTGCTCCAGCAACACGGAAGAACCTGTGACATGCAACTGGTGAGTGCATTTTCCACATCTCTTTCAGGAGTGCAGCATTCCAAAAAGGAAATTTTTTGTGAATTTATTTATTTTTTTTTAAACCAAGCTTTGGGCTCCAGCTCCCAAAATATCCCGGGGCTTGTCGTTTGAAGAGGGTTTTGGAAACGAATGGAGCACTGATCACAATTAGTACAAAGCAATTTAAAATTATTTGAAGGGCTTTCATAACATGAAGTGTTCCAATAATTTGTAATTACCAAAATGTTTCACCTGCTCTGAATCCCATTTACTTCCCAAATCAAGCCCTTGAAGCACTCTGAAGTGGCACATCTCAAACTGAACAGGGCAACCTGGAGGAGCTACTAATTCTGGAAGCACTTCTGGTGCTCCTGCATAACAACGAGGCTTTTTTGGGATGCAATCCCCAAACGGTCACTTAAAGGATTATCCCCCCAGGCATGTGGGGAAGGTGTGGGATGGAAGCAGGATGGGTGTCCCATCCCACAGGAGCAGCAGCAAGGGTGGGAAGCTCCACAGAGCAACCCAAAGGGAGGTGACACGAGTAGAAAAGTGGTGGAAAAGCCACCAAAAAGGGACAGAGAGGTGCAGGCAGGGACTGGTCAGAGCAGTGGGAGCAGACCTGCAGTGGGAAAGGGTCTCCAGGCTCCAGTCCACCCCCAGCAGCAGCAGGAGCTGCAGGACTGATGGAAACACCTCAGGTCACGTCTTCAGTCAGAGCAGCTCCAGGAGGTCATGGTTGAGCACAAACTCCTTGGACTGGCTTTGGATGCTTGTGCACCTCTGGGAATGTCTTTGCTGATTCTTGTTCCCATTGCTGCCTGTTTCCAGGGCTCTGAGAGGAGGATTCATATGGAGAGGTTCTCCTGAGGAGATTTCACTCACTTTGAGCCTAATCAAGGCTCAAAATTGGTGTTGTCAATTGTTCCACAAAGATGTTTTATAGCCTGGTGTGACACAACACGGGACCTCCCTGCTGCAAGACCCCGGGAGCATCCAAATTTAACCTTTCCCTTCATAGAGGGCCTGGATCCCACAGAAAACCCTGGCTGGAGTCAGGACCAAACCTTAAATCTCAGGAGATAAAGGACAACCAAACCATCACCCACTGAGGGGATGAGTAATTGCATTTTCATGGTGGTGGCCGGGACACCCCTCTGTGAAATGCCTTCTCTGGGAGGTTTGGGTTGGGAATGGAGGATTTTATATCAGGTTGGAGCTCAGCCTTCATGGGAGAGGCTGCTTCCAAAGGGTCTCTGCAAGTCTAACAAAGACAGGTGGGATTTTCTTCTTCTCCTCCAGGATCAGTTTCAGTGAGAACAAAAGTTCAAGGTGACACCTGTGCACAAGTGGCCACCACCCGGGAGGGGATGCATGGCCAGCAAACATCTGGGGGGCTGGAGCCAAAGGGCCACAGCTGGTGGCCAGGAAGATGCTCTGCATTTCCTCCCCTGCTAATCAAGGCAGAATTACCTTTACTGGATGTCTGCACTCCTAAAATGGTTCTTTTTGCCTGGAAGGCAAAGGGAACCTTTGTACAAAGAGGGAGGAGAATGGAGAAAAGGTCCTGCATGGGCCTGTGGTGACAGAGCTGGATCCCAGGCAGTGGCAGCCCTGAGGGGTCAATGATGGGGCTCATTAACCACCCTGAGCTGCTAACTGGGGACAGCTCCTGTAAAAACGGAGTGCTGGAAGCTGTGAGCAGCGCTGGGATGCTGGGAACGGGGCAGAGCGCTCTGAGAAGGATTTCAGCTTAAGGGAAATTACTTTCTTTAAGCTGAGGAGGGGTCCAGGGCTCCCCTCTTTTGGAGGGGCAGCACCTCTCCTGTCTGTGGGGTGAGCAGGGGGTAGAGAGAGAAAATCAATAGTTCCTGCACAGCCACCAGCAGCAAAACCTCCCAGGAGGGTGTGCAGTGATGACAAGGTAACAGCAATAAATAACAGGGAGCAGGGGTCCTAAAATCCTTGGAAAATAGAGGGGAAATAAGGCAGGGGGGATGGCAGGACTCTGCTGTGTCCCTGCACTGCTCTGACTGATGGCACAGGGCATTTCTGCTCTTTTCCAGGGCAAGAAGGTGGGTTTGGGGTCTCTGGGGATGTGGGATTGGAAGGGAGGGAGGCTTGTGTTGGACTCTTGTGAAAGCCAAATGGCAAATGAGTGGCACACTGGAAAATCCAGGCTCCTGATGCTGCTGGAGAGAGGGACATCAGATGTGTCCTGAAAGAAGGACAGGAGGCACCAGGGCATCTTCCAGTAGCAGCCAACCCTCCAAAAGAGCTTTTCTCTCTTCCCTGGGTGCTTCTGCACCTTCCCTCCCCATTTAACAGCACTGCTATCACCAAATGATTTATCCAAGAGGTTTGCAGTTGTATTTCTGTAGGAAACACTCACTTGTCCCATGGATTTGGGCAGAGGCAGCCACAGGCAGTCAGGGAATGGGGGCTGCTGTGCAACAGCTCCTGTTGGGAAATGGTTTGGCACAGAGACATGAGAAGAAGGCTGTGAAGGGAGCAGTCCATTGGGGCTGAAAACTTTACTGGGATGTACAAATGTTCCAGCTTGGTCTGAAGCTCTGTTTTTGCTGGGGTTAAACAAAGCTTTTCAGCTCTAAAGGCTCTTCTGGGCAGACCTTCTGTGTTGCAAATTACTGTAAGCAAAACCTCACATCAGGGTAAGGAATCTGTGCTTGCAGAAGGGAAAAATAGCCCTACTTTTTTTCCAGGAGAATTTCAGAATTAAAGAAGAATTAATGAATGTTTTCTGGTGAGCTCCAGCATATCACATTCCTCAGGTGGTTTAGGCTCAGCATTCCAACAGCAGCTCAGAGGGGTCAGAAAGTGCCTTGTATTACTCTGCATTCCCTCAGAACTTTGCTGGGGAAAAGGGATTTCTCCCTTCTTAGAGTGGGACTGGTCCTGTAAAACATCTGGTTTTAGCAATGCTCTTTTTGGGAACACTCTGCTGTGGATCACTTGTAGTCATTGGAGCAAGTTGGTGGCCCAGGAGGGAAAAATTAGCTGGGAATTAATTTGGGTGTGAGAATCAACCCTCTGTGGCTGGAAGGTGTCTGGGTTTCCAGTGACTTTGTGCAAAGATGTCACACGGGGCTGTGTCTCTGCTCTGATCCCTTCAGTGGATCCTGCTGACCCTGGAGTCACCATCATGCTTTGGGAAGGGGGATGTGGTGTTGAATTTATTCCTGCTGACCCCAGCAATGATTTCATTGTTCCTCAGTGAATAAACAGGGATGTGGAGTGGAGGGGGAAAAGCAGAAAGTGTTTAGAGCAAAGGAAGTGTCCAAGGCCAGGTTGGAGCAACCTGGTCTGTGGAAGGTGTCCCTGCAGGGGGTGGAATGGGATGAGCTTTAAGGTCTCTTCCAACCCAGACCATCCTGGGATATGAGTCCATAATATCCCCCTCTCCCCTCAATCAGCAGACAAATAAAAATGTTTGATCCTGAGACCAATTTCATAGTCACAGAATGGTTTGGGCCGGAAGGGACCTCAAAGCCCATCTCATTCCAACACCCTGCCATGGACAAGGACACCTTTCACCAGACCAAGCTGCTCTAAGCCCTGTCCAACCTGGCCTTGAACATGTCCTGTTTCACTAACCCCAGGTTTTTCCCTCAGGAGAGGCTCCTGTGAGGTTCAGTTTGGTTGGAAAGCCCAGGAATGGGCGGCCCTACCCGCCCACGTGTGCTCCCAGCTCACACCCGCCTTGGTATGAGGAACTTTTGGGTAGGGATTTCTCAGCACACAGACCCAAATCGATCGAATAAACAAGGAAATGGGTCCCTGAGTGGGGCTCTGGGGCCCCAAATGTGCTGAGCAGCTGAGCAAACACGGCCTGACCCGAGGGCTGGGCAGACAAACCCCACACCCCAGCAAAGCCCCTCCGCTCACATCCAGCTCTGATCCTGAGGATTTAATGAGTGCAATGAGAAAGGGCAAATATTTACACTGAGGAGCTCAAGTGGGCAAATAAACCAGGCTTTTACAAGTGAAGCAAACACAGCATAGGCTGGGATTCAAAGGGAAGTTTGTGGCTGGGTCTGGGTGTCCAAAATTTTTTTTTTCCTTTGACAAACTGTTCCTTGTCAAGGCATCAGTCAGAGACATTGAATTTTGTCTGTGCAAACACACGTAGTATTGGGATGGAGAAAAAAAAATGGCTTCTCCTTAGGTCTGCAGGCACATTAGATTAATTTTTGCCTCTTTCTCAAGCAGGGAGCAACTTCCCTGTCGTCACACTGCTGAAGTTGCAATTCCAGCAGCAGCCCTGTGGCCTCCAGCACACAGAAACCACCTCCCCAGGAGCACTTTGTGACAAATAGCTACAGCTGAAAGGCTGAAATCCCTGCAGAGCCTCAAGTAAACATAGCATTGACCTGTCTGTGGTCTCACTTGGAGAAAAGGAGGGTTGTGGTGCCGGGGTGGAGGCTGCTGCAGCTGCACAGAGGGATCTGTGCTGCTCCTGGGGCTGCAGAGCTGCTCTGGAGCAGCAGCAGCAGCTTCCCTGTCTGCAGCAAAACATTCCCAACTGTGGCCTAGAAGGCTGTGGAATAAATCCCATCCCCTCCTGCTCCTGGCTTGAGTCAGATGCTCTGACAATTAAGGAACACGGATGGTGGAGGAGTCTCCATCAGGCTGGGCCGGAGGTGGGAACGGGCTCCAGCCGAGCCACGGCTCCCCTGGCAGCCTGGAGAACCATCCTTCTGTGGCCAGGCACGGCTGCCTGAGCCACCAGCGAGCCCCTGGGGAGGGGGACAAGGCAGCCCGAGTCCCTGGAGCCCCACAGGTCCCTGCCACGTCGGTGTGATACCTCCAGACCTGCATTTTGGGGCTGCCACCCCCAGACCCTCTGTGCAGCAGTGTGGCTGCCGTGGGGTTTGGGGGCATACCCAGCCCTGGGGACTGGGGTGTGCCAGCTTAACAGAGGTTTAGGGGTCTCAAATCCCATCCCTAAAAGCCTCAGGGCAGTAAGGAATCTCTCCTGCCCTGCAGGAGCAGAGTGGAGGGGAAGCCAGAGAAGTGCAGAGTGGCCAGGCGGTGATTTGGGGTCAGATTTTGGGGTCAAGCCCCACCTAAGTAACAATTAGACAGGGAACTGGTTTTAGGGTCTCTCCAGCTCTCCCAGGAGAGCCCCTGGTGTGCCTGGCTGGTGTCGGGGTTCCCAATCCCGCCTCTCCTGGCACATCCCGGTGTTCCTGCTACCGGGAATTGTGAGCTCATATAAACAGATGGGCTTTGAGCAGTGAATCGGGGCGGGGGGAGCGTGCAGCGAGCAAAGCATGAGCAATGGCTCTGATTCCTCGGGCTAATCCCGGCAATAATGCATATTTACTGACAGGGTTCTCTGCACGCAAGGAGCAGCTCCCATTTATCCCATTTATCCACTTATCTGGGAAGCAGATATCAGGGTAAACGCCTCCGAGGTGAGTCCACGGCCATAAATCAGCATTTTTGTCCTAAGAGCAAACAGAAGGACAGGCCTGGGCACAGCAGCTTCACACCTCGAGGATAAATGACTCAATTCAGAGCTGAGAGGACACAGCAGACCTTGCACTGGGTTTTTAGTCAAGTTCCTTCTTCCTCTGCCATTCCAGCACCAGGCTCTGAGTTAAAAATATTAACTTTGCTGTGCTTTAACAGAGGACCACGCTCCATCCCCGTTGCTTCTAGGAAATAACTATAACTTCTTATTACTGCTCATCATCCCTCACAATCAAATCACTTCTCATTCTCCTCTGTAAGCCGAACGACTTCAGTGCTTGTGGTGCCTCTCTTGTTCTGGTTAATTATTTATTTTCTTACTTCCAAGAACGAATAGAAAGGCAGCAGGTGAGTGGGAAAAAAAGACAAATAATTTTAAAACCTCACAAAAATTTGTCGTGGTTGAAAGATATTTACTTTCATTGCATGAAAGGTGACTTTAACTTTCCAAGTTCAGCAGAGAAAAGTGATTTCTGCTCGTAATTAAATTCTTAGATTGAGTCTGCATCCAAGTTTGTGTTCCATAAACAGGAAGGCAATTAATGAAATTAATGATTGGCATCAATGCAAGGGCTGGATCTCAAGGATTTTTAAGGTTTCTTCCAACCCAAACCTTTCCTTTATCCATGTTGTTTCCTTCTCCTTGCAAATCCAACTGGAAGAAGAACAGTGTGTTCTGAGGAGGAGGAACCTGTTTGGGTCAAAAAAAGGCCTTTTTAGGAATATGGATTTGCAGTCCCAGCCTGCTGCTGATCTGTATCTGCAGTTCCCATCGTACACTGGAAGATTCATTAAGGGGAGATGGGAAAGGCAGAGCCAGGGTGGGGGATGCGTTAAAAAGCCTCTTTGTTACTTCAGCAGGGTGAGAAGCACCTCGATGGATTGGTTTCTATTAGAAGGAGAGAAAACAATCCTTCAAAAATAGTCCTTCCCTAATGCTGCTGCTGGAGACAGCTGACAGCCTCCTCTCCTCATCCATTCTGGTGCGAGTTCCCTCTGGAGGAGGAGTCAGATTTTTGTTGGAAATGTGGACAAGGGACACAAATGTCAGGGTGAGCTCAGAGCTGTCCCTCCCCAGCTGTGCCCTGGGTGCTCTTTGCTCAAAAATCCGTCTACAGCTCACTCTCTGTTATTCACAGCCCCATTTATCATCCTCCCCTGAGTTTTTCCTACCTCTGGCATTGTGGTGCTGCCTGTGGATGGAGAGCTCAGGTTTGCTGGGAGCTCTCTGGCAGTTCTTGAGCTCTCAAACTCAAATTAGGAGAGCATTTACCAGGCTACATTTCACTCTGAACTGTGTTCCTGGGTCGTGTTCACACATTAGGATCTCCTTGATGTTCCCAGAGTGCCCGACTTGCCAGATGTGTAATGGGAATGCTTCTGCTAATGCTCCAGCTTCCCTCCAGGATGCTGATTGAGCTCCTGGAGGGAGATGTGGCAGCTCTGGGAATGTGTGCCACCAAAACGCTTGGAAGAGGTACAGCTCCAGGTCCTGGAGCACAGGAACAGCTGCAGAGGGGTGAGAAAAGCCCCTTCCTCAGCTGCAGAACGTGGATTAGAGCAGCTTTGTGGGGAGCACTGGATCTAGGGGGGATATCACTGCACCTTACCACTCATCTCCCCAGCTCAAGCTCCCTGCCAGGACCAAAAGGATTTTGGGTGTAGGAATCACTGGTGTAGGAAGAGAACTCCTGGGACAGGCAGTGGGAGTCCCCTCAAAAGAGCTTCTGTCACCCCTGCTGAAGGAGGCTGGGTATTACGTAGGACCCACGTTGTACTCACGGTGTGTTTCATACATTATTTATGTGTTATTGTAAAGCAGTGACAGTGGTTGAGGGAGGTGATTCTCCCCCTCTGCTCTGCTCTGCTCTGCTGAAGCCCCACCTGCAGAGCGGCCTCCAGCCCTGGGGCCAACACCAGAAGGATGTTGGAGCTGCTGGAGAGGGTCCAGAGGAGGTCACAGAGATGCTCCAAGGGCTGGAGCCCCTCTGGTCTGTAGGCAGGCTGGGAGAGCTGGGGGTGCTCACCTGGAGAAGAGAAGGCTCCAGGGAGAGCTCAGAGCCCCTTCCAGTACCTAAAGGGGCTCCGGGAGAGCTGGAGAGGGACTTTGGACAAGGGATGGAGGGACAGGACACAGGGAATGGCTTTAAGCTGGAAGAGAGGAGGTTTAGATGGGATATTGGGAAGGAATTCCTGGCTGTGAGGGTGCTGAGGCCCTGGCAGAGGCTGCCCAGAGCAGCTGTGGCTGCCCCTGGATCCCTGGAAGTGCTCCAGGCCAGGTTGGCTGTGGCTTTGAACCTCATTAATGCTTTTTCTCTTCAAGCCAGGTCTTATAAGCTCTCAGAGATAAGCATTATACCCTTGATAGCTCAGCTACCTCAGGGGGCATAAAAGAAGCAGGATGGCTCCTGTGGCAGTGTTGGAAACAAAAAGTTTTAATAAAAGGCAAAATAAAAAAGCTCTTTGCAGAGGAAAACCGAGCCAGGGCAAGATGTTCTTGCTCCTGCTAAAACACTTCACAAAAACGATGAACTCTTTTGTTCTTTTCTTTTTCTAGGGAATTGCTCAGGCTGGACTTTTTGGCTCCTGTCCAATTGGATATCCTTAAGGTTGAGGTGAAGTCCCCAAGGTCCCATGAGGTGTCTTTTAACCAAACTTCTGGGCTTTTTTCCTTTTTAAGGGGACAAAGGGTAACTTGTTTACTCTGTCCGGGGCACATTCCTACACCTCATCCCATCTCCTCCTCTGCAGCTTTTCCAGCCCTCTCCCACTGCTCAGCCCTCATTCTTCTGCCTTCTTTCCTTCTTCCCATTCTTTCACTGCATTTCCCCTTTGGGTAGAGCCCACATTTGGAGGTTTCAGCTTCCAGTCACCAGAAAAGAGCTACAGGCATGGTGCAACCTGGCTTTTCCTGAGCTTTTGTCTGGGACTAAGTTTGCATGTATTTCCAGAGGTCACCATTGACCTCAGCTGCTGTGTCAAACCGCCAAGGGGTTTTTTGGGTTTTTGTGGGTTTTATTTTTTGTTTGTTTGTTTGTTTGTTTGTTTCCTGGGAGCAGAGAAATCCCTCAAGGTTCCAAAATTGCTTAAATGTGAGAGGAGAAGAGTTTGGAAAAGGAAGAGCTTCCTTCCCATTTTAAGGAAAGCTGAAACCTGTTAGACACCAGCCAAGGAAGTTTCAGCCCCAGGAATTAAAATCTAGAAAATGATAAGTAGGATTGTGTTTTGATTTAAGGAGATCCTGTCAGGAAACTGTAAATTAAAGCTGGCTTTGCTCTTTCTATTAGAGAACAGTAATAATTGTGTGCCATATATGTGCTCTCACCTGCTTCTTCTCCCTCAGAAAAAGCATTTAAAATAATTTCTTATGAAGAAACATTCTGAAAGGGAGAATGCTTTATTATTACTATATATTATTCATATAATGACAACACCCAGACTTTTCTCAGCACTGAGCAGAAAGAGAGAAGATAAAGCCTCTGGCCCAAAGAGACTTTGAAATAAATGGAAATAAGGTTTGGATCTGCCTCCGTGTGTGTGTGTGCATGGAAAGTTTTTAAGTACTACTGAAGAAAGAGTGGGGGGAAAATTGAATTATACATCAGCTTCTTCACCACCAGGAAAAAAAAAATGGGCAAGTCTCCACACTCTTGATAGCATTTTAATAATTTACAACCTCAAATTTCACCCCGGGAGTGACTTTCAGGAGGGGGAAGGAATCCTGTGACTGTAAACACAGCTGGAAGGGAGTGGAAAATCATGGGATCTTCTGTCCAGGGAAGAGGGATGGCAGGGGGAGAGAGGGAAAGGCTCGTGTTGGGTGGGGAGATGGGAGTTCTCTATGGGAACCCTCCCTGGGGATCTTGGGGGGGATGGTAGGTATGGGGCAGAGCTTTTACACCCCCGGCCACTGCAACCCTTG
Organism: Anomalospiza imberbis; assembly: GCF_031753505.1. NCBI lineage: Eukaryota > Metazoa > Chordata > Aves > Passeriformes > Viduidae > Anomalospiza > Anomalospiza imberbis. The sequence continues at coordinate 20,866,614 of NC_089690.1, read as the reverse complement.
GCAGTGCTTGGAGTAAATCCTCATTCCCATCCTCACCTTCTCCAAAAGCATTGGGCTGGTGGAAGGTGTCCCTCTGGTGGGATGAGATGGTCTTAAGGTCCCTTCCAAGCCAAGCCATCCTGGGATTCTGTGAAAACAGGCAAACTCTTCCCTGCTTCCCCGTGGGGAGTTTTTCCCTGTGCAAAGCAGCAGGATTTCACATCCTCTGCTGAGTTCCACTGTCCTCAGCACAGCAGAAGCACCAACACCACAACAATGCAGCCAGGAATGTCTGTCCAAGCAGCATTTCATGCACCCACAAGGTCTGGATGTCCCAATACTGCTGGTGGAAGTCACAGCTGGAGGGGATTGAGTGGCAGGAGTGTGTCTGTCCATCCCACAGCTGGTGCCTGATCTCCCAATGGCTGCATCAGGAGAAGGAGGCACAGTCCAGGATTCCTGAGGTGTGCAGGAGTCCCAGACCTGCCTCACCTCCACCAGCTCCGCGCTGGGCCACCTGGGCACAGAGCCTGGGATGTGGGAATTCCAGAGCAGCCCTGCCCAGCTGGTGGAGTGGGATCAGTGCCAAACCAAGGGCTCCCAGGGCGGGCAGTGCTGAGGGACCAACAGCTGGAAGGGCCCAGAAATGTGGGGATCATGGCTTTCCCACATGGCTGGGAAGTCTGGAGTCAGCAGGGAAAAACGGTGCCAAAAGCGTGCCTGGCGCCCCTGAGCACCCCCCGGCCTGCCTGCAGTGCCAGCACCAGGGACAGGGGCAGCAGCCCTCGGGAATCTCTCCGGGATGACGGTTCCCTGTTTTTTGCTGCTTCCCAAGCTGCTTTTGTGTGAATTCCTTCGGGGCAGGATTTGCATTTCTATTTGCCAAGAGTGTTGCTGTGGTCACGGGAGTGGTGCAGTGAAACCTCTCCCTATTTCCCACCACCTCCACCGCCCCTGCTCCTGGGTGCTTTCCTTAGAGAGGACTTCCAGCTGCATCAGGGGACCCAGGCAGCATCTGGGGGATGTGGCAGCAGGGTTTGGACACCCAGCTGCTGGCAGAGCCGGGGGACAGGGACACCAAAAGCTGACTGAACTGAGACATTGTCTTGCCTTGATCAGCTGCAAGAGGGCAGGCAGATCTCCCACATGCCCCAAAATCATTCCCTTGGAGAGCAGGCAGAGGGTGTTCCTGCTCAGAGAAGGCTTTTATTTTATATAATCCCTCCTCCAAAAGCCACCTTGGCAGCAGGAGGGGGAAGTGGAGCCTTCGCTCTCCATTAAAATGGAATTTTTAGCATTGATATGGGAAGAGATCACACTGAAAACTCTCTGTCCTTGGCACCTCCTCCTGCCTGTTCCTGGAGCATCCCTGGGGTGTTTCTACTACACAGGAGGCTGCACAGGTCTTTGTCTGGTGAAACCCATTTCCCTCACTTTGTTTTCCCAAGGAAGCCATGGAGAAAAGCTTCCCTTGGGCAAGGTTCCCAGGGCAAGCTCAGCTTTGGGACTACCAAAACCCAACAGCCTGGTAAAAAAACAAACAAACAATTCAATCAGGGTCCAAATAATTCATTAGTGACACGAATTACTTTATTAACAACATCTCTTGGAGTGGTGCTGGCTGTCCACACCTTGTTCTGCCCTGTGGGAAAGCTTTTGGCTGCATCCATGGCAAAGGGCCTTTGGACAGGCTGTGGGTCCCTCCTGCTCATCCCTGCTCCACCCAGCTCGGGATGTCCAGGGCTCTGGAAGCCACTAGATGTCAGGGTTACTCCGTGCAGCCGTGACACCTGCCAGATGTGGCACAGCTGGCTTGACTTGGAGGTCCCCTGTGTGTCCCTCAGGGCAGGCCAGAGCCAAGCACAGCCTGTGTCATGCCAGGAATCAGAGGAAGAACCAGGAAAAAATGGGATGAAGGCTTTATCCCTGCAGACTCTTCACTGTCTCCTTCTGAAATGACAGCCACAGGTTGGTTTGTCCAGGGAATTTCTGACTTCGCAGGAAAAACCTGTCCCCAGAGTCATAGGTGTCTTCAAAACTGGGTGTTGGTGGTCACCCAGCCAGAAATGTGCATGGACAGCCCGAGTGGGTTTGGAATTCCTGATGGACACAGGTCAAGAATGAATCCCCCACACCTGCACTGACCATGAGTGTGACCAGCAGTGATCCTTGAGCCCCCCTGTCCCAACTGGAAACACATTTTGATCCAATATAATTTAGCCTTTACAATCACCCTCTTCTTAAAAACCCTTAGCACCCAGATTTTGGTTGGGAAAAAAGTGGGAAACAGTTCTGACTTTTACAGAAAGTGTGAAAAAGTTCAGATTTTATAGACCCCAAGGTTTTCTTTAGATTAAAATATATTCAGCTGAAACGGCCCAATTTTCTGAAGCATGCCAGTTGTTTATTGCATTTATTCTAACATTGAATGCTGAGTTCACATTATAGATAAGGATTGTTAACAACTCATTTTAATGTATAAGGAATTGAAGGAAGTTATTTCATTATAAACAGGGGAATGTGGCAGCTTAAATAAAAATTAAGAAGGGGGAATGGCTTCCTACTGCCACAGGGCTGGGTTAAATGGGATATTGGGAAAGAATTCCTCCCTGTGAGGGTGATGAGACCCTGGCACAGGTTGTCCACAGCAGCTTGGCTGCTGCATCCCTGGAAGTGTCCAAGGTCAGGTTGGATGGGGCTTGGAGCAAGCTGGGACAGTGGAAGGTTTCCCTGCCCATGGCAGGGGTGGGACTGGGTGTTTTTAAGGTCCCTTCCCACCCAAACCATTCTGGGACTCCATGAAAGGTCAGAAATGGGGAGCTCTGAGATGCTTAGCAGGTTGGTGACCTTGTTTCTCCCCAGATACTTTAGAAAGTGGTCCAAGCCTTTCTGTCTTTCCTGCCCCACCTGAAGGCTCATTGTGATCTGTGGGAGAACGTAGCAAACCTGGTTGATGCAGCTCTGTATCCTTCCCAACCCTTTCCAGCCAGAGCAGTAACTGTGGCCTTCTGACTGTCCATTTAATCCCTGAGCTTTTTCCATCGCTCCCATTCTTGGGCTGAACAACTTTCCATGGTGACAAGTCCCACTACCTAATTATGCTCTACATGAACATTTATTTTCCTTTATCAGTGTGAATTTTCTGCCTTTATGGGAAAGCAGGTTATTTATTAGGAGGAAAAAAAAAAAACAACAAAAAACCTCAATGGCTTTTTGTAGTTTGAGCTTCTCAAATCCCCTTCTCAGAGGAGGAATCAACAATTACAGCTGGCTCTGGGTTCCATCACCACTTAGGCATGATGGATCTGCAGTTCCATAGTTTTCATTAGAGCAAATAGGCACCCAAGTCCATCAATAAACCATATGATGTGCAAGGATACTGATAACAGCAGCCTATTAGATTCATTAGTGCTAATCAGGAGGAAGGCATCGATGGCAGCTCGTTGATAATGCTCACTTAAAGAAGTGCTTTTTAGGGCGAATGATTTCAGTGATGTGGGAGCACTGGAAAGGCTCTGGAAGAAAATGTCAAACCTGCCTCATTCCCTGGAAAAGAAGGGAAAAGCCTGCAGATGAGATCATACAATGAACATTTTAATCAGTTACGAGGGCGCATGAGGGCAGCAGGTGAGGAACAGAGAAGAGGGAAGGGCGGGGGGAGGATTTCCATTGGGAATGTGTTGAACACTGGCTTGAACCACACAAGTTGGAAGTGTTGGGAATGCAGCCAGACGTGGAGGGCAGCCCAGGATCTCCTGGCATGCAAAGGAAAGGGGAGATCAGAAAAGCAATCATGCTATGGATGGGATGAGGTTTCTTCAGACAGGATCCAATCCAACAAATTCATTGTCATCTTAGAATCCTAAAACTTGGCGAACTTGTTATAGCTGCTGAGGTGGTCACTGGAAATAACTGTGGTGACAAACCATTAGAAAATAATTTGGAAGCAGAGGGGAAGAAAGTAAGTGTGGATCTCTCTCAAATCATGTGGGCAAATCCAGGAAATTTGGTAGAAACCTGCTGGAAAATTTGGGGCCCTGAAAGTTTAGGAGGCAGTCTGGAAGTTGGCTGGTCTGTAACAGGGAAAATATGTTGCAAAATATTCCAGCTATGGCAGGGTGAATAAACATATTAGCAGCAAGACGGAAACCTTCCCAAAAGGAGAAAGGAGCAGGAAGGATGAAAAAAAGGTTGATCATCCAGAAAAGATGTGGAACAAAAGATGGAAAATGTCAGGAGAGAATGAAAATTGAGAAATTCAAACTTCACTGGAAATGGCAAAATGTATTAAAACCTCCAACAAAAGGCTCTCCCTGGAGCCTTTTCTCTTCCTTGTTGTTCCCTTGTGTAGCTAAAGGTTGCAGCTAATCCAGGAAAGCCAAGACTGAAAATGATTTTGTTCCTAGGGATTGTGCTGGAGGCTGGGATGGAGGCAGAGCGGAGCTGCAGGAACAGAACAGAGCTGGATGAAGAATGAAGATGATGGGGCACTCAGGCTGGTGGGATGAGGGCAGGAGAGGGAAGTCAGACAGTGGGAATTGTCCCCATCTTGACTCCTGAGATCCTTCCCGTGGTTTTGCAGGTCTCCTGGCAAGGGATGGTGGGAATATCACCAACAGAAGAGCCAAGGCAGGGCCTGAGAGCACGGACAAGAAAAGCAGGGACAGCAGTAGATGAGATACTCTGAGTCTGCTCCTGCAGAAACTGCAACTGGTCTGGAATGAAAAACTGAAGATTTTGAAGAAACTTGTGGAAAATGAGGAAAACCCCCAAGCTCTCATGGCTTTTAAGTACATCAAAGCAAGGTGGGCACTGGTGAAAGCACATAGGGATTACTGACAGGGAAGGAGACTCTTCCAAGATAATGAGGAAAAGCTGGGAGAACTGGGATTGTTCAGCATGGAGAAGAAAAGCTCCAGGTGATCTCATTGTGGCCTTCCAGTACCTGAAGGAGCTGACAAGCAACATGGACAGACATTCTTTCCAAGGGATGGAGTGACTGGACAAGGGACAATGGCTTCCCAGTGCCAGAGGGGAGGGTTAGATGGGTTATTGGGAAGGAATTCTTCCCTGTGAGGGTGGTGAGGCCCTGGCACAGGCTGCTCAGAGCAGCTGAGGCTGCCCCTGGATCCCTGGAAGTGTCCAAGGCCAGGTTGGACAGGGCTTGGAGAAACCTGGGCTAGTGAAAGTGTCCCTACCCATGGCAGGGGGTGGGACTGGATGGCCTTTAAATTCTCTTCCCACCCAAACCCTCCTGGGATTCTATGAACACTCCCAAGCTCATTGACCACCCTCTGTGAGTGACGATCCTCACTGGGCAGCCATGACCACCCCTGCTCCTGCTCAGTGCTCCCAGCTCTCCCTTTTTAGGGACAGCTGGATGTATCCAGCAGAGAGCAGCCACCAGCCTGGGACTCCCAGCAGACACTGGCCTTTGGTTTCTCTACCTAATGCATGAAGGAACCTTGGCTTCTCCTCTGGGGCATCACCTTTCCTACCAGCACGGGGCTGAAAATCACAGCAGGACTTCATTTGTAGCATCTCAGACAGACAAAAGGAGTATTTTCCTTCAGTTTTGACACTGCCACCGGCCCTAGAAGGAGCTCAGAGTCTGGCACAGCCTCATCCCTCCCTCTGAAAGTCTCTCTGTAGCTCTGTTTTGCCATCCTGCAGGCCCAGTCTGGCTTTGCTGTGCTCTGTGTGTTCCTGTGTCATCTGTACCACAGGGGTTTGATCCTGCATCCATTGGTCTCATCCCGATGAGAAGGACAGATGTTGGCAGAGGGGAAGCATGGGATCCAAAAGCCCACAGAACTGCAGTATTTTCCCTGTGCTCCGGACAAATATTGACTGAGGCCGGCTTCAGCAGCCTCCTCTCCTCATGGATGCTCCAACACAGAACACAAGCGGTGACAAACTGGAGCAATTACTCCCCATGTTCCAAATCATCCCATTTCCCTCCCCCTGCTATTGATTTTGGAAACACTGTTTGAAAAGAGAAAAAGCAAAAAAAAAAACCCTCATGGCCTGTAATACCTAAATGGAAATTTAATCCCTGCTCCATCCACCATCCCCTGGCTGCATTTGTTTTCCAGGCACATTTGGATTGTTTTGCTTACTGCTGACTGTGTTTATGATTATTTTAATAGAGAGCGTTGCACGATACATTTTGTATGAAGGTCACTGCCTCGATATTCTCGATTGGAGCCGCACGGATTCCTAATGAATTCACACCACCTCTTGCAGGGTTCTCTCCATTTCCAATGGGGCTCCCGCTGCAATCCCACATTAGCCATGTGCTGGACACATCTCATTCTCTGCTGTGGAATTTAGCCGAGTGGGAAGGGCACTGGGAAGTTGCTGATGCCAATCCTTTCAGCCAGGGGTTAATGCACTGCCCATAAACACGGCCAGCAGCCACCAGCCCAAAATGGGAGAAATGGAACATTTCAGGAATCCTTATGTGTGCCCCAGGCATTTCCCTCATTTTGGTGCCAAGATCAGAATGAGCTCTGAGGCAGCGGTTCTCACTCGCAGAGAATTTGCCTTTCCAAAGTGTCCATTTCTCCCCAAGTATCGCCCCCAGCCTGCCGGAATCATCGATATTTGGATATTTGCAGTTCTGACGTGCTGAGCCATGAGCACTGTTTGGAGCACTCCATGAATCCCCGATGCTCCCCACGTTCCCTCCCTCCCTGGAGCAACCTTTCCTCTGCTCCATATTCATGAGACAAGACTTGTTTTGTCTTCCTGACCGGCTGGCATCAGGTCCCAGTGAGGAATTCTGGAAGGAATTCTGCTTGGCAGAAATATTCTGGCTGTGTACTGAAAGTAAGGGGCTACATCTGCTTGCATTCACTGGACAAGGTATGATCCGTTGGACAGCAGGATTTCCTGTGAGAGGAAAGCTGTGACAATGAGGATTGGTAAATAAGGAATCCAGCCTGCCTCCATGGCAGTTTTAGTGGATCTGGGGAGGATCTGGACCAAGCAGAGAGAGAGAGAAAGGCTGTACCAGCATCATCACCACTCTGGGCCTTGGCAGATTAGAGATGTTTGGGTGAAGGATCTATTCCAGTGTAGATTGAGTTCAGAGCCAGCTAACATTCCCCACAAACTCCAGCTCAAGGGTTTTGTTGTCTATGTGTAGAATCATAGAATCACTAAGTTTGGAAAAGCACTCCAAAATCTAGTCCAACCATTCCTGCAGCACTTGCAAGGCCACCACTGACCCATGTCCCCAAGTGCCACATCCACGTCTTTTAAATCCCTCCACAGACATGACTCCCCCAGAGCCTTGGGCAGCTGTTACAGTGTCTGACCACCCTTTTACTGAAGAAATTTTCCCTAATATCCGACCTAAACCAGAGGTGGAGCAGCTGGAGGCCCTAGTTTCTCTGTATTCATGGATTTTTCCTCCCTGACCCAAGTGGACTCTCAGCAGTCACCATATCCTTTGGCACAAACAGCATCCAGGGAATGGGTAAAACCCATCTCCTCCTGTTTGCTGAACCACTCTCTGCTCACATCCTTTCTGATCCTCTTGTTTTGTACAGGAGGAAAGGATTATCCAGGAATACCAATGGATTTGTAGCCCAGGTTGTTTTAGAAAGCTCTGCTCCAGTTTTCCTGCTCCTTACTCCAGGTATGGGATGGTAAGGGCCCCAATGGACTTATTGGTGCGTTCAGGTGTGCTCACCTCTGAGCCCTGTTTGAAACAGCCGGATCCAAGCTGCCTTTGGACACTTTGGAATGCTTTCAAATCCTTCTTTCTCTGTGGGAAGTGGTCATTGAAGAGCTCTGGGCTTGGTTCCCATCTCCTGGTTGTGATTAAATACTCAGCAGCTCAGCCTTGGCAGAGGGAGGGATCCCTCCAGCTCTCCCCCCAGCTAGGTTTGGGCTGGGATGGTCTGGGATTCATTAGCACGAGGCAAAAAAAATCACAGATAATAAAAACAACACAGTCCCTAATGATCTTTTTTATGCAGTCTGGCTTCTATTCCAACAAAACACAGGCAGAACCCTCTTTCCAAGAGTTCCTGGAGAACAGACAGACACAAATGCCTGACTCCAGTGTGCTTTCATCTCCCACTGTCAGAAGACACCACATTTATCTCTGCCTTCATCATCTTTTATTCCCACCACCTGCTGAGAGCTGGAGCCGTACCTGGATGGAATTTTTGCATGTTTAGTAATCTTTGCCTCTTCTGCTGTTGTGTCCCAGAGCTCTGGGAGTGTTCCATGGGTCATTTTCTCCAGGAAGTGTTTTCTCATTTAAACACTCAGCCATGCAGCCTCTGGAATGTCCATGGGCATTACAAACAAAGGGAAAAGGATCTGGAAAAACAACCCCCCGATCTACGTCGACCATCCAACAGTTCTTTGCAAGGCAATTTTGAAGGTTGGCAGGAATCAGTGGTCCTTCCCTGTCCCAGGGAGATGGACATAGCTCCAGCCTGAAAGGAGAAGCCATTCCAAGGACTATCCAGAAACTCTGACTGCCTAAGCTGGTACTTGCTAATTTCCTTAGTGAATAGTTCAGCACTTAGACAGAAAACTTATCTGGCTCGTGGCCCTACTCCATCACATCTGGGCAGGCTGGGGAGAAGTGAAGCCAGCCGTGGCCAGAGGCCCCTCCTGCTTTTGGAATCCCATCCAGGAGGCAGAAGAGGCCTCACTTGTCAGCCTTGCCAGCCTTAGCAACTCACCCTCCTCTAGAATGAAATCATAAATTGTCCAGGCTTCCTTGGCCTTCATGAGCTCCCTGGATTAGGAGCTGTCAGCATCTGGAATTTAACCCTTCACACCCAGACTGGGAGGTGAAGCCTGGTGCGCAGGACAGACATATTACAGCTCCAAGTCATTCCCAGTGAGACTCGAGGGACAAAGGGATCCAACTCCAGCAGCACAGGCTGGAAATCAAGGCAGACTTTGCCAAGGAGCTCCTGGGTAAGCAGCAAACAGGGCTGTGGACAATCCTGAAAGTGAAACAGACCATTCCCCACCCCCTTTCCACAGACAGAGCTGGGATCTGTAGCCTGGGAGCTGGAAGTCACAGAGTGGAGACATCAAGGTTGACCCTTGGTGTGCTCCAGCTCCTCCTCAACTCCTCACCTCCCAAAATCACGTGCAGTCCTTGGTGTGCTTGGGCAGGGCTGGGGAGCATCTCCTGGGTGTTGTGTCAGATTTGGATCATCGCTGCTTCAAGGCCAACAAGAAGTAGGGAACAGGTACAACAAATCTGCTCCCAAAGCATCCAGGTCTGGAAAATCCCTCCATGACCAGAAGCTTTAGGAACCCAGCTGAGCTCCAGGTGAAAAGTGGCATTCATTAAATTGGGCAGGCAGGGTGCTTGTTCAGGGCTTTTCTCTCCCATGCCATTCATTAAAATATATGTTAATAACATCCTTCTTTCTTCTGTGCTTGGCTGTAATAGATATATTCTGTGTTTAGGGTGGAAATGTTTGCCATAATTCATATTTTGGCTTGATGTAGATATCTAGGTGACCTTTAGCAGCCTGTGATATATAGAAAAGCTGATTACATGTTCCTTGATTTCATAGGAGGGATCAATATAAACAAGATTAGAAAAAAAAGTAGAGTTTCATTCATTTTAAACAAATCCTGACAATGGTTTCTTTGAGAAACTCAGACCTCCAGCACTCAGAACAAGGATTTGAAAGCTGGCAGGGAGTCACAAATGTGGCTTCTGACACCGCTGGAAAACTTCTGCCCAGACTTGTCCAATCCATAAACTCGGAGATCTTCCTGCAGGTGGGCTCCATGTTCAGCTGGACAGAAGGAGCTGAGGCCCCTGAAAGCCCCAGAGAGGCAGGAGCTGCTCTTGCAGCCCTGGCTGGAGGTTGTTTTAAACCTCTCCAAGGCATTGCATTCCTTGCAGCGTTCTTCCTGTCCTGGAACAGCTCTGCCTGGTTTCCACCAGCAGAACTTTCCATGGCAATTCAGGTCTGGGGGTAGAAGGCTCCTTGCCAAGCTCTGGAGGAAATGTGACCCCAGCTGAAGGGCTGGGGAGCAAAGGAGGAAAGGCTCTGGGAGGGTGGGTTTGTCCTCCACCTCTAGATCCCACAGGCCTGCTTGGACTGAGGATTCCAACCCTGGGACAGGAATGGGCAGGGATTTGCATCTGAGTTTCTGTCACACAACTGTCTGAATGTCCTTGTCTTCACCTGAGCCAGTCCAGTGTTGTGTCTGTGCACACAGGTCAAGCTCAGCCTTCCTGCTGCAGGTAGGATTAGGAGAGAGACTGCTTTCCCTCTGGGAATGCTCTGCCAGCTGGCAGTGGAATTGTTTGCTGTCTTCTGCGATGCAGTCTGAGGGACCACACGCTGCATTATGAACACATCCCAGTTCATCTCCTGCAGGAAATGCACTCTCCCAGGTCCCCTCCTGAGGCAGATTTAAATGCAACTTCCTTCCCAGCCTGTGGAGACTGAGCCAAAGCAGCTCCAGGTCGCTGGAGCTTTAGGAGAAAGACCAAACCATGCAGTGATGCTGCAAGGGCCTTGTGACGCTGCTGAAATCGTCAGCTGCAGCCCCCTCTGTGAGGATAAAAATGCTGCTCCAGCCCCTTCTCGTGTGCCTACAGCCACAGGGGAGTGTGGCAGAGCAGGAATCTGCAGTAGGGGTGATTATCCCTCTGCTGGGGAGAGCAGCTGTGCTCCCACCGCCAGCTACACTCGCTCCTGTTTCCACAGAAAAAGCCAGAGATTTTCCCATTTGTTTGGTTTCCCTGGAATATAAATGTATTTGTTCCATGTCCTGAAAACTCCAGAGTTTGTGGATGCACCTGCAAACACCTGAGGGGCTGCTCTGACTTGCTGGTGGTTTATGGATGACTCCAGCTCAGTCCTCCTCCATCCCTGACAGTGGCAGAGGAGGTAAATCCATGGAGTAGGAGCCTCTCCCTGCTCCTGCTTCTTCCTACCAGTTGCTGTGAGGAGTGGAGAGCAGAAAACTGGTCAGTGAAACTGTATTTTACAGTCAGAAGTAAAACCTCAGGGAACACTTAGGAGTCAGGGAACGTCACCACCACAGATCCTTTCCTTATCCACCCTCTCCAGGTGTCCTGGGCTGGGAGCAGCTCACAGAGCTTTCATAGCTGATTTGAATAGATTTGATCCCTGATTTGGACACATCTGATATGCCTCAGAAGAGCATTTCCAAGCAGGTATTCACAAATCAAATCTCTGTTCCTGATGCACAAATCTCTCATGCTTATTAAGAAAGCACTTTTATTCCTAACAGGTAAAAAATAAAAGCAGAGAAATGAGGCATTTGGAGATGTTTTCCCTAAAAGAGCTTTTAATCCAGAAGGGAGAGAAATGCATCCTGCTTTGAAAATAAGGGGAAACATATTAAAGACTTGAACAAACTGTTTTGATTTAATGCTAATTAGTAAAATGCATGAAGGAAAACATTCACTTGAAGTCAGAACTACCTGATTTTTAAGTCTGGTATCAATCTGAACTTCTGTTTTTCTCATCCTGGTCATTATAGCAGGAAGAAGACCCACTCAGATATAGAAGTTATATTTTCAGACTGTCCCTGGTAATGAAGAGGAGATTTATTATATCTGACATATCCCTGGTAGGAGCCTTTGCCAGGTGGAGCAGCCTTTCTCAGCTGGGATGGACAATTTTCCTCATTAGTTCCCCCATTTCTCCAAGGTCTCCATGCCACTGCACACCTCTCTTTGCATTTCCCCCCAGAACTGTAAGGAAAGGCTGGTTCCAGGCTGCAGGAGCAACCTTCTCCTCCTGCATCACCCCCCTGAATGAGAGCAGGATGGGAGCTGGAAGTGACAATGTGCAAAGGAATTTCTGGTGAGAATGAGAGGATCATCTTTCATCTAATACGGATTAAAAGGTGCTGATCTGGCCCCAAAACAGCAGGGGGTTCTTCCTGGAGCATCTCCTCCACATTTAATTGTCAAACACACTGGAGGAGGCAGCAGGTCAGGGCACTGTGACATGAGGGGACTCTGGGGAGCATTGCAGAGGGCAGGGAGGGGGTGGCACTCCCAAATCCACAGGGAATGCCCAGCTTCTGCAGTTATTTCTGGAAAAAGAGGTACCACAAACCCTGGCAGCACCACACAGTGCCCCTGCTATCCCATCATGTCCCAGAAAATCTCCAGAGCTCCAGAGAATCATGGAATCACAGAATGCTTTGGGTTCAAGGGACCTAAAAATTATTCAGTCCCAGCCCCTGACATGGGCAGGGACACCTTCCACTGTGCCAGGTTGCTCCAAGCCCCTTTCAACCTGGCCTTGGACACTTCCAGGGATCCAGGGGCAGTCACAGCTGCTCTGGGCACCCTGTGCCAGGGACCCAAGAAGGATTTTTTCCCAATATCCCACCTAACCCTGCTCTCTTTCAGTTTGAAGCCATTCCCTCTTATCCTATTGCTACAATCCCTGATGGAAATTTTAAAAATCTGCAATTCTGACCCAAGCCTGGTCCCTGGGGTTGATGGAGCAGCTCCAACTCTGCCTGCTCAGCACAGGGAGCTTTACCTTGACTTGTCCCCACCAGGGACACACCGTTCAGTTCTCCCTGTGGATCCCTTCCCGTCACTCAGCTGGAAAGTCTGGCATTATCCTCATGGCATCCCTGGCTGCTTGCATCCTCTGTGGATGCAGCTAAACTTGCCAAATCCTCGCTGCTCCTGCTTTAGGGCCTGCATGTGCTGTTTTGCCTGAAGGTACAGAGCACATAATCAACTGAAATCAGTGTTTGGAGGCAGTGCTGGGCTGTTTCTATGAAAGCTCCTCGTTGCCATGAAACCCCACATTTTGAGTTGTTAGGAGTGTAAATATGGGAGTAGACTCCTATTTCATATCCCACACTTCAGCTGGAATGATTTGCCATCATTTCAATTAAATCCATTAAAAGAAAATCCATGCCAGTCGTATTTCATTACAAAACATCACCATTGAGAACAGAAGGATACAGGAAATCAAAATCTATCATTCTTTCCTCAGGAATGACAAATCCAACAAGTGGGAGGGGCAGACTGGATGATCCTTAAGGTCCCTTCCAACATAAACCATCCAAGGATTTAATGAAGTTTATCAATAACTTTTGTCATGTGGCTTTAGGGGAGATTGTGCAGACTCCTGGAAATGCCAGGGTGTTTTCTTTTTTTTTTTTGGGAATACTCATGCCAAGCACCCCAAAAGTTATTTGTAGAATTTTATTTCTACAAATAAATTTTGAAAGTTATTTGTAAAATTTTAAAAGTGCATAAAATATCAGGATGGCCCACTGAGGATGGCAGAGTCTTAAGAGAAGCAGTTCATAATCTCCTTGCACCCACACCTTGGTCTCTCACCTGGGTTCCCTGGACAACCACCTCCTTCACCCCCCTGCCAACATCATCTTCCTCTCCCCTGAAGGACCCTTAAGGTCCCACCTCTCCCCAGTTTCAAGGAGGCTTGCTCAGGTTTTTGCTAAATCTGAACATTCACAAGCCCTGTTCATATTATTTGCTGCAGATTCTGGCCCAGATCCCAGAACTGGTCATTTTTTTTCTGCAGTGCTCTGTGGACAAGGGTTGGTGGAGTTATCCCTTCAGTCCCGACTCAGTTTTGAGGGATCAGGGGTTGGGAATGAGGCAGAGCTGGAACTTGGCCCAGCTTTGAGTTGTCCTGGGGTATTCTGCAGGCAGAAAAGGACCTTGGGTGATGGTTCCAGCTGCCCACGGAGATGGCCAGGGTCATTTGAAGGAGCATCCACCTCAGGGCTGCTGAAAGTCACCTGATGGGACCTTGTAATTCCTCTGTGTTATTTTCCAATCCTGTGTGGCCATCCCAGATAGATTCAGATACCTCCAACAGCACTGGGACACATGGTTTAGGGTGGAATATCAGGGAATCATGGAATCGTTTGGATTGGAAGGAACCTTAAAGCCCAACTTGCTCCAGCCCCTACCATGGACAAGGACACCTTCCACTAGAGGATTTGGAAAGCCAGAGGAGTTCTTCCATGTGATCATTCCACCCATGGATAGACATGGAAAACTGAATATCCAGAAATATTCACAGCGGACTTTAACTAGAGCCTTGTGCCCAGGAGCTCCTGAGGTATTGCTGGAGTTTTCCTCCCTGGCTGTCCTTTCCTTCCCCACCTTCCTGAAAGAATTCTGGCTCCACACACTCCTGAGTCATTGAAATCCAGGCAAAGCCATTTCCCAAGATGGGATAGGGAGGAGGAATGCGCTGGGTGCCGGAGCGTTTGTGCCGTGGCTCGGAGCCAATGGCAATTAGCGGCCGACATGAATCTCTGCTGCTCGCCACTCAGCCATGTGCAAATGGCACTTCTTGTCCTGTGGGTTAAGGAATGGCAGTTTAGGCTGTCAAGCCGTGCTCAAGTTTGCTGATTGAAGGGTTTGGGGCCGCGCTATTACAAAAAACGATGTTGGAAAAAAATGCTCTTAATCCCTGTTTTATGAGGCACGCGCTGGAGAAAGGCGAAGCCATTTCTTCCTGGAGAAGTAGCAGAATCAGCAGCCAGCGACAGGAACACATTTGTCCCCTCCAGTCTGAGCAAAGTCAAAGTGAAAACTACAAACAAAGGTGTTTATGAAGTTCTGAGGGCTCCTGTGAATGATCTTGGGCTTCCACCAGGGCTGCAATAACAGCTCAGTGAGGGTTTGTTTTCCCTCCTGCTGCAGCCCCATTTCGTTCCCTCTCAGTCTTCCTTTTTAACCCCGGGAAGTGGTTTCATGCTGTTATTTGTGCAAGGCTGTTGGCTGTTGGAGATGCTGTGTCCTGTGGTGAGGGGCAGAGGAGGGGCCGGGCATCAGAGGCATCTGCACCCCCAAAACCAAGCATGAGCTTGCCTTTAATTGTGGTGGGGAGAAGTTTCCTTCTGGGGCTTTTGCTTGTTTAAGGGACTCAGGCCCATGTCCCACTCCTAATGTGTTCCTAAAACACTCACACTCCACATGACCCCTTGGCCTCAGCCTTGTAGGATGAGGGATTGGGCTGGACCCATTAAATTAACCCCAGGCAGGGCTCCAGGTACAGGGGATTTGCTTTGGCTCTCAGAAGAAGCTGAACTGGTGCTCTTTGTGCTTAGACAAAAGTCTCTGTGAATTATTTTGAGGTCCCCATCCCTTCCATCTGCTGTCTGCAGGCCTTGAACCTGTTGCTTTCCACTTTTGGGTCTTTTGCCCCCAGGCCCAGCACCCATCCCCTCAAACTCCTGTAACTCTTTGGATTTCACAGAAATAAAGCTTATGGGATGTGCCTTTCTCATCTCCGCCAGTTTTAACCTCAGCTGTTGGAAGAAAGGAGTTTCCAAAATACCAAACCTCCTAAAACACTCAGAGGTAGGAGAGAGAAAGAGACACTTTAAGTAATATCCCCACGGAGAGGGGGAAGTCAAGTTTGCAGGTCATTCGCCCCTCATCTCCTCCACCTAAAGCAATGCACATCATTCAGGCATGGCTGAGAGGCACAAAAAAAGTCACTGTGGAAAGAAACCCATTTTTTTCCCAAGCCATGATGATGCACAAGAGGCAAATACATCCCCAAATGCCCAGGAAAAGCAGCGTGGGAAATCAGCCAGTGGGAAAGCAGGAAAAAAAAAATGGGCCCAGGAAATCAAACCTTTTGAAGCTTGGGGATTTTCAAGCTCCCTCCTAATTTTCTCCAGTCTTTAAAGCATGGTAATGAGCAGCGGGGAGAAATTAATCACCACCTTGGGATCCAGATAGGCCGAGGAAGAGGAGTCATTTGAGCTGGGTCTACCCCCTAAAGGTTAATTCCTACGTGTTACCTTGCTTTAATTGTTTCCCTTAGTCTGCTGATGGATCTGCCTCACTGAAGGACATAAAACACTTCCTTCCTTCCAGGAACAAAAGCTGTTAAGAGCGGAGGTGAGAAATGAAGATGTGGCTTGGCTTTCATGGCTTCCATAAAGCTTTTTTAGCACAGGGTGGGGAATTCCAGCAGCACCCCAAAGGGTTGGCAGCAAACATCAGGATGTGAGGAAATAAAGTGAGGAAAGGCACCTGACTGTGGTTCCTTCTCTTCAGCCCTGGCTGCAGAGCGGGGTTTGGGTTTATTTCTGCCCTGTGTTTCTGCCCTGCTGTGATGGGCCAGGGGTGCCCAGGAGAAAGGAGAGCTCCCACTCTGACCTGGGAACACTGAAGGGCTCCCATTAGGGGATTTTGACACTTCCACAAGCTTCTATTCAAGATTTTCATGACAAAAATACAATGATTTCAAGGAAAGGGAAAATCAAAACTAAACTGAGAGCAAAATCAAGCCCAAATGTTTTTACCTCGTGGAAATGAAACATTTTGATACTGTCAAAACAAACGGAGAAAGTTGAAACAATCTGTTTTGATACTTCCCAGTCGAAATCAACACGCTTCCTTCAAAATGTTTTGATTTCAGTCCGACTACGTTTTCCTACGGGGGAAGAAACTGCACAGTATTTGCCTGAGATGCTTCCTCCCAGATCTGGAGCTGGATTTACCACAAAAAGCTCAGAGCAGGTCCAGAGGGATGATCAGGGAAGAAGGTATTGTCAGACTGGATATTGAAAATGCATCCATTATGTCTGTATCAGGATGGAAAAGGAGGAAGAGGCATCCAGTGTGTTCCAAAAGACTAGGAGAGTAACCCTTGGGAAAACAGGATAATAGTGGTGGCATCTCAGCCTCTTTGACCTTCCCATGGGAAGAGACCTGCAGAAGCCAGAGCCACTGAACTCTGTGCAGGGATAACAGGATGAGGGGCAGGATGGTTAACGGGCATCAGAACAGGAATTTGCAGAGGTAAATGACTTCAAATGTAGAAAAAAGAGTAGAAGGAATAAGAGGAATTGGTCACCAAACTGTTTTTGATCTTATGGAAAGACAAGGAAGGACTGAAGTAGGAAATGGAATTGTGATTGCAGTAACTGAATTAATTTCCCAAGGATGAAAACAGCCCGTGCTGAAGGTGCCTGGATTTTTAACCTCATCCCTCCTTTATAAGCAGACCACTCCTTGAGGGAGGAAAAAGCTCCCTGGGATTGGTATCTGAGGGATTGGCCTGGTGGTGACCAGTCAGTGCTGAGCCACGGACACCACCAGCCCTGTCACCAGCACCAAACCCTAACTCCACCACCAAATGTTGCAGGAGCAAGTCCCCAGGCCTCTGGTCACAGCTAAAACCCAGCCAAAGGCTGAGGAGCAGTTCCTGCTCCCCTGTCTATCCGCAGGCCTGCTGGGTCAGCAAAACCCCCAGGAGAGCTCAGCGGGCTGTGAATCCATCTGAACACTGGGGATGTGGTCCCAAAGCCCAGGAGTGTGCATCCCGTGCCCTGCTGCCGCCTCATGTTCAGAACCATCTCCCTGCTTCCTCCCAGCTGCCTCACTCTGATCACTCGAGAACAAAAGGCAAAGTTTCCTCTGCTTTCCTTTCAGCTCCTCCTTTGGACAGAGCAGAGCATCCTCCCCGAAATTCCTGGCAGGTGGCTGGCTGATGTTTCTGGAGACAGGCATGCACTTCATGCCCTTCCTGCTCTGTCGTTATCTCCTGATCTCCTGATGCCATAAACCAGAGAA
Organism: Anomalospiza imberbis; assembly: GCF_031753505.1. Taxonomy (NCBI): domain Eukaryota; kingdom Metazoa; phylum Chordata; class Aves; order Passeriformes; family Viduidae; genus Anomalospiza; species Anomalospiza imberbis. Next base: position 20,849,051 of record NC_089690.1, on the reverse strand, counting down.
TTCCTTTTCTAAGTGCTTGGCTCACCCACGTTCCTGCAGGAAAGAGGATTCCAGTGTCTATTCAACCGGGAGTAATGATCCAGCTGCTCCGGGGTCACAGATTTAAACCATCCCCTCGTGGTGCAGTAAGGAACATTATTACCTCCACAGCAAGGTCAGACCTCTTCCCTGTGTTAATTAATCAGTAAAATTGAGCAGTTTGTTCACTAATATCAGTCCCTGGAAAAGCAGGTCCCTTATTAAGTGAGGCAGGGAGCCAGGTGGAGTCTGACATGTGCCATGGAGATCTGTCAGGACCTCTCAGGCTCAGTTTCGGGCACCATCCTGACTCTTTCAGTCGGTATTTCTCTTCAGGGATGGGATGCAATGCTGGGAAGGGGGAATTAGCCACAGCCTTGAAGATCTCATCCACACAAAAGCCAAGTCTGTAGAAGGAGCCCTATGGCCAGACTCTGAATCAGAGTGCAGGAGTTGCTTGAAATCATGGAATGGTTTGGGTTGGAAGGGACCTTAAAAGCATCCAGTCCCACCCCTGCCATAGGCAGGGACACCTTCCACTATCCTGGGGTGCTCCAAGCCCTGTCCAACCTGGCCTGGAACACTTCTAAGGATCAAGGGGCAGCCACATTTACTCTGGACCTGTGCCAGGGCCTCACCTTCCTCACAGGGAGGAATTCCTTCCCAATATCCCATCTAAATCAAAATGGTGGGATTAGCTTTTGGCAAGACATATCAGAGACCAGGTCTAGGAAGGAGAAACAATTTTTTTGTTGTGGCTGGGGCTCCCATGGGGCTGGGTTTCCTTGGGCTGGAAATGGGCTCTCTAGGGAAATCTTCCACCAGGACTCAGACAGCCCTTGCTGAGAGCAGAGTCTATGACAGTTTTCATCATTTCCTAAAATGGGAAAAAGAATTAAAACTCTCCTTTGGTTGGATGACTCCCTTTCTGAGCTCCATTAACTTTATTGACTCGACTCCAGGGAGTACCAAGGTAGAGAAGCTCTCCTGGAGGCACCTTAAACATCATCCAGTGCCATGGGCAGGGACACCTTCCACTGTCCCAGGCTGCTCCAAGCCCTGTCCAGCCTGGCCTTGGACACTTCCAGGGATTCAGGGGCAGCCACAGCTGCTCTGGGCACCCTGTGCCAGGGCCTCACCACCCTCACAGGGAAAGATTTCTTTCTAATATTTAATCTAAACCTACTCTCTGTCAGTTTGAAGCCATTCCCCCTTGTCCTGGCACTCCAGGCCCTAGGAAATAGTCTCCATCTTTCTTGCACCTTCAGGCACTGCAAGGCCAAGTGAGGTCACCCCAGAGCTTCTCTTCCCCAGGTGAACAATCCCAGCTCTCCCAGCCTTTCCTCCCAGCAGAGCTGCTCCATCCCTCTGATCATCCTGGTGCCTCCTCTGGACTCTCTCCAGCAGCTTCATACCCAAGGATGTAAATGATGTGTCCCAGAGAATTCCACATGGAGGCTCTGAGCGCAGCAGGATCCAGCTCCTGTCCCCACCCAGGCTGTGTGTGTGTGACCACCTTGGCTGCAGAGCAGCTCCTTTCTTTGTCTTCCTCCACAACACACCTGCCAACTTCCTGAGAATCACTGGGGTGGGAAGGAGACATTTCCCCCTGGAAAGAGGAAGCACATGGGAATACATGACCCAGGACATCAGAGAGGAGCTGCCCTTGGTGAACACTGAGCAGGATGGTACTAGTACATTTTCCTAGTCAGATACTAGAAAAAAATGATTTAAAAAATCCAACCTTTTGTCTGTGCTGTAGACCTTGACCTCCTGTCGAGGGGAGGCAAAGCCAAGGGAGGGAGTGGGGAGGGACAAAACTGCCAAGTGCTGTGGAGGGGTTGATTCACAAAATAAAACTAGTATTGAGACAATTAATGACTCAGTTTGTGAAGGGTCACCAAGGGATCAGCAGAGGCCTGTGGGCAGCATCTCCTCAGGACACTGTGGCTGAAAGCTCAGGTTTGCTCCAGCTGGACATGCTGACCTCCAGGCCATGGGGGACAATGGAATCTCTTCAATCCCTCTTCTTCAGGCAGGAAGGAGGGAAAGGCTCTATTTTCTCCAAACCAGGGGGCACAGCGTGGCCTTGGCACAGCTGGCACAGCCCATGTGCCAACCTCCTGCACCTGCTGACTGGAGCAGCTTCCAGAGGCTGGGAGAGCCAGGGACTGGGCAGCAAACTGGAGATTGGGGTGGCAGGGCTCTCATGGGATGGCACAAGCCTGGCCCTGGGCAAGGCTTTGCTGAGCTTTCAATTGAGCTTTGTCTATTCCAGTTTGGACCTAACAATGTCCAAAACCCAGCTTTGATTTCTCTCGGGTTTTATAACTCAACTCTGAATGACAGCAAAAGCAGAGATACATCCTCATACAGCCAGATGGAAAAACCTCCTGATTCCACTGAAAAAACTCCAGAAGGAATAGAAAAGATAGAAAAGGATGTGCCCCTTTTGTTTTCCCAGGATCGTGCTGCAACTTCCACTGCTTTCATTTCCAAAGGCTGTTTTCCCCCCAGAGTGACTGTTGTGATGTTTTTCTTCCATCCATCCTCTCCCCACACTTGCAAGTTTAATTTATTTGGTTTCAAACTGAAAACTGAATTCCACTGAATCTCCTGGACACCAGTTCATTGATGGCATGATGGACACCACAGACTGACTGTTGTGGTGGGTTTTTCAATCCATCCTCACACTTGCAGATTTAATGTATTCCATTTCAAACCAGAGAACACAGGCTGGGCCACCAAACTTAATTTTATTTAACCTCCTAACACAAAAAAACAGCTCACTGATAGCACAAGGAACAGTGGATTATTGCCCTGTCTTGATGCTCCAGATATGGTCCCTTTTATTGGAAAATTCCAGCAGTTCTCCAGCGATTCCCACGTCTGCTGCACCACAAGGTGACTGCGGAGCGGCTGCATCCCTCCGAGTTAGATAACAATTATTGGCAGATATAAATAGAGGTTTTCTGCAGCAATATTGTTTAGTATGCTAAATGTTGCTTTAATTTGCTGGTTCAATTGGAAGTGAATTCCTGTCATGCACAGAGCAAAATAGATCAATTATATTACTGCTAATTATTGTTATTATTTTAAACTGTGCTTCTCCAGCAGATTTAACAAATTTGTCAATCCAGCTCGTTCACCTTCTCGAAACAGAACCTGGCAGCCTTGCATGCAAATTAGCCCGGATTTTCAACAATAATTGCAACTCTTTTGTAATTATCTCACCCTAGACAGTCTCCATTTATCACTTCTAGGCCTAAAGGCTCCAACATCTTCATTTTCCCAAAGTATCGATACATTGTCTTATATGTTAAGAGCAAAAAAATTGCATTTTGCAGCAATTCTTGTTGTCAGGGGCAAAATAAATGGGAACAAATATCAATATTTGGGGAGAAAACATATTTACAACCTGGTCAGAAATTTCTTGCTGGAAAACCCAACTTTTCCAGCAATATTTGAAGGTAATATGTTAAAAATATCAGCAAATATCTTCATGTTCCCTTGGCTCTGATAAATAGCCTTTTAGATCTGTATTTCTAGCCCCAGAATAAAAGTTCAAAGCCCATAAACTACATGACACCTTTTCCTGCCTGCCTCTAACTGCATCTTTTCTCCATCAGGATGCCTTTATGAGAAGGTCATAAATCACAGGCATTCCCATTAGGAAGCAGTAAGTGGGATAGGGCAGGTTTCATCTTCAGGTATTCACTTTTATAATTCCCTGCTACATTATTTACTCTTGTGGCTGCAATAATCCCTCTGAGGTCAAATATATGCACATATTAACCAACCCCAGAGCTGGGGAAAATTATGGAATAAAAACTTGTGGGTAATGGTGATGGGTGGGCAGAAATTCTGTGTTTGTGAAGGTTTTTGAAGGCTCTGGGTGGTTGTGTTTCCTTATGAGTTGGACACTGGGAAGAACAAGGGGGTAAAAATTGAGGAAGTGAAGGGCAGAGGCTGTCCTGCACCAGGGAAGATGAAGAGGAATACAAATCCTGTCCAGGACAGAGGGGATAGGCAGGAAAATTGAAACCTTTCCAAGCACAGCAGAAGCAGGAAATCTGTGGAGATGAGCAGGGGTAATCAAGGAAAAGAGGAACAGATTATTCCATTTTTTGTGCACAAGCAATGGGTCTGCAGAAGCCCCAGCCCTGAGCTCCTGCAAATGCTTCATTCAGCCTGCGCACCAGGGAGATGGGCAAAGAAAAAATTCCAAACAAGGTCAAGGAAACCCAGGGAGATACAGATCACCTCTGGGTTCACGGGTGGAAAATGGGATCAAAGAAAGGGTGAACACACCTGGATAAATGGGATATTCCAGGGAAGGGTCCCCAGCCTTCATGAATGGCACTCACATTTCACAAATCTGAGACATGACAAGAAGAACAGTCTGCTCACATGCTCTCCTGCACATTCCCAAGGCTTTTGGCTGGATCCTGCACCAAAAACCTGGAGTCTCACATGCGAGGCCAGGCTGATAGGGAAGGAAGGGTAAGAACAAAGCTGCAGTTTTCACAGCAGGACAGAATGGCCATTTCTGACCCCCAAGGATCTCTGCTGAGACCAGAGGGGCTCTGAAGGAGTGATGGGGCACCAGTATTTGCTGGGCATCACAGAACCATGGAATGGTTTAGGTCAGAAGAGACCTGAAACACCCTCTCCTTCCACCTCCTGTGGGCAGAGATGCTTTCCACTATCCCTGGGTGCTCCAAGACCCATCCAACAGGGCCTTGGACACTTCCAGGGATCCAGGGGCAGCCGCAGCTTCTCTGGGGGGCAACCTGTGCCAAGGCCTCACCATTTTCATTGTAAATAATTTCTTCCTTATGTCTGATCTAAACTGATCCCCTTTTAAACTGTCCCCCAAGGCACAGGAGTGGGGGAAGGCAAGAGTGACTCTGAAGACACCAAGGACTGTGCACAGGGTGTGTCCAGGCACCTCTGGAAGGACCATTTCTCCAAGGATGCAGCCGGACAGCAGTCCTGAGTCTTTTTCCTTTTTGCTTCTATGTAGAGCCACCTTCCTCAGATATCATAAAAGCCAGCTTTAACCCTTGGGATGCACTGGGAGGAAGGGAAGCTGCTCTGCCATGAGGCTCAGGTGGCTCCACATTCTATTTTGTGACCCTGAATTCCTTGGTTCCAACATATTTGACAACAAAGAGCCACATCCAGCTGGGAAGGAGCTCCCAGCGCTGAATTTCAGTGGTAAAATGGCATCTGATATTCCACGGTGTTAAAAGCAAAGTAAAGCACATGGCAGGGAAATAACCTGGCTCGGCATTCCCCAGGAGAGGAACTAAATCAGTTATTCCCTGGGAAAGGAGCTCTCGGAGCTGTCAGCCTAGGAAAGGGATTACAGTGGCTGGGGCTGCCAGGGGAGGGACAAGGGGAGAAGGAGAGAAGTGCTCCTGCATCAGGTCATGCTGCTCCTTCATCCCAGGCATTGTGATGCAGAGGTGTCGTGGAGCAAGGGATAATTCCAGCAGGGTGGAGGGGAAGCAGCATCCCAAGCCCAGGATAGATAGCCTGTGCTATCGTGAGTGATGTGGGGGAATGATGGCTCCCCTCCCGAGATCCTTGGATGGGAAGGGATCCCCTTCCCTTCCCTTCCCTTCCCTTCCCTTCCCTTCCCTTCCCTTCCCTTCCCTTCCCTTCCCTTCCCTTCCCTTCCCTTCCCTTCCCTTCCCTTCCCTTCCCTTCCCTTCCCTTCCCTTCCCTTCCCTTCATTTCCTTTAATCCCAAATTTCCCAGTGTGTTTGTAACCTGTAAACGCCTCTGATTTGTCAGCTGTGCCTGGGAGGGAGGGGAGGGTACAAACAGATTTGATGTGTGTGTTCAGACAAGACCTAAGCAGGTTGTGCCCGTGGTGTGACACTGAGGGAGGGGCTTGGTGCCAGATGTGGAAGGGCACAGCTTGTGGCAGTGTTTAGTGCCAGATGTGGAGAGCATGGCAGGGTGCTCAGTGCCAGATGTGAAGGGCACAGCCCATGGCAGTGTTTGGTGCCAGACATGGAGGGCACAGCCTGTGGCAGTGTTTAGTGCCAGATGTGGAGGTTATGGGACAGTGCTCAGTGCCAGGTGTGGAAGGGCCTGGCGTGTGGCAATGGCGTGTGCCAGATGTTGAGGGTACAGCCCATGGCAGTGTTTGGTGCCAGATGTGGAGAGCACAGGTCATGGTGGGGCTTGGTGCCAGATCTGGAGGGCATGGCAGGGTGCTCAGTGCCAGATGTGAAGGGCACAGCCCGTGGCAGTGTTTGGTGCCAGATGTGGGGTGCACAGCCCGTGGCAGTGTTTGGTGCCAGATCTGGAGGGCAGAGCCTGTGGCCCTGGGCTTGCTGCTGGCCAGAACACCGGATGCACAGCCCGGGCAGAGAGCAGCACTGTCACACATCCCTGCACCTCAAACCCGTGTAATGAAGAGGAGCCATGCAAGCCCAGACAAAATGGAATCAATGCAAAGCAGAATGATGTGGAAAATGCTGGGAAGGAGTGTTCTCCTGGCTGCAGAGATGCTCACACACTCTCCTTGCTTCATGAATATGTAGAAACAAGAAGGTTGCCTCCAAATGTCAGCCTAAATGGACACACTTTTCCATCCTATAAATATTCCATTTTATTCTGAGGCAGCAGAATGCAGACAAGGAACAGCTCAGGCCTCCAAAGCCCCGTCTCCTGCTCCTCCAAATTGGTTTATTTGGACTGTAAATTCTTCTGGTCTCCGTGATAAAGATCCTTTGCTTTCATCTTCCCTGGAGGTTGCCAAATCCCAGTGATAGGGTGACCTGGAAAATAAAGGGGGGATTGCTGTAAATATTTCACACTCTCTCTGGAACCAAGAGCAACAACTGATGCTGAAGTCAAGTGAAATGCAGGGACTGAGGGGATCAGGGAGAATCGATGTGGGGAGAGCTCATTAGGAAGATTTTGTCCTTGGAAAAAAACCACTCTGAGGACTAAACACATTCAGTTTGGAGAGGAATTGTGGATCAGATGGAAATGACAGTGCGATGTTAGCTCTCTTATCCTGCTCCTAGAGAGTAAATTTGGGGTTCTCTCATTCCCAAAAAGCACTGCATTTCAGCCAGCCCAGGGGATCGTTGCTGTTCTAGACTGGAGGAGAAACTGGAATTGCAATGGGAAGCAATGCCATTGCAGAGTGCACTCCATATGGAGTGTGCACCTCAATCCAGTCAAGGTGGGAATGCCACTGGAGGAACCAAAGGAGAATTTCCCCTCCTCTCCATCAAGACAACACGTCTGTGACTGCTAATGGGATTTACCATCTTCCCGAGCCCTGTTCACTTCCAGGCCTGGCTGGCACCCAGTATCCAACAGGAAAGGGTCAATAACTCATTTGGAGGCACTTATTTGTCTACTTAGGGCTGGGTTTTCCCTGGTATTTAATTTGCCTGGCAGCAGAAAAGTGGTTTTTGGAGCCTTGCAACTTTGCAATGCCTCCTGACTAATTCCTGCAAGTCCACCCTGGACAAGCGACTGCATTCCCAGGCAGTTCCCATGAATAGATGAGATTTCCATGTGCCGAACCACAGCTTCCTGGAGGTGAATGGCCTCTCACCCAGGTCAGCCCTGCACTGACCTGTGTTGTTCTGGTTTTTGAGAGTTTTAAAGTTCTTTTAAAAGTTTTTTATGCCTTCTGATGTTTACATATCTTAACTGAATTTTCTTACACTGTTCATGTAAATAAAGATTGTTTTGTATTCTTCTTTAAAGTTAGAAAGAATTGATAAACTGTTAGTTTAACCAGTGTGGTTGGAGAGGTGGCAATTTCACCCTCCAATCCACTGTCACCTTTACTATCCTGTACATAGTAGAGTCAGAAAATAACATCCTCTCTTTAAGTTCTTTTCTTTCCCCTTTTACATCTAGTGTCCATGTGTGAGTTATTTCGTGTCGTAGTGTGACAATACTGCACATGCCAAAGAAAGAAAGAACCATCAAGAATTCTACATATCTCAGGAATGGGATCCAGCTTGGCTTGGGACAACTGTGCCCAAATTGTGGAAGCAGTGGCTGTCCCTGAGAGGTGTTGAGTACTGCCACCTCATGCTGGGCTTCCTGATCATCCTGTTTGGATGCTCAACCATTCCAGAAAGCGGGTCCAAGGATACCCTCATGCCAAATCACTCATTGTGTCTCAAATTGTCTCATTTCCTGAGGGTTTCATCAACAAAATCACCATGGCTCTTCCGATTTGTCCAAGATCAAACACCTCAAAACTGCAAATGCAAGAGCAGGGGGCGTCTGAGAAAATCTGGGGCATAACTCTGCCTCTGCAATGTTACAGCAAAGAAAAGAAAAAGTTAAAAAGTTGCTTTTTGAGATGGTTCTCAAGGAAAAAAGTGCACTGACAAATTCCAAGTGAAAAGTGGGATTTGGTTCTATTTATACCTTCAGCAAATCCACAGACAATACAAATGAATTTGAGATACAAAATGGAACGAATTAGGCAGACTGGCGAGAGAGAGTTACATCCCTTCCGACAGCAGCATGCAGTAATCCAGCCAAAATATTTCAGAACTAATTACTCTCCAGCCTTCTAATCCCTGGTAGAGAAAAAAAAACCCACCCCATATATTTTGGGAAGTTCATTGGAAGCATCTGTTTAAGATGTTGTTAATCCTTCGCTGCAAACTCATTGGCTGGGTGATAATGAACCAGCCCTGGTTGTGCTCAGCGTGCTGAGACCTAACCTCATCTTGCTTAAAGCTGATTATTCCCTACAAAGGAACACAACTCATTCCCTTTTCTTCTTGCTTTGCTTTTGTTTCTTCTGGTGAGAACTTTTCATTCCTCCTTCGCTTTTCCAGCCGGCAGCTGGCAGCAGAAAATGGCTTTAATCTCAAATTTCAAGATCAATATGGAAGGGCACTATTGATTTTGGCACACCGGGATGACCCCAGGGGTCCACAGCAACCACTGAGGACTTTTGATGTTTCTGGACCTTCTTCAAGTAGAATTTCTAACAACGTCCCACCCTCCTGAAGCTCAGCCAGGAGGAGTTTGCTTTGCTGAGCAGCAGCACAGCAGGGTCCTGGCATGATCCAGTGGGGAGGCGTCTCCCTCTGGAGCTCAGAGCAAGGGAAGGGGAAAAACACCCTCGTGACTCAGACAGGTTAAAGAAATCCATTAGAACCTCATTTCCATGGAAGAACATGGTGCTGAGAAAGCACCCAGGCTGTGTGTCTGACCAGGCCCTGCCATCCCTCATCCAAGAGCATTTGCCAGCACCTTAAATCCCAGACTTCCTCACTTTGGAGTGCCTGACTTGAGTTCTCTCGAACCATCTGGGTTTCTCTGCAATTTTCAGTAATATTTTGGAGAGGTCTGGATTCAATTCCTCTAATGGCCCAGCTAAGATCACTCCTGCACTTTGGGGTGAGTTTGGGATGCTGCCCAGAGCAAACAAAAGAGGAGCTTTGGAGTTTTTCTTTTGCCTTTTGCTTTTTTGCTCCTATAAATGTGACGAATTTCAGATTTATGCTTGTGGAGTCTGTACAGTTTTTTATCTGATTAAAGAGGGATGAGGAAGGAAATGGATTGCTTGGAGCTGCCAGGACAGCATCCGTCTCTTCCTCCAGACTGCCGTTGGCTTGGGACAAATTAAAAGTCGTCCCAGTGCTCAGTTTTTCACACTTTTGGAGGTCACCTACACCAGAATTCCATGAGTCACCAAGCTGGCGGCCTGTCTCTCCCTCCAGCAGCTCTAAAATCTGTGTGACCATCCTGAGAAGAGCAGATGTGAGACTGACGTGTCCCATCAGGTCTGTCTGACAGTCAGATATCCAAAGAGAAGAGGAATCATTTTCTTAGGTCCAAAAAACATCTCAAAATGTGGTTTGCAGGAGCTGGTCCTGCAGAACAATTCTGGGGGTGGGTTGGAGACTTCTCAAACTGTGGGACTGTAGAGGAACAGCAGGACAGGGTTTGAACACAGGAGGATGCTGATAACATAATAAAAAGGTCTGAAAATAAAGCCAGAACAGAATTTAGCGGGGATAAGGGCAAAGTCTTACAGAGGGACCACAGGGATGAGATCCTGTCTGCCAATAGCAACTTGAAAGGTCTGGGGGATGTCACCCATCGGGCACAGCCCTTAAGCACCAACTTCCCATGGCTGTGAAAAGGGTCTGGATCCTTCCAGGGGTGTAAACCAGGGAGGCCAAACCTGTAGAATAATTGGTCTGGGCAGGGGTCCCCAGGAACTCCTCCCCATATTTCCCAAGGAGGTGGATGGAGGGAACCAAGGGGGGGCAACAGGAGTGGGCAGAGAGGTAAAAAATACACTAAGGAAGGAAAAATTGAGGGAATTGGGGGTGGTTAATCCACAGAAGAGAACATTACAGGGAAAACGTGCCACACTATGGGAAGGCAATTTTAGTGCAGGCAAAAAGAAAGGTTTGGTTCCGTGAGTCCAGGGAGGAGAACGGGGCGGGAAGTGCAGCACGTTCTGGGAAAGGGACACATTTGAAGGATTGGTGTGTCTTGCAGGCAAAAATATCTCCATGCTGGTGGGTGGAACTGGAGCAGAAACAGTGAATGATTCCTCTAAATATTGGTCCAAAATTATTACTTTATTATTTTTACAGGAGAGTATCCTATTTTTTAGTTTTCCTGACCTTTTTCTTCTGAAGAGGAAAACTAAGCCTGAGCTCTGCAAACTTTGCCTTGTGACACACTGAGATGGGCAACTTGGTTTCCTGCCTTCAAGTCAGCCTCGTTGTGCAGCTAAAATAAACCAAAACAATGCTGGGAGGAGGCGTCTTTTCCTTTTATTTCACTGTGGAAACCCAAGATGAAATATTTCCACTGGCCCGAGCAGCAGCACCACCAACTGTTCCACATTCCCTGCTCGCTAAAATGTGCTCAAGCATGGCCAGACTCCTGCTGGGAGTGGGATGGAGGGGGAGAAGAACCAGTCTGGATCCTGCAGCTCATCTTGGGGTGGAGGAGCTGCTCCTGCCACACTCCCTGGTCCAACAGAAGGTTGAAAATTTGCTTTTTCTGTGTGTTTTGAAGTTAGTGAGAGAGGTGTCTAGAAGTTTCTGAGCAGGGAGATGGCCTGTAAGCATTTATTTGGTGAGAGAAGATGTGTATGTGGCTGGCAGAGGGGCTTTCACTCACACCTCACCGATCAGGGCTCTGGCAGTTGCTTGTGAAAGAGTTTTTGCCATTTTGTGGCACTGCTAGGAGAAACTGAGCTGTTACTGATGGGTACAAAGCACCCTCTGTGTGCCCAATCCCAAATCCTGAACTTTGGACAGGTGGGAAATCAGATGTTGGCACCTTCCTAAACCACAAGGTTTCTTTTGAGCCCTGGAAAGTCTGTAGCGAAGAAGAAAAAGACGAAGAGATAACAAAGGGTTCTCTTCCCAGAGCAGAACAATAAAGGCCACTCGTTGATCATTTGAATTTCTTGCCTAATGAAATTGGATACAGTCTGAACCCCCTCTATGCCAAAGGCTAATTTGTTTCCACGTTTGAAATGCGTGTTATCAATTACTGACTGCAGATCTAATGATTTCCAGAGCTGCTTTGGATTCTGATACCAGAGCCTTTGAGGATTTATTGATGAGGAGTCTATAAAGTCAATTTTGAACTGTGCATTCAATTCATCTCAGGAGTGTGCACCCAGCTCTTGGGGCTTTGAGTCACAGCTCAGTCAGGCACATAAATAACTGCTTTTTCTCCTCAGCACACTTTGAATACCATCTAAATTCAAGAGTTGCTCCACATCTCCTGGAGGACCGTCCTGCAAGGACATGGGGTGAAATGCAGCAGTGTCACAGGGAAGGTCGTCACCCTCTGCTACCCAGTTTGGAAGTCAGAAATGTCCACTGTGCCTCTCCAGGCTCCAATATTTGTGAGTCCTCAGAGAGATTTGATAATTACCCGACACTGATTTAATGAGGACAGAACCTAAAGTGCTCCCCAGCTTTACTCTCAGGAGCAGGTGGATTGCCTAAGCTGAACCATTAAAATGCCACATCTACCTGATGCAAGCAGCAAGAGCAGCAGCTCTAAATCTGAGTATCTGTTTTTTCAGACCCAGAAAGTGCACCTGAGCTGGTGATGTTATCACAGGATGCCATGATAGCACCAAAAGGAGCTGTCCCTCCCTTGTGCCCTCCACATTCTGCAAAAGTACCTTTCAGAGTCGTGTTTTTTAGAATTTTCACCTCTTATTGGCAAATTTACAGGCTCAGGGTCTCAGGGTGACTCTGAGAAGTCTCCTGTCACACCCTGCTTTAACCTGAACCAGGTGACAAAGCCACAACATTGGGATATCAGGGCTGGCCACCAGCCCCAGCTAATCCATGGCAGTGCTTGCAGCGTCCTGGGAAAAACTGGGGCAGGTTTTCCTCTGGCTGGAGATTTGGGAGGGCAGTTTTAGGATTTTTGCTTGCTTTTGACCAACACAAACCTTGCCCTGTCATCAGCTGTTTGCAAACCTTCCACCTGTGCCTGGCTTGGTCCCCAGAGCCTCTGGTTTTCCCTTTCTCCCATTTGCACTTGGTGAAAAGTGTTGGATTTGCCTTCCATGGTCTGGGAGAGGGAAGGCCAATAATGACAGGGCTTTTTGCTCCTCCCAAGCAGAGGGATGGGGATTTATAGGGTTGCTGATGGTGCTGTGTGTCCCAGCAGGGCTGGTTATTGAGGATCCCAGCACGTGTTCCTTTGTGCTCATCCATCACAGTGGGATGTGTCCCACTGGGGTCTCTGGAACCTTCCTTAGGGACACCCCAGGCAGACCCAGAGGTGCAGAGGTGCAGTGGATCTTCCTGTGGGCAGATCCACTGGGCTCCTACTAGAGGAGCAAGATGCTGATTTAATTAGGAGAATGGGTTTATTGGTGTTTATAAAAGAACGGATCCCGTTCTCACTCCCATATCCGTGCATGGCAGCATGCTTTGTTTCCCCCTTTCTTCTTGTATCTTATAAACCCAGCTCCACATTTTCTTAACAGGGAAAATTTATAGAGCCAGAGCTCCAATCATTATAAATCAGACACAGCACACAAACACAAGAGGTGAAAAGCAAGCGAGAACATTGCAAATCATTCAGTGTCAATAATCTCCGTTGTTATTTGCAGCCAGCAAAGGAAATTGGACTTTTTAATATGTAACACATTAACCTGAGTGTCTGCCTAAATGGAGCTGAGTTTTTAATGTGTTGACATATTCACACAAGTGCTCTTTCTCTAATTCCCCCAACCTTAACATAACAATAATATTGTCAAATCATTAGCAGGCCCTTAAAGAAGGATTAATTCCCCCTAATGAAACAGTGAGTTACACCCTTCTGTGGCCTGGCCACGCTGAACCTGCGGCATCCATCCCGGCACACCTGGGGCTGCTCCGAGTTCAGGGCTAGGGAATGTGTGTGCTGGGAAGGCTGAAAACAGGAATTCCACACGTTTGGTGGCCTGGATTGCAATGACAGAGGCTGAATTCATGGAATCATGGAATCACAGAATGGTTTGAGTTGGAAGGGACCTTAAAGCCCAAATAATTCCAAGGGACAGGATGCCTTTCACTATCCCAGGTTGCTCCAAGCTCTGTCCAACCTTGGATGCTTCCAGGGATCCAGGGGCAGCCACAGCTTCTCTGGACACCCTGTGCCAGGGCTTCCCCACGCTCACAGGGAAGGATTCCTTCCCAATATCCATCCAAACCTGCTTTCTGCCATTTTGAATCCATTTTCCTTGTCCTGTCACTCCATGCTCCAGTGTTATTTTTCCTCTGGTGATGTGGTTTATTACCATTGCAGGGAATTTGTGCTCCCAGTGCCATGGGATGAGGTGAGAATGTTCTGACTATGCTGCCATCCCACTCCAATTCCCTAGATCTTGTGCCCAGCTCCAACATGCCCCTTGCAGGAGTCACAGAGGGGATGAGGAGAATCTGGGATTCAGGCAGGGTGTGACCCAGCTCCACAAAGCTCAGCAGAGTAAAACACAGCTCTGGACAGAGGAGGACGTAAAGCTGATGCCCCTGAAAACTCAGGGAATGAACACTGGGAGCCACTTCCCATAATTGCACTGGAGAAGCAGGGAGTGGTCAGCTCTGCTCACCCTGCTCCTCCCGTGGCTCTCTTTATTTTGCTACATTTTTCCCTGGTTTAATATGGAGTTTTTACGGGCAGAATGTGCTCAGGATGGTGCATAATGGGCCCAACTGTGCAGAAATGTCATGCATGCAAAATCTATGCAAAGCCCCTGCTATGCTTTTGCCTGAATCAATTTAAAGAAGACGCTCCATAAAACAGGATAAAGCCAGATTAAGTGCATACAAATGAGGCAGCCCAGGCAAGCCTTTCAGAATTTGTTGGAGACAGATGGAATACAAATGGAGACAGGAATTGCACCGGTGCATGTGTAAAACACACTTGGCAGATCCACCCAGGGAGGTGGAGGGGAGAGAAGCAGCCTAAGGAGAAGTCCCCTCTGCAGAGGTCACCTGCAGGCAGAGGGGGCAATAAGGCAGACATGAGGCCCATCTTCCTTCCCAGCTAAGTGGTCTTTGGTTTTCCACCAAATTCCCTGGAAAGCAGCACAGCTTTCTGTGGCAGCTCTGTGAGGAACAGAGGCATTATACGAATTCAGAGGGGGGAAAGCCCATCAACAGCACTCTCCGGTGTTATTTGCTTTGCTTCCACATTTATTTGATATTCCCAGATAATTTTCATCTCCCAGCCCGCTGCAGTTTTTCCCCTGCCAGCGTGGAACAGGCTCCACAGGATGGTGATGCCATACGTGGCCAGGCTGGTTTGCAAAATATCCTGTGAAATAAAGTGAGCAGATTGGGAACTTCTGTTCTCGTCAGCTGAGAACAAGGGAAGCGCACAGAAAATTGATGAAAGGGAATACTTTCTTTTTTTTCTTTTTTTTTTTTTTTTTCACACAATTAGCTGCTGGAAATCAATGCCAGGAGATTTTGCTGAAGCTGAAAACTTGGCAGGCTGCAAACACTGAATGGGACATTTACATGGGTGACATGCACACCTTGTGACAGGGATTTAGGAGCCCCAGCAGGGGCTGTAATCCACAGGCTTAGCTCAGTGAGGCTTTTTTGCATCAAATTCTTGAAGAAATGTGGTCCCACCACTGCTTTGCCAGTCCATGTGCATGTGGCAGCCTTTGGGCTCTTCCTTCAGTGAGTAATTTCTGTGTCTTCTGGCCATGCCCCCCTGGAATCACAGAATGGTTTGGACTGGGATAGACCCTGGAGATCATCCAGCTCCTAAGCCCTGCCATGGGCAGGGAACTTTCCACAAGACGTGGAAGTGGCCACAGGCTCTGTAACTCAAAGATAATTCCCTTTCTGGAAGAGCTGTGGGATAGCAGCAGTCAGGTGGAGATGAAGATGCTCTGCCAGTGGCTCCTGAGAATATCCCAGTTCATCCCTGCCTGGATATTTTGCTAAATTGGGAGGCAGACTCCTCTGGGCGCTGCAGTACTCATGGAAACAATCCATGTTTTCCATGGGTACTCTGGGAAAACAAAGTGCCCTCGGGCTGCTGGGGAGAAACTCACTTGGAAAGGGAGCTCAGGATCTCCAGGCTTGGAATCAGAAGTAAAAACCCCTGTGAGGAAGAGCTGCTGCTGTGTTTTGGGCATGTCCCAAGGAAGTAAAGGCTGGCGGAGACAAGGGTCTGCCCCAACCGGCACCAAAACCCATCTGTTCTTCTGTTTGGGGGCATATTTTAGGGAAAATTTATGCTGAATCTACTTAGACAGTCCTAAATATTTCATTGGCACTAGTGAAGATATTCCCACAGCTTTAAACCAAGCATATGGCCCTAGGAGGAAAGAGGAATTGGAAGTAATGACGATTGAACTCCAAAAAATATCTGCAGTCCCCTTTCAGCCAAAAAATAAAAAAGAACATTTAATACTGATTATTTAAAAAAGTTAATGAATACAGGAACTTATGTAACTGGCAAGTCTGGACTTACTTTGAGGCTGCACCTCAAATCCTGGAGTCAGTTTTGGGCTCTGCACGACAAGAAGGACATTGAGGGGCTGGAATGTGTCCAGGAAAGGGAACAGAGCTGGGGAATGGAGCTGGAGCACCAGGAGTGGCTGAGGGAGCTGGGAAAGGGGCTCAGCCTGGAGAAAAGGAGGCTCAGGGGGAACCTTCTGACTCTGCACAACTCCTGACAGGAGGGGACAGCCAGTGGGGGTCAGGCTCTGCTCCCAGGGAACAGGGACAGGACAAGGGGAAACAGTCTCAAGCTGTGCCAGGGGAGGATCAAGCTGGACATCAGGAGGGATTTCTTCATAGAAAGGGTTGTCCAGCCCTGGCACAGCTGCTCAGGGCACTGGTGGAGTCCCCATCCTTGGAGAGATTTCAAAACTATGTGGATGTGGCACCTGGGGACATGGGTCAGTGGTGGCCTTGGCCTTGGCTGAGGAAATGGTTGGGCTCTATGAGTTTAGGGGGCTCTTCCAACACAAACAATTCCATGATCTTGTGATTCTGAGTGGTGGTATTTTGTGAGACGGTTTTGTGAGATGTGAGAGGTTTTGTCAAATTGTTGTTCAACTATTCCACCCTTGGAGAGGAGCTTCATGTGGCCAAAAAACACCTGGAAAACTCTCCATGGGTGGGAGTTCATGTGCTGATGGTCAGAACCATGTGGCAATTCATTCCCACTAAAAACTGGGAGCTCTCACAAAGCTTGACTTTCCAAGTGTGAAAAACTGTTCCTGTTCCTCCAGAAATCATTTTTCCTCAGGAAAAGTGGAAGATGAAGCCACACAGGTTGGGAAAACTCTGCCCATGCTTTTTATGTGTGTTTTTCTCTCTATTCCCTCGGACAGCTCTGCCAGGGTCACAGCCATGTGTTATCCTGCTCAAAACCAGGGAGCTCCTGGGGTCTGCTGTGGTGCTCCATGAGCCAAGGGCTGCAAGGGGCTTGGCTGGGCAGGAGGGAGGAGAAATCCCTTCCACCTGTGCTGTAGCTCTGGCTGTTTTGAGCTGAATAATTCAGGGTTTGGGGTTTAATGTAGGTGTCTGTGGTGCTGACAATTTCCCTGCTTCTCCAGAGCAACAAACCCTGCATTTAAACCTGAGATGAGTTTTGGCTGCGAGCCTGAACTGCTCCTTGTTGATTCGGGGAGTATCCAGAGATGCTGAGGGTGACCAGGAGAGTTCCTTGTGGACTCCTCCAAGCAGGTTCAGAACCTTTGCCAGGCTCAATCTGCTTCCCTTTGCTTCCTGCTCTGAGCAGGAGTGTGGGAAGTGGCCTCAGACACTCAGGGTGCAGCATCATGGAGAATTTTCCTTAGTCCAGACCAAAGCTTCAGGAGCCAGAGGCTTGGTGTGGGGAGTGGGTTGGTGGCTTGGTTCTCTGT
This sequence comes from Anomalospiza imberbis, assembly GCF_031753505.1. Lineage (NCBI taxonomy): Eukaryota > Metazoa > Chordata > Aves > Passeriformes > Viduidae > Anomalospiza > Anomalospiza imberbis. The sequence goes on along the minus strand of NC_089690.1, from coordinate 20,831,641 downwards.
GGACCTGGAAAAATGTGCCTGTGTCCTGTTTCACAGCTCCGTAGCTCATGGGAGCTCAAGGGGTGGGATGGGAAATTCATCCCTAACCCCTTCTTCCATGGGTGAACCACAGCCCTCAGCCACCCTCAGTATTCCACACTTTTGAAAACCTTTGATCTTTCTCTTTTCTTCTTACAGACCAGGATGTTTCCAGTCCTCCTCTGCCTCCCCCTCCCCATGAGGATTCCCATCCTTCCCAGCTCTCCTAACCATGTTCCATCAAGGGACACTGTTTCCCAGTGATATCTCCTTTAACTTTGTTAGGAGTATTGAATGTAATACTGGCAGACTTGTTTTTCATTGAAATATTCTTTTCCCCAGCATAAAGGATTTTTAGAGAGATTTTTAGACTTCGATTTCACTTGATGAGCTGTTTTCTTGCCAAAAAAAAAAAATAAAAAGGAAGGAAAGAGAGAGGAGAGAGAGGGATGGATTTGGAATGTGCAAAAAGTAATGCTCCAGGATTTTCTCCCTGTGACATGGTTCCCCTAGGAATTACCTCGCTGTTTCATTTCCATGTTTTTTATTGCTCAACCTCTCAGAAATAACATTTCTTTGTTTAACAGCTGGCCCAGCCAGGAATGCAAATCCACGTTGCTCTGGGTCTGCATCACCTCAGGTCAGAGCAATGCCTGTGCCCTGGTCTCCTGCTGCAGCTCAGCACAACCTGAGAGGGCTTTGGGATTCCCTGGGAAAGAAAGCAGATGGAAAGCAGGGAATATGACAACCCAGCAGAAAATAAATTATATTCCCTGGCTTTTGTGCTGATCCCAGGAGGACTTGAGAATATACACCAGGTGGAATGTCCCTGGAGAACTGGAACCAGAGCAGGGAGTCCAGCCATGTCCAAGCACCCCTTGGAACAAATACCCCATGAAATGGCCATTGCGAGGGAAAGGAGCAGGCATTCCAGGCAGGACATTCCACGGCACTTTATACATCCCTGAGGAGAGATAATTCAGAGCTCTCCTCCCAGCCTCAGGAACTGCTGTGCTGCCAGACAGCCAAAACAAGGGACAGCTTCCAGGTCAGACACGTTTCCTTCCTGACGGAAGCCTCTGGAGTCCAATTCCAGCACCCTCACCATTCCAGCCACCTCACAATTAGGACCATGGAATCATGGAATGGTTTGGTTGGAAGGGAACTTAAAGATCCTCTCATTCCACCCCCTGCCACGGGCAGGGACACCTCCCACTATTCCAGGTGCTCCAAGCCCCATCCAACCTGGCCTTGGGCACTGCCAGGGATCCAGGGGCAGCCACCGCTTCTCTGGGCAACCTGTGCCAGGGCCTCACCACACTCACAGGGAGGAATTTCTTCCCAAAATCCCACCTAAATTTCTCCTCTTTCAATCTGACCATGGGTTCATTAGAGCTGACAAGGCACAAAGAATCAGGGCCTCTGAAGTTGTTGTGGCTCTCTGTCAGCTCCAGGATCCTGCTGAAAAGCTGATAGTGTCCTGATAAAGCCTCTGCTCCTGATTGTAGCTCAGGGAAGGGAATTTAGGCACCACAGGAATGGCTAAAGAGAAGTTCCCGAGGGAGCCCTGGAGCTTCTCTGAGCATTACAGAGCAACAAGGGACAGAGGAATGAGAGATTTCACTTTCAGTGGCCTTAACAGAGAAACATGCCAGGGATGCTCCATAAATTCCATTTTCCAGCTGGAAGTTGGTGCCTAGAAAAGTCAAAGAGTAAAAATTCTGGGCCCAAATGTGGCTCTTCCAGATGTGGTGCTTGAACTGGCACATCTTCCTTCCCATCCCAAGGCCTGGACCTGGGAAAGGTGACACTCTTGCTGTCCCCATAAGGAGGAGGCAAATTACCCTGATGAGAATGGAGCCATCACCTCAGAGCTGCAAGAAACTCCCATTCTCCCTGTCACTGACACGGGGCTCTCCTATTTGTCATCCCCCACTTCTTTACACTGCAGTTTTGAGATAGGAATGTGTGAATTGAGCTGGTTTAGTCCCTGTTTGGATAATGGAGAGTGTGTCCCACCCCATCACAGAGCTTCCCTCAGCCTCAGGCAGCTAGAGCCAGGACACCCTGAAGGTCTCACTCCAGTCCTGCTCGTGGAAAAGCAGAAACCATTTCAGGAGCTGTGTGTAGGGAAGGGAAGCCTTGTTTTCCTCCTGCAGCAGCAGCTGCCTGGAGCTCCTTTGGATGCTCATTTGCAAAGTCATCCTTGGTCATTTGTTTTGGAACCTGCTGAGGAACAGCTGCTCTGATGAGAAATGTGGAAAATCCTCCATGGGGCTCTTCAGACTTGGGGCAGGGGATTTTGGGCAAACAGAAGAAGGAAGAGGTGAAGGTGACAGGAGCTGGTGGTTTGGACACAGAACAGCCAGAACCAGCTCCCTGCACAGTTGTTGTAGGGCTGGAGCTTTGCTCAGGGCTGCTGGTTGGAGATAGGTCCAGCCAAGCACAATTCCTTCAGGATTTATCCTGCAGTCAGCGTTTCAAGTTTGCTGCTGCCTTCTCCTTATTGCCCCAGTGTCACCAGCTCACACTCATCTGTGCAGATCCAACAGGCTCTGAATGGCTCAGTGAAAGTCAGGGCTTGGTGTCCAGGTGCCCAGGTTCCCAAAGAGGCTCAGGAAAACCTTCTGGGAAAGGAGAGGAGACCTGGCTCCTGTGAGCAAAGGCTGTGCCTTAGCAGAGCAGTGTGTGGGGAGGATCACACCCCACAGGGCTGAGGGCCTTGGTGAGGCACCTGGAGCAGAAGAGGAAATCCCACTGGAGTTCTGGGACAACCCTGTTGCTTAAACGTAAAAAATACTTCTGTGTCTCCAACTTGGCAGGGCTGAAGTTTGGCTGGGAAAAACCCAACTCCATCACAGTGCTCCTCACTAGGAATGAGCATCACTAAAAACCAGGAGCTTTCCAATAGGAATCAAAAATCAGGGGAAAAATAGAAGGCCTGGAGAGATGGAGACTGAGATCTTTGAAGGTCCCACACAGTTCAAATTCAGTTTTCAGTCTCAGACAAATCCCATAACCAGCAATGAGACTGGGAGCTGCTGGTGCCCAGTCCAGGCCCTGGCTATGGGTGGGGTGGGGTCAGCAGGGGCTGCAGGGATCTGCACAGCTCTGGGAAATGACTTTGTGGCCTGGCACACCCCCTTGTGTAGGAAAAAGATGCAGGGAGTGCATCTCTGCTACCTCTAGGGCCCCTCACGAGGGTCAGAGCTGTACACAGCCAGAATTCCCAGCTCGTGGCCTCTCCAAATCCACCTGCAGCACTGGTGTGCTGAAATCCCACTGTCAGGCCCCACCATGTTTCCAGAGGCCCTGCTGGAAAGGCACTGCCCTCCCCATCCCTGGAAGTGTCCAAGGCCAGGTTGGACAGGACTTGGAGCAGCCTGGCCTAGTGGAAGGTGTCCCTGCCCATGGAAAGGAGTGGAATTAGGTGGTCTTTAAGGCTCCTTCCCACCCAAACCAGTCCATGATTCTACGGAAGGAGTGAAGCAGCAGGTCTGAGAGCCACCCCAAGTTTGGGCAGCTGCAGGGAGCAAAGCTGGGGAGGAAGCACTGAGGCAAAGCAGATAAAGATTTGCATGAACAAAGGAGTTTTATTTTCTGTTCGGGTTTTTTTTTGTTCCCCAAAACAAAGGAGAGACTGAGGAGCGCCTGTTTAATTTGCGAATTTCACAGCTTCGCCTCGCACAAGAGAGGGGGGAAGGAGCAACAAAAAGCCCAACAACAGGCATGGAAAGAGCCCCAAGTATTAATGGCAGCTGATCAATAACTAATCCGCAGTGTTCCAGTTACCAACTTGATGGAGAAAATTCACGGTGCTTAAGTAATTCCAACTAATCTTAATGAATGCCTCCATGCCTACATGCCTGCAGAGCTGTGTGAAATTTATAGAAAAATGTCATTTCGGCTCTCTGAATATTTTTTTTCCCCCTCGCAGTCATCAAAGGAGCATAAAAAATGCTCTTAGAAATCTGCTATCTCTCCCTGCCAGATGAGGGCTTCAAAAGGCGAGCACTCATTTTTTAGTCGTAAGCAGGGAAGATTATGAATACATTATCTGGTTAACATTAAAAAAAAAATTCAAAACACCCAATTTTACATTCTTACTTATTTATCCCGTGCCTCTGTCCCCTTTGTGTGCCTCACCCTCTTCCCTGCTGAAGAAAATAATGCCAAGTAGACAAATCAGCTACAAGTAGGGAAGCGGTGATACATATTTTTGTTCTATTTTTATTTGGCGCTACTTCGGGAAAATTTCAAAGGGAAAGGAAGATCAATATGGTGGGTTTGAGCTTTCTCTGTCTTTGCCTGCTAAAAGCTGATGAGTTCTCTCAAGTTTGGGAGCAGCCTGCAGGAGAAGCCTCTGCTAAGCTGCCACAGAGCCAGCGAGGAGCTCGCTGGGGAGCAGAAGCGCAAAGGGAACGAGCTTTGTAGAGACAGAAAGGACGGGTGGAGAAGCTGGTGATTTTCCAGTGGAAGTTTATTTTCCCCTGGGAAGTCTAAGGCAGGGTCTTAGCATGGGAATGGAGGGAGCAGTGACAACCAGGATGGGATTTCTGGGGAGGCATGGCCAGGGGGGAGGATGGAGACAGACCCATCCCCTGTTGTGCTGATTCAGGTCCCCCTTTTCTAGATGAACACCCCAATTCTGGTCCCACAACAAGGAATCACAGAATCATGGAATAACCTGAACTGGAATGAACACACAAGGATCAAAGTCCAACTCTTGGCCCTGCACAGACACTCCAACAATCCCACCCTGTGCATCCCTGAGAATGTTGTCCAAATGCTCCTGGAGCTCTGGCAGCCTTGGGGCTGTGCCCATTCCCTGGGGAGCCTGGGCAGTGCCCAGCACCCTCTGGGGGAAAAACCTTTTCCTGATATCCAACCTAAACTCCCCTGACACAGCTCCAGCCTCTTCCCAGGCCCTGTCCCTGCTCACAGAGCAGACATTGGAGCTGCCCCTCGAGAGGAAGCTTTGGATCAGGATGAGCTCTGCCCTGAGTCTCCTCTTCTCCAGCTAAACAGACCAAGTGGCCTCAGCTGGATGAAGACTCTCCCACCCCCTCCAGCTGGAGGTATTGAAGATGTGGCCCCAGTGATACCCAGGAGTATCTGGAGATGGACACCTAGGATCTCACCTATCCCTCACTTCAGGCCACTCCAGCTCCTCAGGTCACTCACCCACAGCCTGAGAGAGGCAGGAAGGATATTCAGCATAATTAATTCTAGTATGCCCAGGCTCCCACTGGAGAATCCTGTTTCCCCTTCCCAGCAGGGCTGCCTGCCCTTGCTGGGCAGTTGTGTCCATGCAACTCTTCCCACTTTCTGAAAATTCCTCACATCAAAAGGGTCCCTTTTTCTCCTCCATTTCCCTCGGGGTCCAGCTATGACTCTGTCATAAATTGATGTACAAAGTATGAACAGGAGGATTTTTTTAGAACAACTTCAGCAATCTTTGTAGTTCATAACTAGGCATGCAGGGGTTTTATTAATTTAACAGTGTTATTCCCCTTATGAAATATTCATCCCAGAGGATTTCTGTGCACATGAAGGTTTTGAAGAAATTGATCTGCAATGCAGCTACTCCTTTAAAAGAATGATTTCTTTATTATCTCTGCCTTTCAGTGCTACTCTATATCTGAGCAGTGCCTGATTAAATGTGTGATCAATCTCAGGAAAGCAAACAGATACATTTTTAATTGGGGGTGAATTTACTGTGTGGGAGGAGGCTTTTAGTGAGCCCAGCCTGCTGGAGGCTTTACTTTGCCAGCTCCTCCTCTGGCATCCTTGCAAGCCATTGGCTTCCCAAGCCCTTGGAGATGCCTTCACCCTCTGGCATCACCAGCTCAGCTGACCCAGTGTGATTCCTTCACCTGATGGAGATGGAGCTGCTCCTGGGCCCTGATTCAGCAGAGCCATTAAACAGGCTCTTCTTCCAGGAGCTGAGCCCTGCTGCCTTTGGTTCCATTGCCCTCTCCCCACATTCCTGTGCTGTTTTCCAAATATCTACAGGATCCACTGGTGGGTGCTGTCCTGTTCCCTCTGGGCTGGCTCGGGTGGGCAGTGACAGCTGGGTCCCATCCTGCCATGAGAACCACCCCATGGGATGGAACATCTCTGAGCAGCGTTCCCCTGAGGCAAACTCTAGAATCCCAGAATGGTTTGGGTTGAAAAGGAATTTAAAGCCCATCCAGTCCCACCCCTGCCATGGGCAGGGACACCTTCCAATATCCCAGGTTGCTCCTAGCCCAGTCCAACCTGGCCTTGAAAACTCCCAGGGATGGGGCAATCACAGCTGCTCTGGGCAACCTGTGCCAGGGTCTTCCCCCGTCACAGGGAGGACTTTCTTCCAAAAATCCCATCTACCCCTGCCCGCTGTCAGCTTAAAGCCATTCCTGCTTGTTCTGTCACTCCATCTCTTGTCCAAAGTCCCTCTCCAGCTCTCTTGGAGCCCCTTTAGGCACAGGAAGGGGTTTTAAGGTCTCCACAGAGCCTTCTTTTCTCCAGGCTGAACACCCCCAACTTGTGTAAATAAAGACTGGAATTTAAAGGTCATGCAAAAATGAGAAACGGGAGTTATTCTTGTACCCTTTCCAGAGATATCCTTCCAAGTGCTGCCACGGCAGGGCACTGGGACAAGGAGCCATCAGACAGGTCTGACAGGGAAAGCACCACCTCTGCTCCCAGCAGCCAATCTTTGCAACTCCTTTTAGCCTGCACTTGATCCTTCCAAGGCATCTGGAGATAAAGCACATGGCTGTGTTCAGAAATGATGCAAGGATGATGTGCTTTTGGTGCGAACGGGCAGGTGGAGCCCAGCTGGCCCCGCCATTCCCCTCCTGTGCTCTGCTAATCCCCCGCTCCCAGTGGTCCAGCAGCACCTCCGGCTTCACCCACAGCACTTGGCAAGAGCCGCCTGCTCTGTCCCCACCACTGACACCCTGGTGCCCCGTGCCCTCCCACCTGGGTAGCTCCAAGCAGCACTTCCCAGCTGGAATGCCCCCGGAAAGCACTTGGGGGCAGGTGAGGGCTGTCCTGGGGTGCAGCACCTGGATGTCACCCCTGTGTCCTCGTCCCTCTGAAAGGTGTAGGGAAATGTCCCTGTCCATCGTGCCCTGCTGGCCCCCACACCCCCTCCTTGCAGGGGACGCAGGTCCGATGTCCCCAAGCCCCGGAGGAGCCCAGGGCAGGGCAGTGGGGGTGGCAGAGGCTGAGGCCATGTCCAGCCCGGCCACTGCTCAGTCTCGCAGTGTCCCCTGGTGTTTGCAGACACCGAGCAGCCGGAGACACTGCAGACATCCTGCAGTGCTCCCCAGGGGTTTGCCCAGAACAGACAGGAGTGGCATCCAGGTGAGCTGGAGCTGCAGCACAGCCCCTCTGCCACCCTCAGAGCCACTCCCAGTGACACCGCCCTCCCAAGAAGGGCACTGAGCCACCACCTCTGTATAGCCCTCCCAGAATGGATCTAGAAACAATTTCAAATGATCCCACACAGAAAAGCGGGAGGAATTTGCCTTTCAGCTTGGATTCCAGTGCACTTGAGGTGTTGTGACCACACTGGGCCTGTTTGCCTCCCCACAGTCACCCTGGAAGTCTGAATTCACCCAGATGTGAAGGGTTCGCAATTCAGGCCCTATAACCCCAGAAAGAAAACATAAATGTCTCTTCCCTGGTTTTACACTGGGCATAAAATCTCCAGGGAGGTGAGAAACAGGGAAATACTGGGGAATTGGTGCTGGAGCAAAGTACAGCTGAATTAAAACTAATAACATGTGATTAGATCCAGAGAAATTGAGGTTTCATTAATTCCTCTTTCTTTTTCTAGAGGGCCAGTAGTCTCCTGGAGCAATCCAAGCTATCTGTCAGGGACTGGGAAGCTGAAAAAACAAATAAATTATTAATGAGGTAGGAAAAATCTGACAGTCTTCAAAGGAGCTGCTTAAATACAGGGGAGCTCTACCTGGCCAAAGGACTTAATAGAGAGATGCCAGCCTTGAAATCCACGATATTTATAACTCTTCTGACTACAAAAGAACGTGGGGATTTTTGTTACCCACCAGTGTCATTTTTGGGGTATTTTGGAAGCTGCAGAGGAGCAGAAACATCCCGGACTCCCAGTTTAAGGAATACATCCTGTGAAGCTCTCCAGATGTGTAAATACAGATTATTGTGGTGTTTAAATCAGTCCCTGAATATTCAACACTAAATATTTAACCTCTCCAAGACCAGACCCCTCAGGTTTTCTGGAAGATTTGCTGATCCTTCTCTCCTCACAGGATCAACTCGGGATAAATACGGGTGAGATTCTACAGAGCTTTGGCATAATAATTCTAATAAAAATCCCAAGGAATTGTGTTGTTATCCAGCACAACTCCCTGACCTCAGCACTTCCTACGAGGCACTGCTGTGTTTAGCAAACATGCCGTAGGATTTTGCTGGAAAATAAAACTGACTGGACAGAAATGGGAGTCAGTGAGCTAAAAGGATGCTCATGGACAAAGTCAGCATCCAAGGCTGAGGGGATTTATTCCAGGTAAAAATCCAGCTGAAACAACATCGGTGTTAAATGCAGTTATCCCAAATGACAAGCATTAACCTGCTGAAATTGCATCACAGAATATTAATGATGTGGAATGTCCTGAACTGGAAAGGACCCACAAGGATCATCCAGTCCAACCCCTGGCCCTGCACAGGACATCCCAAATTCCCACTCTGTGCCTGAGAGCATTGTCTAAATGCATTCCAATATTTATCTGATTACCAAAACCAGTTTGTTCCTTTTTAGCTTGAAAATTTTCAGTCACCTGAGTAAATCGACCATTTAATTTTATTCTTACTTCTGCCTGTTTAGGGACAGAGGTAATTTACTGTGTTTGGATAAGCCCTGATGCGGACTTCTCTGTTTGGCATTCCCTTTGTAACACAAATAATGACACCCAAATTTGTCCTGTTGGCTGGACACAAACACAAAGCCACACCACAAAGGTGTGCATCTTAATCACTCTCTCTAATTTCCTGTGCTTTAGCTGAATTCCCTTATTGTCTTCTCCTTGAAAAGAAAACAATGACTGGGAGGAAGCACTGGCATTTAGCACTGATAACGTCAAAAAAAAAAAAAAAAAAAAAAAAAAAAAAAAAAAAAAAAAAGCAGCAAGGCATGCACTCCTGGAGAGAGAAAAAAACGTCTGGGGGAAAAGACACATAGGAGAGGCTGGAAATCCACCCAGGAGCTCCCACCTCCTCCCAAACCTGGAGAGCTTTCCAGCACATCCAGAGAATTTATTCCCCTTCTGCAGAGGCACTGCAGCAGTTGCAGCTTCTTCCAGGAGGTGGCAGGAAGATTTTTGCAGAGAAGGAGGAGAGGGAAAGTCGGAGAGAAGGATTTAAAGGAGGGAAGGATACACCTGGCAGGCAGCGATCTGATACCCTTCCTACTCCTCGAGTTGAGGGGGTGCTCAGGTTGGCAGGGACACCTTCCACTATCCCAGGTTGCTCCAAGCCCCAATGTCCAGCCTGGCCCAGGACACTCCCAGGAACCCAGGGGCAGCCACAGCTGCTCTAGGCACCCATCTCCTCCCTCACAGGGAGGAATTCCTTCCCAATATCCCCTCTAACCCTGCCCTCTGGCAGTGGGAAGCCATTTCCCTTGTCCTGGCACTCCATCCCTTGGAAATATTCTCTCTCCCTGTTTCTTGTTGGCTCCTTCAGGCACTGCAAGGCCACAGCGAGGTCACCCCAAAGCTTCTCTTCTCCAGGTGAACAATCCCAGCTCTCCCAGCCTTTCCTCCCAGCAGAGCTGCTCCATCCCTCTGATCACCCTGGTGCCTCTTCTGGATTCTCTCCAGCAGCTCCATGGAAGTGCAGAATTTAAGTGAAAAGTATCTTGACCTGAGGCTTCTGTCTGATTCCCAGGAGGGGAATTACTGGAGGATTTCCAAGCAGATTTGGGTGCCCAAAACCTCCTTTTCTCTTCCTTGCTCTGTAAAGGGGACTGCACACCTTGTAGCCCTGCAATATCCAAAGGTGGGCAGGTGCATGGGAATCCTGTCCTGCAAGGACATGGATTCGTGGTTTGAATTAAGAGGGACAAAAGCCTGCTGCTGATGTTGTTGTTGCTACTCCTGTAGTAGCATCAGGAGTTGCAAAAGCATGACTCAAGGTCTCATTCCCTTTGTCAGAACTTCCAAGCACAGAGAGCTGCTGGAGCACTGGGATTTGCAGGGTGTCCTCGGAGCTCACCCTCTCCACATACCCTGGCATTACAGCCCCAGGGAGATTTTCCTTGGGAAAAGAGCCCTCTGCTCAGAAATTGATTTTTGGCAGACTTTAGTGGGACATTATTGAAACCATTTGTAAAATTGCTGTGCTCTATTCCTCTCGTATCAGGCAGCAATTGGAGCAGCAGTGTGGAAATGAAACATTTCAATCTCCGTTAATATGGATTGTTTCAGTCTTATTAAAACACTTCAAGAAGGTCAAAGCAAAATACTGTCGGGATATTTTTCTTGCTGAAGAGAAATGGGGACTTGCCTTTGAAATCCTGCTTTGGGTGACCTCGGGTTGGAAATCTCTAATTGCAGGGATAGAATAATTCCAAGTTTGGAGACATTTTAACCACACTTCCTACCCATGGGCAAGGGATGTAAACTGGCTCTGGAAATCCACCAGGAGGGGCTGCTCCTGGACTTTGGCACAGCTGGGATTGCAGTCCACAGCCACAACTTCCAGATGGGATGTGGCTGGCTGGGGAGGCACTGGGAGGTCGATTGTACCTTTCTCAAAGCTGGAAGCTTTTGGAGGATGGAGAGAAACCAAACAACTGACTTTGGTCCACACAAAGAGAAGTGGGATCATTCCCCCAGCCTGAGCTACCTTGTAGATGCTCCAAAAAGCCTCCTCCTAAAAAAAAAAAAAAAATAATGGAATTATAGTATCATTTTGGTTGGAAAAGCCCTCCAAAACCATCGGGTCCAACCTGTGACCAGTCCCCACCTTGTCAGCAGCCCAGAGCTCTGAGTGCAACATCCAGGGATGGGAACTCCAAACCTCCCTGGGCAGCCCCTGCCAGTGCCTGGCCACCCTTTCCAGGAAGGAATTTTTCCTATTGTCCAACCCAAACCATCCTGCAGGGCACAGTGAGTAGTTCCAACCTGAAGTTATTTGAACTAGAATTCCCTGGATATGCAGCACCTTAAGGAATCTCAGTAAGCCAACAGGATCCTGGTTTTTTCTTTCCACCAACTGTGGGTTCTCCAAGCCCTCTGAAGCTCCTTTAGGTGGGTTTTTCCCAGGTCTGCTGAGCACTGCACAGATTATTTGGAGTGAGGGTAGATTTTCGGTGTGGTTGACTGAGACATCCAAATTTAGGATGAAAGTCCAGGGCTAATCACTGGCCTCTCATTTTTTTTTCAATATACTTGTAATAAACTTATCACTTTTACTGAAAATACAAGAGTTTTTCCTCACTTTATCTCTCTTCCTTTGTTAATCCCCTTGTTGGCTTCCACTCTCAAGAGAGAAAACATCTCTTTTAATTATTTAGCCTATTACTGGCATTAGTTGGCTCTGTTTTCTTTTGCAGAAGCCACCAGAAGCTCCTTCAAAAGAGCAGAATAATTCTGTAGTCAGGCTTTGCATTTCCTGATCATTAACAAACAGAGATTTATGAAATTCTGGCTTTTTTTGTCTCTTTATCACTGAGTAGACAGTGAGAAACACAAAAAAACCCCTTCTGCTCTCGTCTCCTTTGAAAGCATTTAATACTTTCTCCTCACATTTTCTCTGTGGTCCACGCCAAGAAAATATTCCTGCAAGGTCAGGTCTGCCGGGGAGGCCAAATGAAATGTTGGACCTCGGTGGAATTACAGGATCATCTGGACAGGCAATATTGGCCTTGGGAAAGAGCTTTGCTCCATGAATTCACAGTTCTGGCTGCAGCCAGCGTGGCTTTAAAGGAATAAAACAACGGCTTTGAAGGGCCTTATCTACAACTAACACACAGTGGTTTAAGCCTCAGAGACCCTGGGCTACTACATCTGGTGTCTTTTCTTCCTCCTCCCCAGTTTGGGCTGGACTCAGCCTTGTTGGATTGGCTTCCCTTCCCCAGGAAGTGGGGAAAATGGCAAGTTTTGCCTCTGAGGTGGCAGCAAACCTTCCTGCCTGAGGAAAACCAGGACATCCCTCTGAAGGATCTCACAGGGACCATGGACAGGACTGGCAGCCACAGATCTGTGTCCTCTCTCCTGGCCCTGTGCACTTCCCTGTCACCACAGAGCTCACATCTATCATCCAAACTTGGATAGAAAAATCCATCTTTTCCCTTGGAATCTTGCTTTAGTCCCCCAGGCTAAAAGTACTCTGAGCTCTGAGGTAAATAAGGAAAAAAGCTGACGTGGAAACTGAGTCATGAAAAGCTTGTGTGGGTCTGATTCCCACACCTTGCTCTGTGATTGCTGGGGAGGGAACAGCTGCAATGGGTTCCAGAGGGACCGAGTGAAGAAACAAAGGAAAACTCTAAATCTGCCCAGAAACTCCTGAGCTTCCCAGTGTTAAGGATCCATTCAGTGCGGGAGTGATGAGGCAGCTCTGCATTTCAGGCCTTCCTTCAGGGCTTTTTTCCATCAGAAAAGAGGTTTTGAAAGGAATATCCAGGTTTATTAATTCTGGGAAGAGCTGTGCAGGGGTGAGCTAAGCCTGGAAGCCCTGACTGGCCAGCATTCCATGGAATATCTGCTCAGGGCCTGGTTGTGAGGGAATGAATCAGGGAGCCAGGCTCTGGCCATGGTCCTTTTCCACACATGATAATTCCATTAAATTAACATTGGCTGCACGTTCTCATGGCAACTCTGAACCCAAACAATAACAACACAGAGGATGTGGGAATGGAGGGGGGAAAACTCTCCTGGAAATTCCTCTTTTGTGGAGAATGGGCGTTGGGAAGTGAAAGGAGAGCAGCAGGAGGGCTCAGCTCCCGCTTCCCATGGGGCAGGATTATGGCTCTGCTCAGTCCCTGACAGCAACGGGTGCACTTGGTGAGGCTGGGGGCTTTTCCAGCCTTGAGGATTCTGTGATTCCTTAAGGATTCTGTGATCCACAGGCTGCTGGCACAGCACTGACTCCCTCTGCCCCCTTTTTTGTTGTGCTCTGTCTTTTCCTGTCTCTCCTGGTTCTCCCTTTGTAGCAAAGCCTTGTGCTTCCCATTTTCCTTAAGCATCTCCCTCTTGACCTACATCCCCATATTTTATCCTGTTAGCCTGGGAGGAGCCTCTTTGCTGAGGTGCTCCTGGCAAGGGCTCTGTGTGAGGTGGGAGGTTCCTGGGCTGGGGGTTTGGGAGGATCCCTGGATTGGGGGTTTGAGGGGTGGTGGGGATGGTTTGGGAGGTCCCTGCTCTGAGGCTTTGAGGGATTGCCTAGTCTGGAGCCTTGGGGGTTTCCCTGGTTTGGGGGTTTAGGGGCAGGTGGTGTGAAGGGTCCCTGGGCTGGGGGTTTGGGGTGAGATCATGTTGGGGTCCCTGGTGTGGAGGTTTAGGGAGGTCCCTGAATGGGGGTTTAGGGAGAGGTGGTGTGGGGGTCCTTGCTATGTGAGTTTGGGGGGGTTCCCTGGTCTGGGGGCTTGGGGGGTTCCCTGGTCTGGGGGTTTATGGGAAGGTGGTGTTGTAGTCCCTGGTCTGGAGGTTTAGAGGGAGTCCCTGAATTGGGGTTCAAGGGGACACGGTGTGGGGAGTCCCTTCTCTGGAGGGTTGTGGGGAGGTGATGTGGAAGGTCCCTGGTCTGGGACTTTGTGCTGGGGCCCTGGGGGTTTGTGGGGATGCTCCATGTGTTGTCCTGGGGGATCTTCAAATGCTCACTGAGGTGAGCGAAGCAGGTCCCACCCCTGCATGTCCCTCTCTTGCTCCAGCAGTAAAACCAGCCCCAAACTGGTGCTGCTGGTGGACAGTGGCCTTGCTGAGGGACAGGGCTCAGAGTTCAGGGTCACTTGTCTTGTTTTGTGTCCAATGAAGCTTTGAGTTGTGCTTTTATAGGAAAACTTTGATGTTGTGCTTTGGTGCCCCACTTGTGTGAGTGATGCTGGGTCTGCCTGTTCCAGGCCACGTCAAACACTTGGACATCTCTTTCTGCAGTGGCTGGAGAGTTGTCCTCGCCCCTGGGGACCAGAGGGAACTATGCAGGCACAGCTGTTCCTCAGCCTCCTCTTCCAGGAGCCTGCAAACCCCTCCATGGGCTGTTTGTGCCACTGATGCCACAAGCAGCCCCTGCAGTCCCCAGCATTGCTGTTCCTCCTCAGAACGAGCAGTTCCCCCACAGGGAGATGGGAAAGGTCTTCCCAGTGGTTTCTCTGAGGATCTGGGATGGGGGGTCATTCCTTGTAAAACACTTAGTGGAGATGGGGAAAACAAAGCCACTTCTGTGAAGCAGCTCAGATTTATCTGGGGAGAGTTTTCCCTCTGATTAATTGTGGGGGTGTGTGTATATGCTGGGAAAGGCAGTAATGTTTACTGGAATTGGGCTATAAATGGTTGCTAACTTCTCATTCCCTGCATGATAAATATCATAATTGATGCTACAATATGTTAACATTCCAAGCATGAGCTCCTCTTTTCCTATGGATTTATTTTCATGCACGAGTAGTGTGGAGGGTTTGAAGACACCTTCCTTCAAAGATTAGGTGATCTTTACATCTTTCCTCTGTATTAGGAAGAGGATAAGATATCCTTTTTAAAAAGAAGAGATGAATATCACCCAGCTTTGGTATGAAGAAGCAACTTACTGAAATTGTTAAATGCAATTCTTGTCAAATTTACAGAGCTGGGCTGAACAACTTGTAATTTTATTAAATCCTGGGGAAGTGGTCAACAAACCTGGGAAATTCCACTTATCCTGGCAAACTTGTGTTAAATGGTGAAACCTGTCCTAATACGACAGAACATGGAGGAGAATCCTTCTTTTTAAACTATAAATTCTCAAAAAATGTTTTTAGCCATGTGTGAGCTTAGAGAACAAAATCAGTGCAGGAAGGGGAGATTACAGCACTGTTAAAACTCCCTGTGTCAAACAACTAATTCTAGACCTGGGCTTTAAATGTGCCTTTGCAGTATATTTTTATGCTTCAACTCTGTGCTTCAGACCTTCAAATTTTATTTGGGTGATGGATTTCTGTCAAAATTGGTCGACATTTAGCACTAAAGTCAGGCTGAAATATGAATCCAGTGCTTTAGGACTCCTTTTATTTTGTGTGTAGAGCCTGGGGTTCTCACCCCCCTTATAAACTCTTGCAGGAGCTTTCAGGTTCATATTTTTGAAAGAATGATTTGGTTGAAGTTTCATTCCCTGTCAAAGTAGAGATTGATTGATGGAGTGAACCTGGGGGGGATTTTAGAGATGGTGAATTTCCCTGTTAATTAACAAATCACCTTTGGTACCACACTCATTGCTTTTTGCCACTTTTTTTGGCATCATAGGAGTTATTTCCTTATGTCATCGAAGAGTCCAAGGGACAGTTCACAGCTTCTTCTCTCCTGTTTCAGTTTTCCTGGTATTCTGTTTTTGGCATGCGGAGATCAGATGTTTATGGCTGCGTGTGTCTGCTCTGCAGGCTCTCAATAGGGCGGAGATGGTGTTTGGTGGGGTTTTTCAGGGCAGAACTGTTTCTTTATGTCCAGACTCAATTTCCTTCAGAGAAGACAGCTGATTTTAGGAGTAAAATGGGATTAGGCCAGGTTTTGTAAAGAAAATAACTGTATTCTCGGCACCGTGCCTTCCCAGGATGTGAACATCCAGAGTCCTTTGAGATTAAGTTCTGTCTTTTTATAGAGGAAGAGATGCTTGACGTTACCTCAGGCTTTGGGAGAGCTGCCAGGTACCCAATCTGTGCTCCAGTATTAATTGCACAGCTCAGATTCCAATCACCCCGTTTGCACAAACCTCCATGTTATCCTGATGTTCCCTGCTGGAAAAAAAAAAGAACCCTTGCACACTGCTGCTGGAGCTGCTGCAGTTGCACATGGAGGCTTTCATTAGATCACAGAATCAGGGAATGGTTTGGGTTGGAAGATACCTTAAAGCTCATCTCATTCCATGGACAGGGACACCTTCCACTATTCCCAGGTGGCTCCAAGCCCCATCCAACCTGGCCTTGGACACTTCCAGGGATCCAGGGGCAGCCACAGCTGCTCTGGGAGAGCTCTTTGGGGGTTATTTTTGGGTGACATCACAATAAAACCAATATCCAGATGTGTGATCTCTACCTCCATTGTTCTCTTCAAAGATTTTTCTCACCTCTTTCTAAAGCAGACATTTGCTGGACTTCCCGTCAGCCTGGAGGGTCATGCCGGGCAGGGAAGCGCTTGACACCGTTTTGCATCCGAAGACGGCACATGCCGTGGGAGCAGCAGGACCCTGCCTCCCTGGAAACACGGCCAAGCCTCTTTGGCAGGGCTGAGACCTCGCTAGCCCGGCCGGTCCCAGCTGTGAGCCGGCTGCGGGCAGGGAGCCGTGAGCGGAGCTGCGGGCTGCAGGTGGCAGCAGCAGCCTTGCTGTGCCTGCGGCAGCGCGGGTGGATGCTGTGGATACTGAGGATGCTGTGGATGCTGCGGCAGCTCAGCGCGGCTCCCGGCTGAACCAGCTCGCTGGTAAAACACACAGCTGGAAGCGGCGAGTGCACACTGTCGCCTCGCAGCCGCGATGTGGGGACACTCCGCGCTTCCCCCTCCCTTCCCTCCTCTTTAAGTGGAATCCAGATCCTTGGAGAGAGAGGGGAGGGGAAGAAAAGCCTTTCTGCAGTGCCAGGCAGACCCTGGTAATCATATTTGTGTGCAGTGATTGGTTGGGTTGGGTTCTTCGAGCCCTGAATTGAGCAGATTCTGGCTTTTTGTGCTTTTTGGGGGTGTCTTTCTCCTGTTCTCTCTGTGCTTCGCTGTGATAGCAGGAGCTGTTCTTCCACGATAGCGGGAACCAAAGGCAGCAGTCGTTCCTGGGCGTTATTATTATTCCAGGCAGGGATACAGCCCTCGGAGCTGCAGGGCTTTGAGTGCTCAGTCCATGAACTTTGTGGCTGACAGAGGCCTCTCTTCCCACATCTCCTGGCTCTGGCTGCTCGTCCTGTCCATGCCCTGGGTGGGATGACCCCAGTATTTACCTGCAAGTGTCACTTTGATCATTTCTGTGCACTTCTCGTGTGCTGCTCTCTGCAGCCCTGGAACTGCTCAGTGCTGTCACTGCCAGAGCCATCTCCAGTCTGCCTTGTGCTGGGCTGATCCCCAGCATGGGCAGCAGGAAAGGGATTGGGATTCTGCCCCTCTGCCCTGCTCAGGTGAGACCCCACCTGCAGAGATGCCCCAGTCCTGGGCCCCAGCACAGGAAGGAGCTGGAGCTGCTGGAGAGAGTCCAGAGGAGGCACCAGGATGATCAGAGGGATGGAACAGCTCTGCTGGGAGGAAAGGCTGGGAGAGCTGGGATTGTTCAGCCTGGAGAAGAGAAGCTTTGGGGTGACCTCACTGTGGCCTTGGGTATACTGGGAAGGAATTATTCCCTGTGAGGGTGCTGAGACCCTGGCACAGGTTGCCCAGAGAAGCTGTGGCTGCCCCTGGATCCCTGGAAGTGTTCCAGGCCAGGTTGGATGGGGCTTGGAGCAACCTGGGACAGTGGAAGGTGTCCTTGCCCATGGCAGGGGTTGGAATTGGATGATCTTTAAGGTCCCTTCCAAACCAGGCCATTCCATGATTTGTGGGAAAGCTGCACTGCAGCGAGGAGCTCCAGTGTGCAGATGGATTTTGGAAGATGTTTGGAGCTAAATGCTGCAGGAATTCTCTGAAAGTAGCAGCTCAGTTGTTTGTTTCTGTCCTGAATTGAGGCAGCTTCCTTAAGAGTGATGTGTAGCTTGAATTTTTGGGCTTGTCTCAGGATGGGATGAGCTCCAGCTGGTGACATCCAGTGAAGGGAGTGATGTCATCCGCCTCATTCCTGTGGCAGAAGGTTGCCACCATCAAATGAGAAGGAAAAATGGACTGGGAGAGCTGCTGCCTCCTGCGAGAAGCCCTGTGAGACCCAGCTGAAATACCCAGACTGGTACAGGGTAGTGAGAGACCAGCTGGGAGGACACTGGGATTACACCTCTGGGGATCTCTGTCACCTTAGAAAATCCTAAAATCATTTAGGTTGGAAAAGACCCTCATGATCATTGACCCAGCACTGCCAAGGCCACCATTAACCCATGTCCCTCATTGCCACACCCAAATGTCTGTGAAATCCCTCCAGGGATGGTGACTCCAGTACTGCCCTGGACACCAGTGCCAGTGAATCTCTTCTGTGAAGAGATTGTCCCTAATATCCAAACCAAACCTTCCCTGGTGCCATTTCCTCTTGAGGCCTTTTCCATTGAGGCCATTGACCATGAGGCCATTGACCTTGAGGCCATTTCCTCTTGCCCTGTCCTTTGTTCCCTTGTTGTCAGATGAAGTGGTGCAAAGCTGAAGTGCTCAGGCCAGTGGTAGGGTTTAATTACATTAAATACTGCTAATTGTCTCCCAGATTAGATGTACCCAAGGCATGGCTCTGCTGCTGGCTCATGTTCCACCAGAGACAGAAGTGTCCCTTCAGCACAGGCTGTTTGGGATGCCAGCAGAGGTGCTGGTAGGAGCTCACAGCAGGGTTACACAGCAGTGAAATGTGCAAAGCAGGTGCTCAGGAACGAGGGATTCATGGACTCCCTTGCCAAGATCACACTGGGAATTAAGGGCAGTGTTGCCCCAGAACTCCTGCTGTGCCACAGGGTCAGTGGAGCACTGAACAGTGGCAGGGAGAATCCGGTGAATCCCTCATTCCTGCTTTTCCCTCCCCATGCTCTGCTCCACCAGCCCAGGGAGGGGTCCCTGCAAAGCCACAGTACCTCCAGTTGAGGTGTTGAAGGAAATTTGGAATCGTGGAATGGTTTGGTTGGAAGGCATCTTAAAACCATCCCATTCCACCCCCTGCCGTGGGCAGGGACACCTTCCACTAGCCCAGGTTGCTCCAAGCCCTGTCCAACCTGGCCTTGGACACTTCCAGGGATCCAGGGGCAGCCACAGTTTCTCTGGGCAACCTGTGCCAGGCCTGACCACCCTCTGAGTAAAGAATTCCTTCCTAATTTCCAATCCAAACGTGTTTCCTCCCAGTCCAGATCTGGGCCCTCCTTTTCCCACAAGAACTGCGCTCGCAGGCATTTTAATGCATTTGATTTGTTTTTGCACAGAATGAAGATTTGCTAACACTGATGCTAATCGTGACTCTGGAGTGATTTGACCAGATTGTTTTAGAACAAAAACCCCCGGGGAGAAAAAGACAAGTACTTTCTGCTGACATTTCTGCAAACTCTTTTTGCTTCTTTTCTGTTGAGCTGACTTTTCATTTCAGACCTTTCCTTAACTTGATTTTTGAGACATTCAGAAGTGCTCCAAAAAGAGTTTTTCAATTTTGTGGAAGCAGATATTGTAGTCAAGGCAGAATAGCTTTGCCTTTGCTCTCTTCTTCTCACTCCCAACTTTCACAATGTGCAAATCAATCAAAGAAAAAAAATGTATTGTTTGGCTGCTGGACTCCTCATCCAGCAGCTCCTGGGTAGGGCAGAGTGATTGGCTTTGTGACCTCTTGGCTCAAAATGCCTGGGTGACAGCACTCCTTTTTAGATATTTTTTTTTCCCTCCTTCTGAGAGTGATGACAAGATCCTGAACCTGTGCTTGGTTTGGTTGTGACTGAGTCTGGAAATCTGTGTCTGTGTCTGTGCACTGGGAGCTGTTTGACATCCCTGATTCCAGCAGGAGAGGGCTGGTGGTCAGAGTGCAGCTGGAACTGCCAGAGCAGAGCCATTGATCCCGTTAGCTCCAGGTTGGAGGGGTCTGGGATGCACTGGGGGTGCTGGCCTTTGTCTGAGCAGTCTGATAGCACAACTCCTTAATTACTGTTTATTATCTTGAGATGTTGCTCCTGCCACCCCTTTGCAGCAGCACCAAATGCTGCTGATGGAAAATGTAGAATCAGGGAATGGTTTGGGCTGGAAGGGACTTTAAAGCTTCATCCAGTTCCACCACTGCCATGGGCAGGGACACCTTCCACTATCCCAGGCTGCTCCAAGCTCTGTCCAGCCTGGCCTTGGACACTTCCAGGGATTCAGCCACAGCTTCTCTGGACAACCTGTGACAGAGCCTCAACACCCTCACAGCCAGGAATTTCTTCCCAATATTTAAGCTGAATTTCCCCTCTTTCAGTTTGATCCCCCTTCTCCTGGCACTCCAGTTCCTGCTGAAAAGTCCCTGTCCAGCTTCCCTGTAGCTCCTGCAGACAGTGGAAGTGGCTCTGAGGTCTCCACACAACCTTCTCTTCTCCAGGCTGAGCAGCCCCAGCTCTCCCAGCCTGTCTCTATAGGGGAGATGTTCCAGTTCTGTGTGGCAGCCATAAACACAGACTTCCAGAGGGCTCTGGTTTCCCAAGGTGTGAAATCTCCTTTGCTGTGTATTATTTTAGTTTGTATTTGTGTTTTGTTTCTGCATTGGAGAGTGCTGAGTTCAACCCCGAGTGTCGACCCTGAGACTTTTCCAGCAACCTTTTTGCTGTGTGAGTCTTTCAGCAGCTCCTAAGGATGATCCATTTCTGGAATTCTTCATCTGTGTGAGGCTGTACCACAGCTGCTGTTCCCAGCGTGAGAGGTTTGATCCCAGGACTCTAGGAATGGCTGGAGCTGTGTAAGTGGTGTTTAGGTTGGAGATCAGGGAAAGGTTCTTCCTCCAGAGGGTGATCAGGCACTGCCCAGGCTCCCCAGGGAATGGGCACGGCCCCGAGGCTGCCAGAGCTCCAGGAGAGTTTGGACAACATTCTCAGGGGTGCACAGGGTGGGACTGTTGGGGTGTCTGTGCAGGGCCAGGAGTGACACTCCACGATCCCTGTGTGTCCTTCCCACTGAGGATATTCCATGATTCTTTGCTGTCGCTGTTGTCAAGCTCAGCTGATTGGCAGCTCCACAGAGCAGAATGGCCATCAGGTAACTCTCCAAAACTGATAAATACATAAATAATGGATGTGCTCATCCCACTCTGACAAATTATTCAAGCCCATATGACAGCCCCAAAACAGATAAGAAATAATTGAGTGAGACACGGGACTCCTTTTTCTCCTTTAATCCTCTGCAAAAAGGACTCATTCAAAGATTTCTCTTGGTCTTTTTAGTTTGCAGTTGTAATTTTTGGATTTTTCTTTAATCATGATTCCTTTGTGTTCTGCAGAATGAGGATCACAGGATGGAAACCTGCAAAGTCCGGAGCCTCTGTAGCAGGATGTGCAGGCAGAGTCTTGCACAAGGAATGCCAAAGGGTGTGTGAGCAAATAGACAAGTTGCTGGTGGCAGAATTTCTTGGAAATAAACCTGGTAAATTAGGATTGTTAAAGCAACTGCTGAAATGGCTGCTGCCATTGCATTGTTAAAACAGGGGAGTGCAGAGCTCCTTGGATAATTTACATAGCACCAAAGCAAAAATAATGGGGAAATAATGAGCAGTTATTGGTCCTGGCTCTCCCCACTCATTATCTGAAGTTAAGACATTTATCAGTATGGAATTAAGCTGGTGAGATGTGCATGTGACACAATTACAGTGGGCAGTCAGAACCAGGGGCAATTTGAGGAATTAGATGATGGCAAACAGGCAGAAATAATCATTGTTGCAGAAAACCAGGTGAGGAGGAACAGTCAGGGCTCCTGGAGTGGTGTTTAGGTCATTTGGAAGAGTGAGTGAGGTGGTTTGGGGAGGGGAACGATGAGATCTGCTTCATGTGCACGACCAGTTACGCCATGAGTGGTGTCAGACGCTTGGGTGTGCCTGGGTTTGAACATTTGAGTGCCACTGATGTTGGGCATCCTGTTGGCTCCATAAGCCCTTCCCAAGCTGCTCTAGGAAGGAGACCCTCCCCAAGTGTGCCAAGTACCTTTGACCCAGACTGTGGGATCCCAGGACCACTGAGGTTGGAAAACTCTTCCAAGACCGAGTCCAACCTGCACCTCATGCCCACTTTGTCACCAGCCCAGAGCACTGAGTGCCACATCCAGGTCTTCCTTGGACACCTCCAGGCATGGGGGCACCACCAGCCCCTTCCAGTGCCTGACAGCCCCTTCCATAAGGAAAATGCTGGACTGGAGGACATTTCTTTATGCAGAAGCCATGGGGAGACCTTACCTCAGGATGAAAATCTGGAGACTGCTCTTCACCCCTCCCATCCCTGTGCTTGACCCCAGAGGAAAAGAACAGGCACGGGAATAAGCTGGAGCCTTCTGTGTCCCTGAAGCCAAGGTGTGAGGGCTCTTCAGGCAGCTGAAGATTCTGCTGGGCCCTGGCTTCCTCCAGGAATGGCTGATGCAACCTCTGAAGGCAGCTCCCTGGTGCTGACTGGGAGGCAGGAGGGCTGAGCCAGAGCAGCTCCCAGCCCTGCAGTGAGCTCTGACAGATGCTAGCAGAGCAGCTCCCCATAAATAAATATGTAATCGGGCTGCGTGCTGCACTTGCACAACCTGAGGAGGAAATTCTGACACCCCTGGCCTTTTATCTCTCGCATCCCTCGGCAGCTGTGAAGAAGCCTCTGACCTGGGCTGCTCATTTTGTTTCAGCAGGAGTCAGTGCCTGTGCAGCTTTGTTGCTCTGTGCTGCGGAGGAGGAGGAGAGCAGCGGGCGTTTTGTTGAAGTTCTTAATTGCAGGCACAGCAGGATTATGGAAATGTCAAGAGGGAAGTGACAGGGAAGACCTGACAAACACGTGGGGGTTGGTTGATTCACTGCTCTCTTTTCCACTGGGGTGGTGGGTGGATTCTGAGGCAGAGGCTGGACTGGGGCTGCTGTATTTAGGCCTTGCTCAAGTCCAGGCCCAGGATTAGCAAAACCCAACACAAGTGGCCTGTGCCAGAGGAGCAGGGAGGAATGACAGTGGAGAAGAGCAGGATTTGGTCCCCTCTGTATGAACCTGCACCAGGGAGCCCATGGAAGATGCAGGTGTAGCACCTGCCTGTACCAAATTCCAGGTGTAATTTGGGGTGGGTGTTGTGGCAGGAGACCTCCAGGGGAGAGGCTGACTCCAAACAGCATTTCAGGAGTTAACAAAGAATCTCTGCCTCGTTGTGATTTAGCAGATATTGCTATTCCATTTCCTTCAGCCTGACACAAGGGTTCATTCCTCATCTCAGGAAAACCAAGATGCTGTCTTTGGGGTGCAATTCCTTGGGAAAGAAGCCTCTGCACCTTTAGATTTACCTCTGAAGAGGGAGAGATGGATCCTGCTGCTGCCATG
Source organism: Anomalospiza imberbis (assembly GCF_031753505.1). Taxonomy (NCBI): domain Eukaryota; kingdom Metazoa; phylum Chordata; class Aves; order Passeriformes; family Viduidae; genus Anomalospiza; species Anomalospiza imberbis. The sequence continues at coordinate 20,808,324 of NC_089690.1, read as the reverse complement.
GCCACCCAGGTGCTGGAGCCAAACAAGCAGTACACACTGGATTCAACCTTGGAGCAGCTTCAGGGATGGGATTTTCCACAGGCCCCCAGGGCACTGCTGGAAGGAGGGGGCTGCTCCTGTCAAAGCTCCCCAGAGGGCTTGTTCCACAGCAGATCCCGTGGCTTCCTGAGCCATCCTCTCCAAAGATTATCCAGCTGCTGTTCTTGATGTCCCTGGTGCTTTCTCCCTGTCAGCCAGGACATGAAGCCCAGGTTGGCACACAAAGGTTCCTCATCACCTCCCAAGGTGAGGAGTTGTCTCCAGGTGGCCTCTTAGGTTGCCTGGAAAAGCTGCATGGAGAAAGGAAGGAATCATCCAGATGTATCATCCAGATGTATCCCAAAGCAGGAGCTACATCCTGGTCAGGATGGGATGATCCTGGTCCTGGCTGAGCTGTAGGACTGAGAACTGCAGAAGAAGGGACTACTGGTGGGAAGGACAGCACTGTCCCACTGGCCTAGACCAGGCCAGGATCTGTGAACCCCACAAACCCTTATTTCTGTGCTCACAGTGATTCCAGTGAGCCCTCCCCAGTGCATGCTGGATTGTGCAGGGAGCAGGGAATGCTGCGATTGCTGGGATGTTTGCATAGGCAGGTGGTTCCCAGGGAGCTGCCAGACGCTCCCTGTCAGTGGGAACAGGCTGTGTCAGGCCTGGCAGGGGGCTGGGAGAGGCTGCTCAGCTGACAGACGCCACTCTTCGGTGTTTTGGGGACCGGGAAGGAGAAGGAGCAGCCAGGAATATTTATCGCCCAAAAGCTCACAGAGACAGGGAGGAGAAGCCAGTGAGGTTCAAAATGGGTGGCTGGAAACAGAGGAAAACAGGGGAACGACTGAAAAGAGTAGGAGGATTGGCAGAGGAGAAAGCTGTTCTCTAAGTACAACTCAAGTGTTGGAGAGAGTCCAGAGGAGGCACCAGGATGAGCAGAGGGATGGAGCAGCTCTGCTGGGAGGAAAGGCTGGGAGAGCTGGGATTGTTCACCTGGAGAAGAGAAGCTCTGGGATGGTCTCATTGTGGCCTTGCAGTGCCTGAAGGAGCTAACAAGAAACAGGGAGAGAGAAACTCTTTCCAAGGGATGGAGCGCCAGGACAAGGGGGAATGGCTTCCCACTGCCAGAGGGCAGGGTTAGAGGGGATATTGGGAAGGAATTCCTCCCTGTGAGCATGGGCAGGCCCTGGCACAGTTTGCCCAGAGAAGTTGTGGCTGCCCCTGGATCCCTGGAAGTGTCCAAGGCCAGGTTGGATGGGGCTTGGAGCAACCTGGGTTAGTGGAAGGTGTCCCTGCCCGTGGTAGGGGGTGGAATAGGATGAGATGAGCTTTAAAGTCCCTCCCAACCCAAACTATTCCATGATTCCATGACATATTGGGAGTGAGTGTGCCAAACATCTGTGGAACATGGAATGGTGGGACCTGGAATGTTGCTTCTTTCTAATATTTTCCTTCACAAAGGCCAGGCTGCCTCATCTCATTGTTCTATCCCTTAATTTTGATCCTCCAGAGCTCATATTCCTTGTTGAGCATCTCTCTGTTTGTAGCCCAAGTAATTTGGGTAATTTTGGGTTTGTACCAGCAACTGGGCCAGGGCCAGGTTCTGTCTGAGGTTCTGAGCTCGAGACACTGCAGGGTGGTGGCTGCAGGTCACAACTGCAGGGAGTTGAACATGTCCCTGAAATTGGCAGAGCCCCTAAACATCAAGTGGTCAGGCTGTGCCCTTGCTCGTTTTCCCAGCTCCTGGTGAAGGACATTGTTCCTGCTTTTTGGGCCCTTTCCCTGCCTTGTTGCTTGTTAAAAAGGTGTTTTGCTTTCCCGGGGTCTTAGAGAGGTTTGTGACATTTTGAGCTAAACTTTGCTGTTTCAGCAGCCAGCAATGAAGGTCATTCCAGGCACTTGTTCCATAAGCAGCAGAACTAATGAGCCCCTGGATTTGTATCCCACTTTCTTGACCTCCACTTCACCCTTCATAATATTATCTCTTCCCAGAGAGCCAATGAGCCCCTGTCCCCTTCCTCCATGTCCTTTCACTCTTGGCACTCACAGGTTGCCACGTGGAGCAGTTTTCTCAGATCACATCACATCACAGCCAAGACACTCATTTGGCTCTGTCTCTTCCCCATTCCCACCATATTTTTTCCCAGGATTTCTCAGTATTTAATTATCTCCGAGCCTTCTGTCAGTCAGGGGGAAGTTTAAGTTCCTAGAGGTAGGAATCTGCTGCTCAGATGGCCCAGCAGTTGTACAGACTGCGGGAAAGGAGTTTCTGCAGAATAAATCCCTTTCCTGGGAGGTGTGGATGGTGTCCTTTGTCCCTCTCAGCTGCCTGGAAAGCCAGGTACTGCTGTGGGTTGGAGAGGAAAAGCCTGGGAATAAACAGAAACACAGCAGAGAACTGGGGATGTCAGCAGGGCAGGAGGATGAGAGGAGGGGAAACAAAGGGTGTTTGGGATATTCTGAGCACTGTTTGCCATCGAGAGAGTCATCCTTGGCTTCCCATCCGTGACACTGCTAGCCTTTGGGCAGGGCCTGCCCTTCCCAAAGGATTCAGAGGATAAACTCTGTGCAGGAGCTCAGATCCAGCCACTGAAGGCTCAGGCCTGTGCAAAGGGGGTGAATCATGGAATCCTGGAATGCTTTGGGTTGGCAGAGACCTTAAACACCACTTTGTTCCAGCTGACACCTCCTGCTTGTGCCTTTGTCCCTGCTGGATGTTCCTGCTGGGATGAGATCAGAGGTTGGAGAGGATTTCCTCCCCTGGCTGTGCCTTTGCAATCTCCAACCCCTCACACCAATTTCTCAGCTCATCCATGTTCCACTTTTCCCAGAGCACTTCTGCAGCTTTAGCATTGTCCAATGACCCAAGAGGAGTGAGGAAGTCAAATCCAATTTGTGACCTTCCAGTACTTCCAGGGAGTTCATAAAAAAGAGGGAGAGTGACTTTTTACACAGACAGTGCTGGGACGAGGGGGATGGCTTTAAACTAAAAGAGTAGGAGTTTATCATCTGAATCCTATGGGAAGAGCATGCCCTGCCCAAGATTTAGGTTGTAAATTAGGGAGAAATCCTTCCCTGTAGAGGGTGGGGAAGCCCTAGCACAGGCTGCCCAGAGAAGCTGCAGCTGTCCCATCCCTGGAAGTGTCCAAGGCCAGGCTGGACAGGGCCTGGAGCAACCTGGGATAGTGGAAGATGTCCCTGCCCATGGCAGGGGCTGGAATAGGAGCTTTAAGATTCCCTCCAACCCAAACCTCGCCAGGACTGTGACCTACTACAGGATTTGTGCATCTGTATGTGTCCCAAACCTTGGAGGAATTGCTGGGAGAGAGCCAGGGAACTGCACTGTGCTGGGAATATCCATTCACAGGCAGCATCTGGAAAGGGCCTCAAATTTATCTCTGTCGTTGTCACTTCCCATTCACCCCCCTGAGTGACTCAAGCAGCTCTGCACAGAGCTCTGCATAACTTGCCTGACTTTAGGAGTCAGCAAATGATAAATGTCTGTATCCTTGGATGAGGATAATCCAATCGTACAAGTCTGGCTGGATTTCAGCTGTTCTCCAGAAAAAAAATAAAAAATAAAAAATAAAAAGGAGGAGAGGAATGAAAGATTTACTTTTGGTGCTTTCCACAAGTGGAGATGATGGAGTGTGGGAAAATAAAAGCCAGTCCTGATGGGCAAAGGTTGGAGAGGAAAAGAAGGGAGGAAAATCTCCTCTCTTTGTTGGTAAAAAGGGGCTTGGCAAGAACAGAGCCATTCTTTGGATTTCTCCAAGGCACAGGATGAAGGCAGAATATTTAATGAACATAACTCTGCCATTGTCAGTGCAGGGTTGTTGATGCCAGCCAGGCAAGCCGACCCCGAGCTTTGATTAAAAAAAGCCAGCCAGCCCCAAATGTTTCAATAAAAAAGCAGTTATGAAAAAAAACCTTGTGCTTTGGTTAAAGAGCACCCAGCACCGGAGTCATTTATTACAGCTGAAAGGATTAAATGTCATCAGGGAACCCAAAAAGCAAATGAATCTGTAATTAAATGTTTAGCCCAGCCAAGGAAGTGTGGCAGTGCCAGGCTGAATAATGTATAGAGGAACCAGCCCCAGCTCCGTGCTTGCTTCCCGTTTTTTCATTAACTGGATCTGTATTAATGCAAAACAAGGGAGCTGAGTGATTTTCAGCACATTCTGGATTTGTTGGTGTTTTGATGATCCCAGGACTCAAAAAGCTTCAGCTGAGATCAGTGCCAGCTTGTGCTGGACTTATCCAAACAGGAGATCTGATACCTGCTGGAAAAGCAAACAGGAGAGCGAGTGAAAACAAACAGTGAAAATCCACCAAGGCCTGGCCTAGCAGAGCTTGGAGAGCCCTGGGCAGGGTATTCTCCTCTTTTCCAGCCTTGCCTGTGGAAATCTGCACAAATCTGAGCTGGCAACAGAGCTGAGATCTCTTTCCTAATTCATGTTATCAACTAAACACAATGCAAAGATTGAGGCTGGCTAACAAAAACCGAACCCGGGACATTGGGACATTGAAGGAGAAGAAGAAAAAAATGATCAAATTGAGCTTATAAAGCACAGCAATCAAAGTGGTGCAGAAAGGTCATTTCACTTCATCTGATTGTATGTTATGTGTCTGGGAAGCCTTTTTTTTTTACCCAAATATGGAGACGGAGTGCTAACATTTTTAAGCCTAATCAAGCTTAACAATTAGTGGAGACATTCTCAATGACAATTGTCAATTAACCTCAAGGTTAGAAATCCGGGGTAACCTGAACCATCCTTAAGCTCATGTCAGAGTCCCAGTAATACCCTGTAATATTAAAATAAACCTCCAGCAGTTTTTACACATATGCAGACCCAGTGTACCTCTGCTTCTTCCTGAAATCTATTTTCAATTCTTTCATAGCTTCTTTTTTGCAGCTAAACATTATTAACCTTCAGAGCTGTCTGTCCTACTTATGGTAATCGAGGCAGCAGCAACTGATTCTGCTGGAACATTGATCCCTCTGTCTCCAGGTTATTGTTCCTGCCTCTCCCCCAGCTGGGACCTCATTCATTGTGGTATCAGACCTTGCAGGTCTGTAAGTTTTACCTGGTCTTTGATGTTGCTCCTGTTCCAGTTAGAAAGGCAATGCTCAGCTTTTGGAATCAGGCTCCGTGAGTGCCTCGAGGCCAGAAAGGGATTTGGGTTTGCCTCCCTTGCCCTTCTTCCACCCAGCACCCCACCTTCCACAGCTAAAGAAGCAGGATACACTAAATTCTAAATTTTCCTGAGATATTGGAGAGCTGAGACCTGAATCTCCACATTCTAGAAGCTTTTTAGGTATGTCCTCCCCAAGGGCAAGGAATTTTCACAGTGAATTTTCATTAGGAAGTAGAAAGGGCTGGGAGAGGCATTGCTCCTGTTCATTGTCTGCTCTTCCTTGTTCAAGGCATTGTTGTGCTAAAGGAGGGCCTTGGAAACCTGGAATTACTTTGGAAAATGGCCTCTGTGTTCCCAGGAAGGGTGAATTGATGCCTGAAAAATTATCTCCCTTCCAACACAGGCAAGAGTGCTTTAGAGAAAGGATGTTCTTCACTTCAGCACGTTCAAATAACCATTTAGGTGTGATTTGTGGGGCAGCTCCTGCCAGAGCCCTGGCTGGCTGCCAGGGTCAGGCACAGGGAAGAATCCTCTAGGGATGGGAAGTCTGGCATCTTTTGTCTTCCCTGGGGCTCATCACACACTCTGTGTGTGTGGGGTGTGGCTGTGAGGGTGTCAGGAGGGAGGGAACTGCACTCCCAGCACTGGCATCATTAAAATGTTCCACTTCATTTTCATGACCCCTGGGGGACAAGAAGAATTTTAATGGGCTTTGGGTTCTATCTCCCCAATTCTGTCCCATTTTCAGGTTAATAACACTGATGTCTCTTATCTCTCCTCTGCCATCAGGGCTGGAATGGGGGAAATCCAGCATTTTGTTGGGAGTTTTAAAGCTGCCTTGAAATCTGTTGAGGGAGATAAACTATCTTTGCTATCAGAAAATAGCTTCTCTCTGCTATCTGCTGGAGCAACCACAGCTCCACAAAGGATGCTCCTGCCCAAAGGCTTTTCAGAGAGAGACACTCCCAGGGGAAAGGTGGGAGAACCCAGGGGCGTTTTGGGGACCCTCTGCATTCCAAGGAGGTGAGGTTTCAGGGAGTGAAAAGACTTCTGGAAAAGGGCAGCACCGGATCTTGATGAGCCACGTGCATCCCGCAGCAGCACCCTGGTGAGGAGCCACAGAGAGATGAGCTGAGGTTGTAAAGGAATTCCCTGAGTCAGGAGATGGTTCTGCTCCCATTTGTCATGGCAAAAGGGTGGAACTGAGTTGTTTGGTTGCTGTAAATCACAGAATCACACACAGATCTGAGTGTATTTTTGTGTGGGATATTCAGGTACAGCCCAGTGGAGCTCTGGAGAAGGTTTCTTTTTTTGACTGCTTGAAGTTTGTTCTGTAAGTGAGACATTTCCCTCCAGCCAAAATGTTCCACATGCCAAAATTATCCCCATTAAATGTTACCAGAATCAATATCTAAATTATTCTGCTTAAATGTGTGGCTTTATTGAACCAAAGCAAATGAAGCCTTTGCAAAAATATTTTGAGGAAAGGATTTTGAGGATGGGAACACCTCTGATGGTGGTGACAAGTAACCAGATGTCCCAAATTACCTTGAGAGCGTGATGTTTCCAGCTGGAAATCCTGGCAGGCACCACAGGTGCCAGCTCAGATGGACCAGTTAGAGAAATCATCTCTTTTGCTCCTGGGGATGCATCTCCCACTGGATCCCTGGGGCAGCTCACTGGCCACCCAGGAGGGTGAAGCTCTTCTGCAAAGCCCAGGATTTGAGGGAGAATTAGTGAGTGAAAACCCAGCCAATTTCTGGTGGTTTCCTTTTGTAAGAGACATTAACCAAAATATTTCAGAGCTCAGGGGTTTTAAAGAGCTAATCCACACCTGACAAAAGTGAAATCAAAATCCAAAACTCAACCTTGGCTCCCAAGCTGTGATTTTGGGAGAGGCCAGAATTCCTGTTGAGAGGCATTGTGCTAACAGACTCCTCATCCTCTCCTGCCAGGCACTGAAAGCCTTTCCTTGGCTGCTGCTCTCTGCAGAGCTCCTCTGGGAAATGCCACACTCTGCTTCCTGCAGTTTTTCCTTGGCATGGATTGCCTTTGGAGACAGCTTTGGAGTCTCTTGGTTTCACTAACATCTCCCTCCTGCTAAAGAAGAGAATGAATGTTGCAGGAACGGAGTGAGGATTCCAGCTGGGACACTCTCACCCTGATACCTTTCCCTCACTCCTGCTTTCCCAGGGGACTATTTCCATTTCTCTGCTGGTTTTCCACCTTGATCCCTCTCCCCACTGGAGACTTCTTGGTGTCCCTTGGTGGGATACAGCCCCCTCCCTTCTGGAATCACTCTTCTGTGTGTATGGACTTCTTTTGGAGACCTTCCTTCTGTTTCCCATTTAGCTGGAAAGAAGAGTCCCACAGTTTCCCCCATTCCTGGTGGCTTCCTGTAGTTCCTTAGCAAAGAAATTCCATATTTTCATTAAACCTTTTCTGATCCTTTGCATGTCTGGAGGCACTTATTCCTTAGGTGTGGCGGGAGAGGGATTTTAGTCAGCAGAGAGATCCTACAAGTGGTTCTCTGAGTTGTAAATTCAACATGAAGATGCTGAAACCCCTCCTGCATCCAATATCCTGATTTTAACATTAACCAAAGGAACACTAATAGTAATTCCTGGCATTTAGGAGCTGCATTTTCTGGGTTTGGTGAGTATGTGTAGAGACCTTTCCAACACCAATTTTTTGGTTCTGAATGCACACTGAGTGTCAGGATTTTGGGAGTGGGAGGTTGGCTGCCCTTTCCTGCACATGGCTCCTCAGAACATTTCCCCGAGCTGCTTGCTCACTTCCATGGGGAGAGCACAGAGGAGATAAAACCAGCCAAGCTGAAGGTCAGTTCCTGAACTAGGCTGGGTTTTGTGCTGAGCCAGGATTTGCACTCATCCATCGGCGGGGGTGGGAGGGGAGGTGGTGGGAACGCTGGGGGAAGCAATGGTTTTAAATAGATATTTATGGAGAATATCAACATTTGGCATTTCCCGATTTCAGAACAGTGGAGGAGGAACCCAGAACTCCAGCAATCCCTCTCCTTCCCTCTGTGCCAATTAGGACCTCAGCCTGCTCTCCTCCCTCACATGGAACAGCCACTTGGGCACCCTTGACAGCAGCACCTTCCCTTGGGAGCCAATTCCTGCCTTCCAATGACTCAGAACTATTCTGGGGGGGGGGGTTTCCTGTGTGCTGGGACTCTGCCAACCGCCTGTTCAGGGAATTAGCACCTAATTTCAGGAGATTCTCTCTTCATTGTCTTCTGTCTCTCACCTCTTCCCCTGAGCAGGGCTGGGATGTGGATATGCACGTTTCCTTTTTCCTTCCAGCCAGGCACCAAGACGTTCCCATCCACCTCCAAACTGTGTTTATCCAAGGTCTCAGTCCTGCCACCCGCACTCCCAGGTGGCTGGAAGTCCCCTGTTAATGTGCATTTCCATGAGCTGCTGTCTCTGGCAGTCTGGAGGTTCCAAGCCTCAAACAGCCTTTTCCTCTCTCTCCTGGGCTGCTCTCCCAGATATTTGCATTTCCTTTCTCCATATCCTGCTGTCACCTGCTGCTGTTGCACTTTGCATCTTGGCAGCCCCCTTGTGTCAGAGGGATTGATCCCAAAACATCTCAAGGTGTTGGGAAATCTTCCCTGCACTTCAGGGATCAGCTGTTGTTCCAGCAGCATCTGGAGTTTCCAACTCCTCTGCTTGCTGGGGATTCCAATCATTGCTCCTTGGCAAGGGTGCAGCATTCCTGGGAAGTTCCTTCCTCAGTGTCTGGTGGCTGTGCTGAGCACAGGAGTCTTTGGATCACCCATTTCTCTTGGCACAAGAATGTTTTATCCATTCCCCACTGCATTCAGGGAGTATGAACACTCCTTTTCCATTGATTTCCTCAGTGCTTTCAACTGGTGAGTCCAGGATGCAGGGATTGCAGTAATTTTGGAGTTTCTGAATCCAGAACCATTTGTGGTCCCAGCGCAGAGCTCTGGAGGTGGTTACAGCTTTCCAAAGGGTGCTGACAGCATGGAGCAGGGAGCAGGAAACACCAGAGAAACCAGGGAAGCCACTCTGAAGGATGGAGGACACAAACCCTGCTTCCTGAGGTTGCTGGATTAATGAAGATGGGAGGCGTGGAGCAGAGTCTCCTTCTCACTGCTAGATTTGGGTGGGATGAGGACAAGAAATGATGGAGGGGCCAAGAAACAAGTGGATCTTTGGACAGAACAACCTCTGCTGGCTCCAATTCCCTGAGGAAGATGTTCTTCTATAATGTCCCCAACCCTTCCTTTGTTCCTCTCAGAGCTGCACCATTTCTTTCCCCCATTCCCACATCTCAGGAATGGGAGATCCAGTGTGACATACCCAGATGAATCTCATTCCCAGAGCCCAGGGCACGCTGAGCCTGTTGCCAGCAGGAAAAGGGAATTTTGCTGAGGATGGGAGAGTTCCCAGCGTGAAGATGGCACCTGGTGTCAGCAATGCAGGAGAGCTCAGTGGGAATCCTCAGAATGCCTTTTATCTTTAGCAGCACAGCTTCCCAGAAAGCTCTCAGTTCCTTTTCTTCCTACCAATTAAAGCAAAATAAAAATATTACAAGTTGTTTTGTCTGTTTTTTAATGGAAAACAAATAAAAAGGGGTTTGGCAGAGCAACACTCTCAAAAATTGTGCTGCTTTGGGGGTTTCACTTGGTTGACTTGTTTCTTTTAGGAGGGTGGCTTGCAAATTTTGTGCAAACACAATGTTTTGCTTCAAATCACCTCATGTTCTTGAGAAATGGTGTATACACGTTCCAAATTTACTGTGTTTAAAAAGGAGAGGCGTCTACCAGCAGGGTGGTTTTGAAGAAAGGTGTGTGCTCCGGGTTGGGTTTGAGTCTGTCATAAATATCTGAGCCTTGACGACACCAGGATCAAACACTGCTTTTGAAATTAGAAATAAAACTTACAATTAAAAAACCAACCCAGCCTCGTCTGCTAACGGCAGCCTGCTAGTGCTGTGTGCTCCAACAGAGCTGGGGGAGGAGCTGGGAGTGGGGTTTTATCCCTTATTTTTGATGTGCTGACTGAAGTGAGTGCTGCAGCCCTGCTGCTGCTGTGTCCTGTGCCAGCACAGATGCCCAGGACAGGCCAGGGAGAGCAGTATGGAGGAGCTGATTTGGGGATTATTAAAGAACCTCAGGAAGCCAGGGTGGAAAGAGGAAAGGACTCTGAACTTTGTTTTAAGGAGGATTTAGGGGTCCCAGTGCATCAGCTCAGCAGGAGGGATCCCGACTTGGGCTGGGGGAGAACCAAACTGCTCTGATAACTCAGGCTGTGCTGTCTCTGCAATATTCCTGCTGCCTCTGCTCCCAGGTCACAGATGGGAGCTGTGCCCTGGCTTCCAGGTCCTGCTGGGAAAACCTTTGGCTTCCCCAGGACTGTGGTAAGCACAGGACTGTGCTCTCTGGCACCCTCACAACACAGGGGTGCTCCATCCCTGGAAGGGTTTAAGGGCAGGTTGGATGGAGTTCTGAGCAGCCTGGTCTGGTGGAATGTCGTGGTGGAATGAGATGAACTTTGAGGTGCCTCCCATTCCAAACCAGTCTGTGATCTCACAGGGCTCCTGGGATGTTCCAGGAGAAGACAAATGACAGGGGAGGCTTGGGACATCACACACTTGAGCAGGCAGGCTGTTCCTGCTTAAAGCTCTGCTGGGCAGAGTGCAGGGGAAGAGCTCATAGGAGAGCAATGGAAAACCTGTGGATATCCCAAAATCCCATCATCTGCTGCTCTGCTGTGCTGTGCCTGGTCAAACAGGCCCTTCTGGAGGGGCTCAGCACCTCTGCAGACAGTGCATGTGGAGTCCTTGGAAGACTGGTCTGGGTAGGGGACTGGTTTTGGGGCGCCTTGAGCTTCTGCCCCACACCCCAGTGACACAGAGCCTGAGCAAGGTAACGATGCCTTGTCCTGCTGGGGCTGCAGAGACTTGCTGAGCTCCACATTGCTCCCCTCCCAGAGAGCCCAGTTGGATGGCTCTTTAACTGGGACACACACTGGGATATGGTTTTCTTTGCCTGCTGTTTGCTGATCCATTCCCAGATCCAAAGGAGGTGGCCAAGGCTTGTTCTGCTGGGATTTAGGTCATGGCCAAAACTCCACAGCCAGAGCTGGGAGTGCACAGAGCCTCATAGATCAGAGCCTGGCTCAGTCCTGACCAGACAGACCCCCCAGTACAGGGTCTGGAGAAGATCACCAGCCACCACTGAGAGGAGAGGCGTGAGATGGAACCACTCCAGGCCTTGTTCTCCTTATCTCTGGTGGAGATGGAGACAGTGCCTCACACAGGGGCAGGATGTGGGAGGAGAACCAGGGTTTGTCTGATGTCTGGAGGCTTCAGAAGCGGATCCAGAAGGATCAGAGAGGAGGCAGAAGTGAGTGGCAGGGAGTGTTCGATCCAGACGCCTGCTGCTGGCTGTCTTTATGTGGCATTTGAGACAGTGTGGGCAGCTGGCTCCAGCTTTCCCTCCTGACGCCGCTTTGTTTGGAAGGTTGTAGACACATGTCAGCAGTGATGGATAGATTTGTTTGACTTCCTGTCAAATCAATGATTACTCCTAGAAATCTCTTTTATTAGTTTATCAGAGGAAGTTCTCTGTCATTTATCCCAGCGGAGCTTGGCTGCCTGGTGTCACCGAGCAGGAGTTATTGCTGGCTTTGTTGTGCTGCTGCTTTTAGGCTTTGACACCATATTTATTTTTTGTCTTGCTTTGGCACTAGGAAAGGTTCACTCCTGTTTCCCCCTCATTGCACAGAAGGTTTGTCTTTCCTTTCCCATCCCAGTCCTTGGAAATTTGCAGGAATTTGCCCCAAGTTCCAAGGTTTATATCCATGTTCTCTGTTCAAGTCTAACTTGATGCTGTCTGGCTGTTCCTTGCCATTTTTGAGCCCATGAAGGTCTTGGTTTCCCAGGAATTATAGATGGTTTGGATTGGAAGGGACCTTAAATATCTTCCAGTTCCAACCCCCTGCATCACAGAAGTTGGAACAAATGGGTTGGACTCAGAGGAAGGAGGGGTTGGTGAGTTAGAGGGAAAGGTCATAGGGATGTATGTCCCAAATCTTCTCCATTGGGCTTGTTTGGGTCCAGGAAGAAGGAGGAGCTCCACTCTCCAAAGTTTTCATGCTGCATCCCAAGGGATGGGCTGTGGGGGTGGTTTGGTCCCAAGGCTCTTTCATGGCTGCAGGAGCACTGTGGGGCTGAGCTGGGCTCCCCCCAGGCCTCCTGGGACATCACTGGGCCATCTCCATGTTGCCCCAGCCCTTTGGGATTTGGAGGGTCCTCTGCTCACAGCATCCCAACCCTGCAGGGCTGATGGACACCCAAAGGCTGGCAGGGATTCAAAGTGCAGTCCCTTCATGTGGGCTCAGGTGGGGGAGCTGGGGCAGAGCTTTTTGGATCCTCTGGATGCAGCAGCTTTGCTGAGAACCATTTCATAGCTGTTTTCAAACTGGGGAGAAGGAGACTTCAGGCGTAGCTCACATAAAAGAGCTGTGCAAATCACTGAGTCATTTCTATCTTTGGTTATTTGTCCCCATTAAAAAGCTCACGGAATGACTTCAGATCAATCTAAATAATATTTTTCCCATTGATATTATGAATCATAGAATCACAGAATATGCTGAGCTGGAAGGGACCCATCATAAAGTCCAGCTCCTGGCCCTGCACAGAACACCCCAACAATCTCCCAGTGCCTGAGAGCATTGTCCAAATGTTCCTTGAGCTCTGGCAGCCTTGGAAAAATGGCTGAGGATCACAGTGGAAAGGAAGATGCTTTCAAATCAGTTTCAAAACTAATCTTGGAAAGGATTTTTCTATGTAAAATCTTGGCTTGATTAAAAGTAATGAAAAGAAACATCATCCTGGCTGCTCTCAAGCTTTCCTACCAGTAACAGAAATCCAGAGAACTGAGAGTGCTTTCTTGTTCTGCTTTATCCAGAGGGAATTCTTCTAGAGCCAGACTCTGCAGCTCTTCCCTGCCCTCTCCAGTGGCTGAGCACGGGCTTTGGGAACTGCTGATCCTGCCAGGATAACAAAGCTGACCCTGGAGTTCAAGGAGGAGAGGGCTCTGTTAAAGCAGGGAGGAGACACACAAGGGCAGAGCTTCACCCTCTGAAGAGCCCCACATCATTTCAGCCACCAGTGGAGCAGAGGGGAATGAGGAGGGAATGATGCAGCTGCACAGGAACAGGCTCTGGGTGACTTTGCTCGAGTTGTGGAGGCGGCTGTAGCCTCCTCTCCTCCTCCCAGGGCCAAAGGTCTTGCTGTGCTCGCCCTGCTAGTCCAGGAACTCCTAAGGCAGGCTTTGATACGCTGATCTTTGTCTTCTCTCTGAGGAGAGAAACATCTGCAGTTTATGCTTGAGCTACATGGGAGAGAAGGAATTTCTGCCACTGAGCTGAGGGGGATTTGGGCCCAGCTTCAGGTTTAAGGTGAATATACATCCAGTTTTGGTTGTCTGCTGATCCAGGCTGCTCCACCAAATGCTTCTCATACCTCGTGCCCCTCAACTGGAGCTGATGTACTTCCATATTCCCTCATGGTCCTGGTTGTTTTTGATCTGGAGTTGGATGTCTGGAATTGGTACCCAGCCTTGAGAGAAATCAACATCCAGCTGATCTGTTGTGTAGTGGTGGGGGCAGTAAATGAAGCTGAGGGGAGACAGAGGCAGTGGTTGAAGCCTTCAGTAAGAAGATAAAAGCCTGTTCTGAGATCAAAGGCAGAGGGGAGAGGCACACAGCTCCTGAAAGCAAATAACCACCAACAACCATCAAATGTGAAGCTGGGATTTGTGTCTGTTGCTGAGACCAGGGCACATCCCATCCCTCCATCAGCAGCTAAGCCTGACAAGGACAGCAATTGCCTCCTCTCTGATGGGTCACTGGAACTCTGTGCAGAAGGAAAGGTACAGCCTGTCACCCTTCCCAGGACAGGAACCTGTTCCTTCTGCTGGGAAGTACTTCCAGAGAGGGGGAGATCAATCCCCACTCTTAGCAGGCTTTTCTACCCAGTAGTTAATGGGCCAAACACCTGGTTTGATTCCCAGGCTGTTCCCAAATTAGTGAGAGGTGCAGGGTGTAGGAATCACCTGGAGGAGGAACAGAGGAGGAACAGAGGGGGAACTGAGGAGGAACAGAGGGAGGAACAGAGGGGGAACTGAGGAGGAACTGAGGAGGAACAGAGGAGGAACTGAGGGAATCCTCAGGAGAGGCGGGTGAAGTTTACTGGCCCAGGGGGGCCCATTAATTTTGCTGGTGTGTAATGCAGAGCGCAGTGATTGCTCCAAACAGAAATGATTTAACCTTGAGCGAGGGAAACACAAGCCAGCAGCAGCCGTGGAACAATAAAGAAATTCCATCAGTGATCCCGCGTGCCCCGCGCCGCGCTCGAGTGGCTCCGATGTCAGCGATCCATTATTGCCGTGAGCTGCTGGAAGTGCATTATGCATGAGCCCGTGGCCACTGCTGGATCAGCCAGGACTCCTTCAAGGCAGCACAAATAATCCATGCGATTTCATGGAGCTGGGCTGTGCTCTTTGGCTTGGGAAGATGGTGCTGCCTGAGTTTGGCACGGAGGCGATTTTCCATGTGTTTCCCTGTGGGTGTGGATTGTGGCAGCCCCCACAAAGGGCTTGGCTGTGTGACTGCAGCGGGAGCAGCACCCTAGGCTCTCTGAAAATGCTGGATTTGCTGTGGGGCTTTGCTTTAGGGAGAAGCTGAAGGACATCTAAGCTTTTGGCACCTACCCAGGTGGGCTGTGGGGTGAGGAGGGGAGGTAGGAAGGTAGATCGGACTTTGCCATGCCAAGGGTGGAATTACAGAATCATGGAATATCCTGAGGTAGAAGGGAACCACAAAGATCATCAAGTTCAACTGCTGGCCCTGCACAGACACCACAAAACCCCATCACCGAGACCTCACCAGGGTCAGCAGTTTCCTCTTGAGGAGCAGCTGCAGTCTTTGCTCTTTGTGCCTAGGGACAGTG
Source organism: Anomalospiza imberbis (assembly GCF_031753505.1). Lineage (NCBI taxonomy): Eukaryota > Metazoa > Chordata > Aves > Passeriformes > Viduidae > Anomalospiza > Anomalospiza imberbis. Next base: position 20,793,147 of record NC_089690.1, on the reverse strand, counting down.
ATGCCCAGTGATGACAGAACCCAGGCTGGAGCTGTGTCAGGGGAATTTAGGTTGGATATCAGGAAAAGGTTCTTCTTCCACAGAGTATTGGGGCACCTGCCCAGGCTCCCCAGGGAATGGGCACAGCCCCAGGGCTGCCAGAGCTCCAGGAGCATTGGGAAAACACTCCCATGGATGCACAGGGTGGGATTGTTGGGATGTCCTGGGCAGGGCCAGGAGCTGGACTGGATGATCCCTGTGGGTCCCTTCCAGCTCAGGGTACTCCATGGCTGTAAGGAATGATGACTGTGAACAGCTGTGGGTTTAACAACTGCACAGGTGTCCAGGGGAAATAAGGGTGGATGAGGCTTTTCCTGGGGCAGAGCTCAGGAGCTGTGGGGTGCTCTGGGACCTGCTGAAGGCTGTTTAGCTCTGACCCTACAAGCTCATCCCTTAGGTCTCAATACCTGGGTGTTGCCTTGGACTAGAGTAGTGTCTCCTTTACAGCCTGTTCTGAACTGAGTTTTCCCTCTCCAGAGCTTTCCCAGAGACCAGAGCATGGGCCACAGATTTCCCTGTGTCCCTGGAATCCAGGCTGCCCCATGGGAGACCAGGTAAGTGGTGGGGAGTAACAGCCTGCTTGGAATGAAGTCATGTTTCTTCATTAGGTGAAACAATACAGCAGAGGGAAAGGGATTTTAAAACAACAAAGGCCCACAGCATATTTTACCTCATTTAATCTTACAAGCTGGGTTTGATAGGCTTTTCTTTCCCCTTCTAGCTTACAAAGCTCCAATTCCCCTCCAGGGCTTTGTTCTGCTCTCCCCAATCCCTGCTTGGATGGCTCACAGCAGCATCTGAAGGGGTCCACAGGGAGCCAGAGAGGGACTGTTCTTCAGGAGCTGGAGTGCCAGGACAAGAAAGAGAGGCTTGGATCAGACACAGGGCAGGGCTAGATGGGATATTGGGAAGGAATTGTTCCCTCTGAGGACGGGGAGGCCCTGGCACAGGGTGCCCACAGAAGCTGTGGCTGCCCCTGGATCCCCTGGATCCCTGGAAGTGTCCAAGGCCAGGTTGGACAGGGCTTGGAGCCATGTGGGCTAGTGGAAGGTGTCATATGAGTCACAGAATCATGGAATATCCTGAGTTGGAAGGGATCATCAATCCAGCTCCTGGCCCTGCACAGACACCCCAACAATCCCACCCTGGGCATCCCTGGCAGCGCTGTCCAAAGGCTGCTGGAGCTCTGGCAGCCTTGGGGCCGTGCTCATTCCCTGGGGAGCCTGGGCAGTGCCCAGCACCCTCTGGGGAAAAACCTTTTCCTGACATCCAACCTAAACCTCCCCTGAGATTCAGCCCCCTTCATCAATGTTAGGTTCCACTGAATCAGTTTCTGCTCACAAAGCTGGGCGAAAACAAGCAGGTTATTTTCTCCCCTTAGCTGACTGCAGTTTTAACCTCCCAAAACCTGGCAGTCTGGCTGCGCTGATGTTGCTGCTGAAAAGAAACAGAATTAGAAGGAATCAGGGGAATTATTATGTAGGCTTGTACAGTGTCTGCAAACCCAAAACATTCTGTATTATTGTGATGTCTAAAAGAGTGAGCTGTGCTTGTCCCTCCAGAGATTCTGCACCAAAAGGAGGCTCCAGGAGTGGCAGACAGGGCTCTGAACTGAAAGCCACCTTTCTCTTGCTGAGCCTGAGGCTGCTGCTGCTCTCCAGTAGATGCCAGGATTATGGAAGAGCTCAGCAGAGCGCTGTTCTCCAGCAGTTCCGGCTATTTCCCAGCCATCCCTGACATTTCAGACCTTTGATGTTCACTTTGTGGGATAGAACACAGCGCTAATTAAGTCAGGATCCTGAGCAGTTTTGCATCTCCTGCAGTCATGAAGGGATGATCTGTCACTCCTGAGACTGCCAGTGCTGATCCAAACAAAGAGCTGTGGCATTCCCACATCATCACAAGAACAAAGGCAGTCCCTAAAAGGCTGCACATGCTGAGTGCAGAGCACCAGCACAGCTCCGCCTGACCTGGGACAGCTCCCCCCAGCCCTCTGTTCCTCGGCAGCTTCTGTCGCATCCGTGCTCTCCTCCGTGCTCTGGGGCAGCAATTCTCCCTGATTATGCGTGTGCAGGAGGCTTTGATCTCCGTGGCTGCATCCTGTATTACAGCACGGAGAGCCTTTAATAATCAGAGCAAGAAGCCCATTAATAATTTTAAGCTTCTCTGCACATGTGAACCTCCAGGACTCCTGCATTGCCCTTCTGCTTCCTGGGACAGTTCCTGGGGCTGGGAGAGCACAAGGGTCACTTGCCTTGTTTGAAAAGTCCACATCCAACTGGATCAACAGTGGGTAAAGCGACTGCTTTCCTGCTTTCCCTCAGGCAGGAGGAGGATGTGGGCTCAGGAGCAGACTGAGGGGCAGCTGGCACTGTGCTGAGGTCTGCTTGCTTGATTTGAGAGGTGTGGGTGCCATGTGAGCTGGGCATAATCCTGGGAATCCTGTGTTCCAGGACTCTCTGGAGACAGGGACAAAGGGCTGTCTGGCAGGGCAAGAAATGAATCATGGAATGCTTTGGGTTGGGAGGGACCTTAAAGCCCATCCAGTCCCTCCCCTGCCATGGGCAGGGACACCTTCCACTGTCCCAGGTTGCTCTAAGCTCTGTCCAACCTGGACTTGGACACTTCCAGGGATCCAGGGACAGCCACAGCTGCTCTGGGCACCCTGTGCCAGGGCCTGCCCACCCTCACAGGGAAGAATTTCCCACCCAATATCCCATCTAAATCTACCCTCCTTCACCTTAAAGCCATTCCCCCTCATCCTGTCACTCCAGGCCCATGTCCACATTCTCACCCCATGTCTCCTGTCAGCTCCTTCAGGCACTGCAAGGCCACAGTGAGGTCACCTGGAGCTTCTCTTCTCCAGGTGAACAATCCCAGCTCTCCCAGCCTTTCCTCCCAGCAGAGCTGCTCCATCCCTCTGATCATCCTGGTGCCTCCTCTGGACTCTCTCCAGCAGCTCCAGCTCCTTCCTGTGCTGGGCCCAGGGCTGGGGCAGCTCTGCAGGTGAGGTGGGGAGAGGACTTTTCCTCACTTGTTGAACTGAACACTGACATTATAGTTTTTTTATCTCAGATTCTTTCAAGAGCTGCCTCTGGAGCTCCTGGCTGTTCCTGCTCAGCCTCAGGCCTTGCTGAGGTGCTGTGAGCCCGAGGCTGCTTTGCCTCCTGAAGGGAATTCTGTGCCACTTGCACTGCTGCTGTTGTAAGCGAGCCTGACACAGCTCATTTTCTCACTGAGCCTTTGTCTTTCCATTTTGGAGGATGTACTTTTCCTGACAGAATTTCCAATTCAGTTCATTTTCTCTGCCTGCAGTAGGAGGGGAGAAAAAGGTGGTTTGAGGGGTTGCTGCATGTATTATTAATTGTCCTGATTTCAAGGCAGTGGAGTCTTTTTCTGCTTGATATTCCCATTTTCTCCTAATATTGGCTGCCGGTTTGAAAGGGGTTTGGCATTTGAAATTCTATGGATTTCTTTGTGCTGGTAGTGTGTTTAAAGCTGGAAAACGTGGTTCTCCTGCTTATCTGGAGCTAAAATGGCAGCGTGTTAGTCATCAGTCAATTGAACTGTGTTGTCGAGCAGTTGATTATTGCAGCTGCCTGTGTTTCATGAGCTGGTTAAAACATCCCCCAGATGCGCTGTGTCAGAACCTGGCCACTAAACATCATTAATGCCGGAGCAGGAAGGGGCTTTGGCACACAGGTGAGCAGGTCTGGGTCATTCCCAGCCCTGGTGATCCTGTTAGGAGGCAAGCGTGGTCCTGGATAACAAGCAGGAATTCCTGCTGGGGCTGTGTGGTGCTGCATGAGGATTTTCAGGGCTGTCAGCTTGTGTTCCCACCGAGCTCAAGGCCCGGGTGGGATGGGTTTGTGATTCCAGCCCAGTTCCTGGTGAATACTGTGTCAGAGCAGGGAAAAAGCTGCATTTGCTACCCAGTGGAACACGATTCAAGCCATGTGTTGTTAAAGCTGTTCAGATAAAAGGGACACTCAGCCCTAGGCAGGGAAAAGTCTCCTGACAGTAGTCCTGGGATCAAGGTGATCCTGCTGATGCCAGAGGGGAAGAACACATTTCCCAGAGGAACTAATTAACCTGTTAATGGATCTCAGAGAGGGGCAGTGGGCGGTCCCTCTGTGTTTGCTCCTGCTCCTCCTCTCCCTCCTCCAGGACTCTCATTTCCTATTACCCTTCCCAAGGCATTTGCAGTTGCAGCAAATCCTGGACACAATGACAGGACAGGGGTGAATCCCAGGCTGCAGTGACCAGAGAAGCAAGGGGGGCACAGGGATTCTCCCCCACCAGAGCTCCATAAAGGATCATTCTCTTGGCTGCTGTCATCCCAGGGTAATGTTCATGCTCTGCCTTATCTTTATCTTCATCCTGCAGTTCTCCCTCGATCCTGTCCAGCTACAAGTGTGAATTTTATTCCTGGTTTGCCTCTCCCTGAGTCCAGCCTCTTCCTTGCTGGAGCCCAGACAGACCCTCCCCAGGGAGCAGCTGTGCCCTGACCTCTCTTGCAGCACTTCCAGCTGGTGTTTCCTTGGCTTTCCAGGAGCCTCCAAATAGGATTGGCCTCCTGTCCTCCCTGCTGGCCCCTGCCATTCCAGCCCCTCCCGTGCCAGCCCGGCGTGTGCTGCAGAGCTGCAGGGGAATGCAGCCTGCTCCTGCCACAAAGGAAACATCTAAAGGCAGCCAGAGCATGTCCAATAGGATTTGTGGTTCTTCCAACCTCCCCATGTTATTGACTCCCCCTTTCAAGTGTGGCCAGGGTTTTATCTGCTGGTAATAGGGAGAATTAATCATTTCCTTTAAAAGAAAAAAAAAAATCGGCTTAAAAACCCCTCCACCTTTTTATTTATTTTTTTACATAAAAAGGCAAGTAAAAGACATAACAAAGTTGTTAAAAGTTCAAAGGGAATGCTAATCCCTGTAATGTGGACTAATCAACTTTTATCCAGACAATCCCCTTGTATCTCTGAGGCCTTGTGTGGTGCAGGATTCCCACAGGCAAGTGCTGGGCTTTAACTCTTTTGGAGCTGTTTTCAAGCTCCCTGTCCCTCTTCCCGGAGCAGTGCTGCCATGCTATCACTCAGGAGCAGCCTGGCACCTTCCTGGACTCCAAACAGCTTCAAATGTGCTGCAACTTCCCTGGTGAAGCTTTCAAAGAGATGTGGAAACAAAAAAAGTTCTTTTGTCTTGGAGAGCTGAACCATCCCAGGGTGAATAAATGAGCGAAGCTCGGAGCTGCTCCAGCTATGGGAACTGCTGGGGATGGATAAAGTGGCACAGAATCCAGGCAGGACTCACAAGTAATTCCTTGGTATGATGCCTCTAGGAATGACTTCTCCAGATCGGGAGATTTGTGGGGTGCAGGACACGTGGCCAGTGCTCTTTGCTCCCTTTGGTTTGGGCTCACCTGGATGCCGCCCTTGGACCCTCTGAGTGCGGATCTTGGGAAGGGCAGAGCAGTTCCCCCAGCCAGGAATGTTTTCTTTGGCAAAGATGCTGTTTGAGGAGCTCATCTCTGAACAAACACCCTCAGGTGCCTGGCATTCCCCACATTAAGTTTACTTTACGTTGGTATCAAGGCTACAAGTGTGATAATCCACCTGTGGGGAATTTTGGAAGGAATTCAGGATGGGACTTCTGAGTTGTTTTTGATTATGTGGTTTATTTTCTTATCTTCTCCATCGGCAGGAAGGCTGAGTTCTGCTCACATCGTTACAACATGGTTCAGAAGGTCACAAGACTCTTAGTTACAAGACCTTTTAAGGAGTTATTGACTAATAAAACACTGTCAACAAGGATTTTTATGTTTTTGACTCTGTCTTTAAATATTTTATCTTACCATGCTACAGTGTAAGCTTTCTTAGCTAATCATGTTATGACACACAAACTTACAGTACTGCATTCTAATATTTTTGTTTACCTCTGTAACTACTTTTATTTTTTCTATATCTTAAACTCTAAAACTCTAAACTTTCCTCCACTTAGCTTAAGGTGTCTCTGCTTTAAACTATAAATCCACATTCTCGCTTATAGCACCTAAGGCTGGAAGCCTTTTCCAAGGTCTCAGATCAAATCCTGTGTTTAATTCTAAGCTTTGGCTTCCAGGCCCAAAGTTCTGAACGTTCCTTGCATGTTGGATTCCAACATACAAGAAGCAGCATCCACCACCTTGAAAAGGAAGGGAGGAAAAGTGTTTCAGCATTCCTGGATCTTGGAATATGGGGATTCACTGGAATATGGGCTTTGAAGGGATTCTTTGGTGCTTTCACTGCCATATGAGTGCCCCTGGGTGATTTGTGGGTTGCACAAACTCGTGCTGCTGCAGAGCTGAGACCAGGGGATGGGGATGGTGTGTTTTGGAAGGCCCAGCTGCAGAGACAGATGTGTTTGTGCTCCCAAAATCCCTGTCAGAGGAAGGCAGAGAGCCATGCTGGCTGAGGCCGAGTAACAGTTGTTCCAGTAAAACCCTCTGCTGCGTTTTCCATCCTGGAGGGCAGGATGGAATTGAATTATTCCTTCCTGACAGGCATTGCAGCTGCCCCGTTCTCACAGGCAGGGACAGACCCTGCTCTTGGGGTGGTTGTTGGGGTGGCTGGGTTTGTGTGACGAGTGACATCAGGCATTACCAAGGAGCTTCCAGCTGTGTGCCTGATGCTGGGAACAAGGGGATAAACTTGGTGGTCTTTGTCCTAAGCTGGGATGTAGCTGGGGGTGGTGGTTTTCACTGCCCAGAAATCTGCAGCTTTTCCAGAAAGAGATTTTGGGTTGTGCTGTGGGTGAAGGAGGTGGTGGCTGAGGGGGTCTCCTGGAAACTTGGAGCATTGAGGAGCAATCCAGCTCTTTTTATCTTGGGATTCCTTCAGCCTGGAGAAGAGAAGGCTTTGGGAAAACCTCCAGTACCTAAAGGGGCTCAGGAGAGAGCAGGAGAGGAGCTGTTCATAAGGGCCTGGAGTGACAGGACAAGGGGGAATGGCCTTAATCTGAAGGAGGGTGGATTTAGGTTGGATCTGAGGGAGAATCAGCTCAGTTGGTCAGAGCCTGGTGCCATAAACACCAAGGTTATGGCTTCAGTCCCTGCCTGGGCCATTCACTTGAGAGTTGGACTCGATGACCTTGTGGGTCTCTTCCAACCCAGAACATTCTGTGATTCTGTGGAATTCTTCCCTGTGAGGTTGGTGAGGCCCTGGCACAGGGTGCCCAGAGCAGCTGTGGCTGCCCCTGGATCCCTGGAAGTGCTCCAGGCCAGGTTGGACAGGGCTTGGAGCAGCCTGGGACAGTGGAAGGTGTCCCTGCCCATGGCATGGGTGGCACTGGATGAGCTTTAAGGTCCCTTCCAACTCAAACCATTCCATAATTAGCTGAGGATGGACATCCCCAGGGTGCACTGAAGGGAGCAGGATCCAGTTTCCACCTGCTGCTGTGAGCTGTGGAAACTGGGATCCACTGGTGCAATGGCCCAGCTCAGCCCTGGGGCTGGATCCCAGTGGGGTGGGAGCTCCTTGGATTGGGATTTGCCTTCAGTCACCTTAAGCCCAAATGGATGAAAGGATCAAATCTGGCCAGGGCAGGAGGAGAAGGGACAGGGCTGAGTGAGATCAGATGAGCTGCCAGCAGCAAGTGAGTCACCCTCAAACAACCCTTCCCAACTTTCAGCCAGCCAGACATCAAATTTCAGATTTCCTGGTGCTTCTTCAAAATGTGATAGAAATCCGGCCAGCTGTGAAGCAGCTTCCCTGGAAATCTGGTGTATATTGAGGATGAAAAAAGAGCATTCTCCTTGAAAATTTCAGATGTAAGAAAAATCAAGATGACTTTCTGATTCAATTGTTCCTTAAATATTTTTAAAGAGCTTTGAAAAACACTCAGTGGTTTTTGTGGAGTTTTTTTTGTTTGTTTGTTTTTTTGTTTTTTTGGGTTTTTTTAATAATGAGTAAATTGAATTCTTCTTTCCAAAGTAGTTTTTAAATTTCCTCTTTGAAGATATCTGGGCATTTTTTTGTAAAATGACTTCCAGTGCCTGGAGTGATTTCAGGGTTAGCAGGTTAATTAAATGTTGGAGCAACTCACTGAGGTGTGAGCTGATTTCCTATCACTTGGCTTTGAAAATCAAGATGGGCTGTGGTGGTTTGGGAATCCCTGGGAATCCTGGGAGAGGTGGATTAAACAGGATTAATGTGGAGGCTGTGCTGTCTCTGGGAGCATTCCCAGAGGACATCCCTGGGTGCTTTTTATGCTTTTTAATTACCTCTCCTTCCCTGGAGAGATTTTCCTCTTGGATCAAGCCCTGGAGTTGGTGGTCAAAGCCCCACATGGATCCACCAGCGTGGAAGCAGGTGGGCTTGGGCTCTGCTCCCAGGAAACAAGGACAGGATAAGAAGAAACAGCCTCAAGCTGTGCCAGGGGTGGTTTAGCTTGGATATTAGGGAAAATTCCTGCATGGAAAGCATTGTCAAGCCTTGATGGAACTACCATCCCTGGAAATGATGGAGAATGTGTGGATGTGGTTGGTGCTGGGCTGATCTTAAAAGTTTTTTCCAACCTTAATGTTTCCATGATTCCACGATATCCTGCAATCCAGGGAAATTGGGATGGGTGGGGGTGGCTAGACCTCAATGCCCAAACATGCTCTGTCCTCAAAGGTGAGGTGGAGCAAATCTTTCCACTTATTCCTGGCTGTGAATGACTCCAGTAATGCCACATCTCTCATCGTATCTCCTTAACTAGATGGATTATTTTTTTTTTTGTCCTCTTCACAGGCTTAATTAGCAATCTGCAACACAAATTAAATCACTATCAACTAATTCCAACTATCCCTTCAGAGATAGCCTTTAGCAAGCTCAATAATCTGGTTAGCATTGGAATGAGCCCATGTCCTACCCTGCAAACCCCAGTGTGAGCTGCTTTTTTTATCCACTGCTGAGAAGGCTTTGTCCTTCCTAATGAGGGCAGTAGTCACTCTCTGCTTGCTTTGCAGGCACTTCAGCAGGGTTTGGGATTTTGTGCCTATGCTTGAGAAGGCAGCTGATCCCTGGAGGGGGTTGGAATCCAAACAGAGAGTGGGAACAGAAGATAAACTTGTGTTTTCCTAGTTATGAACCAGAACAAGGGCAAAGCTCCCTTCATGCACCCAGAGGTGAATCTTGTGCCCACCTCTGTGGTCACAGACATGTTTGTGGCTTCAATCCATGAACAAGATTTCAGAAACTCTTGGGGACATTGGGAAAGCTGGATGAGCCTGTGATCCTTGAGACAGCCAGCCAGGACCTCGCAGATTCCATCCCACTCCACCTCCTTTGCCTTCCTCTCCATGGTCAGCTAAACCTTCTTGTGGAAACACAATTCTCCCCTGGCATCATTTTACGGGGCTTGGACACGGTTTCATAAAAATTCTGGGACAGTTCTGGCTGAAGATCTTGCCAGACCTCCAAAAGCTGGGAAGCTGGAAAGTGCTGAGGGTCCCCTGGGGACATTTTGGTGCATTTTTGCTTCGGTTGTTTTCCAACAGCTTGGTGTCCATGAGTGTGAGATGCAAGGGGATGATGGCTTCCTTCCTCTTCCCTCCTCCACATCCTCCTGGTCTCTGCTGTTTGGATGTGGGTAATAAATGTATGTAGGTCATAATCCCCAGGGTCCTTAAGCTCCCAATAACAGGAATAATCAACAGCAATTTTTTGCTGTGCTCCTTCTCCCCAGTTCACAAAAGGAGGAGGAAGAGGAGGGGAATGGAGATGAGGAATAGATGTGGCCTTGACTATCCAGACTCAAAAGAGAATTTCTTGGTGCTCACACTTTTGGAAAGGAGGATTTGGAAGCAGATTCATGAGGTTCTGCAGAGATAAAGCAAAACTTGTCAAAGGGGTGTTGCTGCTTTTATGACAACACAAAAATCAACAGGGAAATGCCTTCCTGTGGTTGGAGGAAGACACTTTCCAACTGCCAAAATATTGAGTTTCTTCTTTATTTCCATGTTAGTGATTTTACAGACAGCCTAGGGGTTTTGAAGGAGCAGGGTTGGAGCAGCATTTTCCTCTGGCCAGAGCAAGTGCAAATCCTGAGTCTGTTATAAAGAGTTTCTGACAAGGGTATGGAGTTGGCAGTGAATGTTGTTGCTCCTTGCCTCCCAGAGCTTGCATTTGATTTTTAAGGAGAAATAAAAGGTTGCTCAGAATTCATAGTTTTGCCCAGGGGTCAAAGCTGTTATGACAGGCTTCCCTGGGGGATTCTAGGAAGCACTGGATTTGGGGTTTCTTTTCTTCCTCCTTGAATTTAAATATGGAAATGCAAATTGGAAATGAACAGAAAACCCTCAAAGGTTTGTGCCTGGAAATCCTCGGAGGTTTGTGCCTGAGCAGTCTGGTGTAGGGCAGAGCTGGTGGGAGAGGAGGATGGCCGAGTGCAGCAGGAAAACATCCTGTTCCTTCTTTGTCTTCAGCCAGGCCCTGACTTGCCCCACCCTCTGTGGAGCCCTTTGAGCTGATCCACTCCCATTCCCCAGTCTCCCTTTCTTTCCCTTTTGGGAGTAAATTGCAAATTGTACCTTTCCAGTTGTGTGTCCCTGGCTGCTGTGCCGTGTCTATCCAGAGGTGGGAATGCTGGAGCTGAAATCTGGCAAGTGTATGGCAAAGAGAGGGCAGAGCAAAGCAGCTGCTGCTCCTCAACTGCAGCCTCAGGGCTGGACACGATCTCTGGAAAACTGGGAGGGGATTAGACAGGGATCTGCCTTTTTTTTAGCAATTTTCCTGATATGAGAGAACCCCAGAATCACTGAGGTTGGAAAAGATGTCCAAGATGATCAAATCCAACCTGTGCCCCATCCCCACCTTGTCACCAGCCCAGGGCACTGAGTGCCACATCCAGGCATTCCTTGGACACCTCCAGGGATGGGCACTCCAAACCTCCCTGGGCAGCCCCTTCCAGGGCCTGACCACCCTTTCCATGGAGAAATTCCTCCTGATGTCCAACCTGAGCCTCCCCTAGCACAGCTTGAGGCCATTTCTTCTCATCCTGTCCCTGTTCCCTGGAGCAGAGCCTGATCCCCACCAGCTGTCCCCTCCTGTCAGGGAGTTGTGCAGAGTCAGAAGGTTTGCCTGAGCCTCCTTTTCTCCAGGCTGAGCACCTTTCCCAGCTCCCTCAGCCTCTCCCGGTGCTCCAGCCTCTTCTCCAGCTCTGTTCCCTTTCCTGGACATGCTCCAGCCCCTTGATGTCCTTCCCAAATTGAGGGGCCAGGGCTGGACAGCCAGAACAGGCTGTTCCCTTTGTGGGTTTTCTGGAAACCTCAGAGGAGAGGGCAAGGGAAATGCTGTGTCTGGAGTTGCTTTTGCACTCTAAATCCTTTCTTTCCCACTGAATAAAGAGGAAAAAGAGCTCCTACCAAGTGATTGTATAAGGGACTGGAAGTAGAAATTGGTGAGAGAATTTAATCTGGGAATAGACAGGAGGCAGAGGCTTCTGCTAATTGCCTCTTCACAGATTTTACTGGAAACAGTACGCAGAGAATATCCATGGGAAGAGACTTCAGAGGGATCTAAAGATAAAATCCCAGTAGAGAAGGAGGCAGTGGAACAAGAGGGCAGCCTTAAATAAAGGAATTACCGGCACAGGTTAGGAAGCAGCCGTGAGTTAAACAAAAAAAGAACAACCAATTTTCAGTGTGGCTGTAGAAGAGGAGAGAATCTGAAAGCTTGGGCCAGGCTTTTAAAAATATAAACCAGAATTAGAGGGGAGGAAAAGATGGAATAAATAGTAGCTGCCCACAGTTATTTAGTGAAATTTATTTAGTTGTGTAGTTCAAGCTGTGAAAAGCTGGGAATGGCTCTATCCAGGCAGGTGAGCAGGCAAAGCAGTGGCAGATGAAATTAAATGTTGACAAATGCAAGTTAATGTGCATTGGAAGGCAAAATCCAACCTCCTCATACACATTGCTGCATTTTAAATTAACTGGAACCACTCAGGGGAAAGGCCCAGGGGTTATTGTGAACAGCTCAATGAAAACATCTGTTACCTCAACAGCAGCAGGCAGCAAAGCAAACACAACACTGCCCTTACAAGGGACATTTCAGATTGTCATTGGTGTTATGGAAATGTGACAGGGCACAGGGACTGCCTGCCAGCTTCAGCGGGAGCAGGGAGGGGAAAGGCATCCAGGAACCTCTCGTCCCAAGTAGCACCCGTGGGTTGAGGATATTCTCCCCTCAGGCGGCCTTGAATATCAATATCCAGAGCTCCAGCTGTTTGTGGGGTGGGGGTTTGCTGGGCAGTGATGGACAAATCTCCCCAGCACTGCACACAGAGCCCAAACCATGCACATGGCCAAAAGCTCCTGGACTTTGTGGGAGGATCCCTTTTTATCAGCTCAAAGTCCCAATATAATCAAGGGGTGGCCTTGCAGTGAATGTGCTTGTGGTTGGGACTTCCTGCAGTGGTAGGCTGAGGAAGGTGTTTAATCCCTCGGTGTTTAATCCTTTGGTTTTGATCGAGAGGGGTTTAATCCCTTGGTGTTTGATCCAGAGGGTTTTAATCCCTCTGGTTTGACCCTTGGTGCTTCTTCCACTGCTGCCCTGACTGCTCAAATCCCCTTTCCTGCCACAGAGTATGGACAAGGCTCAGCTTTTTGGGTCTCCAGGTTCTTCCAGCACAAAGTCCTGGGGCTCCTTATCTCCAGTAGATCCTTTCCCTGGATGAGGTTAACACACATCTTCCTTCCCTCACTCCTTCCTCTACCTGAAGTGTCATTGGCCCTATCCCAGGACCCACCTGTGCTGGGCTGATCCTCCATGGGCAGCAGGAAAAGGATTGGGATTCTGCCCCTCTGCCCTGCTCAGGTGAGACCCCACCTGCAGAGCTGCCCCAGCCCTGGGCCCAGCCTGGAAAGGAACTGGAGCTGCTGGAGAGAGTCCAGAGGAGGCACCAGGATGATCAGAGGGATGGAGCAGCTCTGCTGGAGGAGCTGGGATTCTTCACCTGGAGGAAAAAAAGCTTTGGGGTGAGCAAAATTGTGGCCTTGCAGTGCCTGAAAGAGCCAGCAAGAAACATGGAGACAGAATATTGATAAGGGTCTGGAGTGACAGCACAAGGGGGAATGGCTTTAAACTGACTGAAAGCAGGGTTAGATGGGATATTGGGAAGGAATTGTTCCCTGTGAGGGTGCTGAGGCCCTGGCAGAGGTTGCCCAGAGCAGCTCTGGCTGCCCCTGGATCCCTGGAAGCATTCCAGGCCAGGTTGGATGGGGCAACCTGGGATAGTGGAACCTGGCTGTCCCTGCCAACCTGGCTGGAGGAGCATGGGACTGGAGGAGGTTTCAGGTCCTTTCATCCCAAACCACCCTGGGATTCTAGGAAGGGGCTGCAGCACAGGCTCAAGGGTGGATTCATTCCCTGCTCCAGGCAGCCCTTGGTATGCAAACAGTGCCCTGGGTTTAGTGCTTGTCCTTAACACAAATGAATTCAGAGTTATACCTGTTGTGTTCTGCCTATGGCTTTAGTATAAAACACAGCTCTTGCTTTGATGACTTTGTTTAAATTTGCCCCAAGCCGTGTCCTAAGCCTAGTTTACTATTTTCAAATTCACATGTATTTTTATAGAGGTTATAAATATTTAACCTGCTGACCAACATTACCAGCAGCCCTCCAGCTTTTGTGATGGAAAGGAATTGCAATGTGAAGTAAAAGGATGGACTGTGGAAGGATGACTCCATCAGTATTCCTGTATCCAAAACACTCCCTCCAACACTTCCCTCCACTTGATACTGAAGGGAAGAATAAAATCAAACTCACTGATTATCATTTAGGCCGAATTTACTTTGTGCATTTGGGGGAAGCAGCTCTATTAATCAGCTCCATTTCCTGGCTCCTGTGGACGTACTGAGCTCAGGGAGAAACACAAATAAATACATATATGCAGCAGCATAAATAGATGTTAAATCAGCATTAAAATCTTCCTGTCGTCTGCTCCATTACTCCTGTGATAGGTGGGGAGATAAAAACCCTCAAGGTGAAATTTTTCCAATGTGATTTTCCCCATTTCTTGCTAATTTCACAATATCTGCACCCACAGAGGAATGGGGCTGTGGAGATGTGGAAGGGAATTAAAATTTCAGGTTTGCATGGTAGCAGCAGCCAATGGGAATTTACTGGGAGGTTAAAGGAGAGGACAAGAGGCAAAGTGGGAAAAATCCTTTTAAAAATCTAAGTGTGGAACACGTTGCCTGGTGCACTTTACTGCACATAAATTAAGGCAGTAATTTGAGGAGCTGAAAGCTCCACTTTAACACTTGTGCTTTCTGGTGGCCCCCGAGTCTCTCTGTGGAGCTGCAACTTCCTTATGTACAGCTGAGGGGACATTATTCCTGCCATTATCTCCTGTGAGGGGACATTATTCCTGGCATTATCCTCGGAGCTGACACCGTCCCCACCGAAGTGCTGGTGCTGTTTGGGTTCTCCATGGGAAGGGCAGATCTGCACTGCAACCACTTCTGCAGCTTTTCTGCCCAATTGCCACTGCAGTGGCTTTGTCTTTGTTGGGAAAAAGTGTATTCACTGCATCTAACGCCCGCTTTTCTCCAGGTTAACTCAGTGTTCCTGTTAGGATGGATGCTGTGGCTGGGCCAGTTGAGGATTGGGTATTCATGAACTATTTCCCAGGGAAAAGAAAAGACCAGGCACAGTTTGTTGCGTAGCTGCACACTGATGTTCAAGATATACAGAGATTTTTTTACTTACTATGGAGGGTTTTTTGTTAATTCCCTGAAGAATCTTTCCCACTTTCCCTCCCCTTTTTTTTGCACAAGATGAAAGTCTGAATAAGACTCGGACTAAGGAGGAGACAGCATTTATTTCTCTTCTGAGGAGGCTGAAATGTCCAGGTTAAACAAATAGGTTTTGTACTTTCATTCAGGGGAAACTTTGGTCACAAAGAGGCTGAGGAACTCCTGTTAATTGAAAACAGTATCTCATGTCCTTTGTTGGGAAAAATCCCTGTGGTTGAGGCAGGAGTGCTGGAGAGATCAGCAGTGTGTCCTGGTGCTTTCCTAAAGTCTCATTGCACAGAACTGGCCCCTCTTTGTTTTCAGCACCTCATGTCCATGGAGATGACAGCTCCCAGCTTGCTTCCTAAAACAAGGAATGTCCCACCAGGAATGAGGGACAACCAGCGTGGAGAAGTCTTGGGGCATTAGCTCCCACCAAGGAGGAGGCCTAGGAAGTGAGGAACTTGGAAACCCTGGGAGGATCGTCTGGGAGAGCTGAGGCAGCACAGCCAAGGTTCAAATCCACAGCCTAATTCTGGTTCTCCTCCTCTGGAATAGCCTGTGCCCAAGGACTGCAGGCACGGGCTGTCCCAGGAACATTGCCTACCTAGCAGGAATCTCCTGGTTCCCACATCCCATCTCTGGAGCAGGTGGGTCCAGCTCTAATGTCCCTCCCAAGGTGTCAAGGGACGTGAAACTTCTGCAAGGCCCCAGGCTGGAACATGAGTGGAGTGATGGGAGCATGGAGTGACAGGGAATGGCTTCCCACTGCCAGAGGGCAGGGGTGGATGGGATATTGGGAAGAAAATGCTCCCTGTGAGGGTGGGGAGGCCCTGGCACAGTTGCCCAGAGAAGCTGTGGTTGCCCCTGGATCCCTAGAAGTGTCCAATGCCACGTTGGACGGGGCTTGGAGCAACCTGGGATAGTGGAAGGTGTCCCTGACCATGGCAGGGGGTGGGACTGGGAGGGATTAAGATCCCTTCCAACCCAAACCATTCCATGACTCTGTGATCCCAGGAACATCAGAAGAAGGATGGGATATCCCATTGACCACAGGGAGGTGCAGAGTGGAAAATCCCTGGTTTTCCAATTTCCCTCAGTATCCTGCAGTGTTTGTTTGCTCTCCAAGCCCCAGCTGTTGGAGTCAGGGGATCACACGAGAACATCAGGGCTCCTCTCTTGAACAAACAAATGCAGTAGACTTTACCAGAGAAAAACATGAAAGTGCAAATCCCAGGAGCTACAAACCCTCCGGAAGACAAAAGCCGCAACATTTATTAATTTGTTGAATAACCTGTTGGGGCCTGACTTGATTCTCAAACAAATGGAATTAGAATATCAATAGCAGAACATTGGGTTCCTAAAATATTCAGAAGCAGCTTCCTTTTATGTAGTGCCTTTCATGAGAGCTGCTTCATGAGGTGCTTTGCCGTGCTAAATAATAAATAACAACACACACACACACACAAATTAACAGCTGTGGCCAAGGCAGGAAAAGATCTATTTCCAGCTGACATTAGAGAGAAATGGGGAGGCAATGAGGCAGGGAGATACAAGGGAGGTTGGATCTGGGTCAGCTGCTTGATTTTGACCTTAGTTATTATTGGTCATTGGATATAAAATATAGCGAGTGCTTCTGGAGCCTTCTCTGGCTGCTTGGAATTGCAGGAAGCAGAAAGCACAGAGTAAGAAGGACCCAGCTGGATTCTGAGCAGGGAAGGGGGGACAGAGGAAGGTTTTAGCACAGTTTGCACCAAGGCAGAGTTAATGGGATTCTTTGTATCCCTCTTCTGGTGGTCCTGCGATCACAGAATCACAGAATGGTCTGGGTTGGAATGGATCTTAAACCTCCTCCATTCCACCCCCTGCTGTGGACAGGGACACCTTCCACTGTCCCAGGTGGCTCCCGTACATGCACTTACAGAATCCTCACAATTCCTGGGATTTATGGTAATGCCAGAAAAATGTAATGCTAAAGCCAGAAAAATGTCCAAGAGCTGATGAAAACCAAACCAGGGATTAAGGCAGCCGGAACTCAGGTGCACAAATGTTCCCCTCGAATGAAAGGATCAGGAAATGTTTCCCACCCAGTTGACTCTCCAGCAATTCCTATATAGTAATTTTCCCAGTTCCTTTTCCACACCTGTTGCTTTTGGTGCTCAGTGCCAATTCCTTAGGAATAGATTTGTGCTTGCATGGAATTGAGCCCCTCTACTGAATTCATGCTTCTTGCTGGGAGAGCCTTGGAAAGCCCCTTCAGCCTCAGCACTTAATGTCTGGCGTTATGTGGGGCTGGAAAGTGATTCCTCCCACGGCAGCCTCGGAGCAAGAGGCAGCTGGAGCTTCCCAGGTGCTTGGGTTGATGTCAGCTGAGGTAGCTTTATGGCACTTTAAGAACAGCAGTTTCGTGGCAAGTTGAGAGAAATGATGGATTGAAGCAGCAGTTGTGTACACAGTGAGCTCCAGAACCTCCACAAGGCAGTGGATTTATCCTTTATTTTCCTGCCTGTGAACAGGGAATGGCAGCCATTCCCTACCCTGAGGGATACTGGGACATTTGATATTTTATATATATATATATATATATATATATATATATATATATGATATAGGTGGGAAGCTGAAGTTAAGCAGCTGAAGTTGGAAAATACAAGAGCAACTGGATATGAGTGAGGAGTTGCAGATGGGAGTTTCTCCTTTCTTTCATAGGGATCCTTATTGTGTTGCTGAGGAAACCTTTTGACTGTGCCTTTGGATTTGGAGTTTCTTGGAATTCAAAACCCTCAAGTGTGGATGTAAGTTAAATAATTCCTGGACAAGTGCTGCAGGTTACAGCAGTATTCCAGCAATCATGTTGGGTTTGCTCTAAAATACAGATTTTCAATATTCTTTTAAAAGGAAATCATCTGATGAATCTGAGAGAGCTTGTTCCTACCTCTGGCTGGTTCCAGCCTCACAAAGGCCAGTTCTCCTTTTTGGAGGAAAACCTGGTGGATCTGCGCCTTTGGGATGTAGCTTTGGTTTGCTTCTTTAGGCAGGAACTCTCCAGGCCATAAATATCTTCCTTTGTCTTTCCCTGAGGGCTTTCCTTTAATGGGACAGGTTTTTTCTAGTTTGGAGTGGAACCACAGACATTAACAGCCCTTTCCCTATTAATCAGATGCTGTAGAAGACTCTGGGATCTGCTTTCCTAAGGGAATCAACAGTTGTGAGCACACAGAATAGGAGAAAATTAACAGTTGTGAGCACACAGACTGTGTAGAAATGCAACAAAACACCCGACCAAAATATTGGCTGAAAATCTTCCTCATTCATTATCCTATTTTGTGAAGTTTATCCTGTTATCTGCTCAGTGGGAGTATTATTCCAATTAAATGTGCTTCCTGGCAATTGCTTGCAGCATTTAAGTCTTTAGGTGCTTTCGGTGCTTGAGGAATTGCTGTTTCTGCTCTAACACTGGGCTAATTCTCCACGGAAATTGTCCCTCTGGCTTATGGATAGGCCCTTAGGAATAGACTATTGGGGACGGGGATGCTGCAGTCACAGATTTTCATCCCTTGGGTGCAGCTCCAGGGATCTGCTCCTCTCCTGAGGAGGGAAGAGGGGAGTGATCACCCCTCATTCATCCCCTGTTCCAGAGGAGAAACAGAAACCTTTCCTTACCCTTCCTGATAACAAAGCCACAGTGATTCCTCTCTCCCAGGGACAGGCAAAAGACCCAAATCATGGCCAGAGGAAGCTGCTCAAAAACCCACCAGAGAAAATTATGGAGGTCCTGTGACACCTCAAACTCCTGCTGACCCTTCATCCCTTTGAGGCTGAGGCCCAGAGGACCCCCAAGCCTAGGATGAGCTCCTGTGGATGTCCCTTGGGATATATTTCACACGTGGGATGCCATGGAATGCTCACATCCTTGTGGAATCCAGCTCATCTCAGCATGATTCCCACTGGCACCTGCCTGTCCCCTCCCTCCGGGAGTGTTTCTGTCCTCTGAGCTCTGAAGGAGCTTTAGTCCTGCAAATGAGGGTACAGGATTCCTGCAGAGGGACAGGTAGGTGCTGCTTCATCCCAAAGCCTGGATGCATGCTTGGAATGCAGCCCTGGATTCACATTTAGCACACACACCATACTTTTCCCGATGCCACCTCTGGGGTGTTTGCTGCCTTCAGGCCAGCCCTGGCTGAAGCCTGTGCTCCATCCCTTGGTGGGAAAAGCACAGTCCTGGCTCCCAGCCCCACACCCTTACACGTGCTTCTCCAGCAGGAATTGCTAAGCGAGGAAAAGCTGCTTGTAGGCAGTAGGGTTGGAGGATCAGGTGTCTGGTGGCCAATTTCATTGCAAATAAAGGCTTTACTTTTGTTTTATCTCTCCTTAAACCTGTGAGCACCTGTAAGAGGCAGTGCCAAAAAAAACCTGCTGCCTGAACATGGCTTGGGGAGGGGGGAAAGGCTCCACCAGGTAAGTGGCTTCATTATCAAATACCTGAAAACCTTTTTGAGCTGTTTAAAGCAAGCTCTGGTCCCGGTCTTTGGTGAAACAATTACCATGAAGAACTCGCTGGTGTGGCTGCTTGGAATTGTTCTGCTCAGCTGAGTGATCTGATTTGATGAAAAGCTTGGAGTTCTCTGTCTTTATTTCTCTGCTCTGTCTCCTTTCTCATCACCAGGAGGTTTGGATTTCCCCCTGCCCTGCAAAGCTGTAATTCCCCGCGGGGATTATTCTGTCGGTGTGTTCACAGCTGTGTGTTTGCTCCGAGCAGGCGCCTCCTGCTCTCGCCCAATTGTGGAGTTTTGCTCGAGTGGAACAACCAATAACCAAAATATGCAGTTCTCGCCTCCTTCATTTGCCTTCTGATGTGACAGCAAGGAAACTGAGTCCCTTTTCCTGCAAACTAGGACGCTTAGGGGGGCTAAACTTGGATTTCATCTGGCATCAAATGCAGATAAATAACCCTTGAGCAGAACAGGGCAAGGCATTGCTTGCATGGCCCTGAGGCTTCTGGCCAGGGGAAGGGAAGGGCAGTGCTCAGGGCTCTGTGCTGGGCTGGCTTTGTCCTCCTCTCCTGGAGAACCACTTGCCACTTTCTGCTTTGCTTCCTGAGTGGGAAGATGGCATTGTTGGCACTCCTGCTGCTCGTGGGACTGCAAGGATGAGCTCCCAGGAGAGACTGAGCAGGCTTGGGAAGAGCTGTGGATGCACTCCAGGTCTTCCTTCTCTTAAGATGTGGTGCATGAGAGGCACCTCTGTGTGAACTCCCCCTCCTCCCATCCCTGAGCCCTGGGCTGGCCTTGCCTGACTGGTCACACGCTCATGGAATCTCCTGAGCTGGAAGGGATCATCAATCCAGCTCCTGGCCCTGCACAACAATCCCACCCTGGGCATCCCTGGCAGCGCTGTCCAAAGGCTGCTGGAGCTCTGGCAGCCTTGGGGCCGTGCTCATTCCCTGGGGAGCCTGGGCAGTGCCCAGCACCCTCTGGGGGAAGAACCTTTCATGATATCCAACCTAAAGTGCTCCAGCCGTTCCCTGGGTGCTGTCCTTGGTCCCAGAGAGCAGAGATGGGAGCTGCCCCTGGGCTGCTCCTCCGGAGGAAGCTGCAGAGAGTTGTCCGTGCAGGTGGATGGACAATTCCTGCAGGGATGCAGAGCAGGATGGTCCAGCCCTGCCCAGCAGCTGGAGAGGGGCAGCTTTAGTGCGATGCTCTGCGAGACAGTAAACATCAGGTGAGACATAAAGAACAGCAATTTGGCTGTTGTACTCGCTCGCTGCGGGAGGAAAACGACCCCTTTGGGGCACAGAGGGGCAGTGCTTCCCTCCTCCTCTGCTGCCTGGGATGAGGCGAGGAGGAGGGAAGCTCCTCCTGGGGTGTGGAGGGCACCAGCTGTGCCCAGTGCAGCCTCTCCCTGAGGATGTGACCCCCTCCAGGAGGGCACAAAGGACCTCAGCAGCGAGATCTGTGTGAGAGGCAAACACACCACAGCAGGGCTCTGGTTCCTTGCATTGCTGTTGGATGCCCTTGGGCTCCGAGGGCTGGCTGCGACTTGAGAGGGAAGAGGTGCAACCTGTGTTCCAGTGATAGTGTTTTAATTTCTTCCTCTTCCGTGCCTGGTTTACACTTACATAGTTTAATTTTAAAGTCTCCTCAGTTTTTTTGGGGGGTTTTTTTCTCTCCTTATTTTTTTTTTTATTTCGTACAAGGTGAATGTCGAGCAGTAATGTAATGAAAAGTTGACAGGCACAGATCTTTTTTAATAACTCTTATGTTGTGTAGCCTAAATTGGTTTAACCATAGCTGAGCTGAATAATAAGCAGAAGGGAATTCATCTCATGAACCACGGATATTTTGTAAGTCTCCTTTGGAAAGGGTTCAGAGCTCTGGCTCTCATTTCCAAGAGTGGGACTGTGGTTTTTTGTGTGCCTTTGGTCACCAGAGAGCTGGGAATGGCAGGGATGGGACCCACCATCCTCAAGTGGAACTGAGAGAGAAAGTAAATCCAAATCCATCCCTCTCCAGACAGAGCACATTCCTCACGTGCTGCACAGTGTGGAGCTGCACCAGCTCCCATTGGCAGCCTGCAGTGGGATTTTGGGAAGTGCTGAAGACCCAGCAGCTTCCCAGCCCTTCTCCCAACACCCTTCACAGGAAGCTGTGGTGTAACCCAGCGTGGGAGAGGCTCTGGGGATGGCAAAGGGAGAGGAGAGGAGCATGGAATGTGCAGCTGGGTGGGAATGCAAAGCAGAGCTGCTCAGAGGTGTGCCAGTGGGCTGAGCTGATGGGCCTGAGCAACCCTGGAAGTTTTGGGGTGCAGCAGATCCTGAATGGAGAAGAGGAACTGTGGAGTGCTTGGCTGTGAGAAGGCTGCCTCTGGTTTGCCTGGCTATGGGGAAGAGGCTTCCAGAGCACTGGGGGGCTGGTGGAGGGAAAAAACTTGCTAGTCCTTGGGTGAAAGCTGGGAAATGATTTCTGCAGTCAGTGCAGGGCACACAAATCCCCCGTTATCCCAAACAGAGTGAAAAGCCAGTTTTACAGAAGCCTTTCCCATCTTCCTTCTCCAGGTGTTCCCTCTTTTCTTTTTCCATGTCCTCACTGCTGATACCATTCATCTTCCTTTCAGTCTTGTTTTTTCAGGGATGACTTTGTTGTTTTTCTAACTTTTGGCTCTCTCTTCACAATGTTTTGCATGCATTGACTCCATTCTCTCTCTGTCATTGTGACAGCAACAACACAGTGCAGCATCCTCCTGATGTCCCACTGCAGGCAAAACGGGCATGAAACAACTTCTTCTGGGGACCAGGAAAGTTGTGTGGGTCAGTCACCAAGCTGAAACACTCAGCCTCTGCTGTAAGGGTGCTGCATGGAGGAGATCCCTGTGGTGTGCTCTCTGCCTGTGATTTCCCGGTGATTTTCAGGCTGGGTTACAGAAAGGTTCCAGTCAAATGCAAAAAAAAGGAACTCCTGTGATGTAAAGTGTGATAAATTTGACCTCTTGAGGACATGGACTTAAAATCCCAGAACCACAGGATTGTTAAGGTTGGAAAACACCTCCAGGATCATCGAGTCCAATCTGTGACCGATCCCTACCTTGTCACCAGCCCAGAGCTCTGAGTGCCACATCCAGGCATTCCTTGGACACCTGCAGGGATGGGGACTCCAAACCTCCCTGGGCAGCCCCTGCCAAGGCGGCCCACCCTTACAGTGGAGAAATTCCTCCTGATGTCCAACCTGAACCTCCCCTGGCACAACTTGAGGCCGTTCTTTTTCATCCTGTCCCTGTTCCCTGGGAGTAGAACCTGACCCCCCCAGATGCCCCCTCCCGTCAGGAGTTGTGCAGAGCCAGAAGGTCCCCCCTGAGCCTCCTTTTCTCCAGGCTGAGCTCCCCCAGCTCACTCAGCCTCTCCTGGTGCTCCAGCACCTAATCCAGCTCCATTCCCATCTCTGTATACACTCCAGCCCCTGAAGGTCCTTGTCATGAGATGCCCAAAACCGGATACAGCACTCAAGGTATGGCCTCACCTGCCTGGGTTTAGGCAGCTCAGGACAGATCTTTATTTTATCTGCTCTCTGCAGGTGTTTTCTTGCACACTCTCCAATAACATGGCCACACATTATTTATTCTGCACCTTGCTCAGTGCCTACAATGAGAGAGGCTTAGAAACCTTCCTTGTACCAACTGCTGTTGTAAAATAAGGCTTGAATTGAAGTGATATTTTTTTTTTCCATGTGAAATCGTATTGATGTCCAAAATACCTTTAATCCTGGCAGCACAGGCCTCTTACCATGACCATTCCTCATTGCTCCCTTGCTGTGGGGTTGATTTTTCTTTGAATTGGAATGAATTTCGCACTAAGGAGTTCAAAACAAAGAGGGTTGATCTAAAAATGAGACCTTTCACTTGGCCCCGAGCAGTCCTCTCATTCAGCAAACAACTCCAGCTCTGCACCTTTCTCATTCCATTTGGATAAAAAAGATAAAATGGAGAGTTCGTTTCATCCTTCAGCAGCTCCATCCTCGGGGCAGCTCTGGATTTGGGCTGGATTTGGGGATGGATGATCCCTGCACTGTGCAGGAGCAGCAGGAGCAGGGTGTGGGTGATGCAGAGCACAGAGCAGAGGTGCCAGGGCCAGGCTGGAGCAGCCTCCCAGGGTTTAGGGAAGATGGGAATCTCCATCCATGCATCCTCTGTGATGCAGGGCAAGGAGCTGAAGGATCCTCACCTTGGGAATGCAGATCCAGGGCTGATGTGGGGAACTGCAGATAACTCATCAGAAGTTTACAGGAGGTTTGACTCAGTGCAGGCAGGGCTGAAGGATGATAAATGCTCCAGAGTTCGTCAGCCTGGTGACATGTGGAATAGCAAAAAACTGCTTGGTATATTCAGGAGCTTGAGCTTTAATCTCTGACTCCTCAGCTTCTCATTTTTATATGTGACATTGCTGGGAAATGAATTTATATATAAAATCATTTCTATCTGAAATCATTTATACATGATGTGCTGAGAAATGAAATATTTTCAACTACATTGTTCAGAAAAGTTGAGCCACATTGGAGAGGAAATGAGCAGTTCTCTGTTGAGACAGGGTTTGGATGTTGTATAGTAAATAATAATTAGGGTGATAAAAGTCTGCAGTGAACAATTATCCATTCCACAAACAAGGCAGGTGTTTGAGGGGGAAAAATAGGAGGCAATTGGGTAATGAGGCTGTAGCACAATGTGTGAGCACAATGTAATTTGCACAGACAATTTAAATCTGGCATGGGCTGCTCTTGGAGCACCTGACATGGAAACATGGATATGTCCTGGACATGATTTTTGATGTAACACCACATTAACAATTATGAATCTTTCTGTGCAGAATGACTCAGTGCTCCTGGCTGAGCTCAGGCCCTGGAACAACCTGAGCTGTGGGAGAAACAAAACAGAAGAGGTGGATATTTGGTGCTTGGCTCCAGTTTGGCCACTCTGGCTGCCCTGAGTGAGGGGAGACGTGGCCACTGCACATTTGTTATTCCACCCTTTCCCTTCAGTCCAGCTCACTGACAATCCAGCCCTGCAAGAGGGGGGATTTGCTGCTTTGCAAACAGCTCGCTCCTGCTGCTCAGCCAGGTTAAGGAGCAGCCTGCCAGCCCTCCCAGCGGTGATGGGGATTTGCTGGTGGATGCTGGGGATTTCCTGGGATGCTGAGGCTGATTCCCAGCCCTGCCGTGGTGCTCATGGGGTGCAGGGAAGGCAGCAGGAGCCACATCCCCGCTCCCAGTGTGCTGTGCTGGGTGTGTGGGCAGCCTGTCCCCCCTGGCCGTGGTTTCTGTGTCCCTGCAGCAGGGATTGTGCTGCTCGGGCCCAGCTCCCTCGCCGGGTGAAAATGTTTCATCTCAGACAAACACTTGTCTCATTATCGGCCTGCGCTGGCTCTGCACTATCTGCTCACTGCCTGGCTTGGAGACACCTGTTCTGTGTCCAAGCATTTGAGAGAAAAAACTCTCCAAAGCTGTCAACAGACATGAAAAGGCTCCCTGTTTCCATGGGAACGTGCTCGGCTGAGCCCCGAGGATAATGAACTGCTCCCCGCCTGCGGAAGCACTGGCCGCTGCTGCTGCAGGGCTGGGCGAGCTGCTCCCGGGGCTGCTTTGGACATGCAGGTCCCTGAGGTGCTGTCCTGCGGGAGCCATTCCCAAAGGGGACACCATGCCCTGGCAGTGCCCGTGGAGGGGGTGGATGTGGGACCTGGGCTGGAGGAGCTGGGAGCAAACACCGGCTGCTCCCACGCTCATTCCCTCTGGAGCTCAGCTCCTCCAGCCTTCACCAGTGCTCTGAGTGAAGGGTGTGGGATAAAACAGTGTCATGGGGCTGCTAAAATCAGCCTGGGTAGGAATGTTTAGTGCTGGGATCCACATCTCTTTTCAGTGGGAAAGTGTTGGAAGAGTTCTTGTGCTGTGACTTCAAGGGTGCATCACAGAATCCCAGAATGGTTTGGGCTGGCAGGGACCTTAAAGCCCATCCAGTCCCACCCTTGCTTCCACTAGCCCAGATTGCTAGACACCTTCCACTAGCCCAGATTGCTCCAAGCCTGGCCTTGGACATTTCCAGGGATCCAGGGACAGCCACAGCTTCTCTGGGAAGCTGTGCCAGGGCCTCCCCACCCTCATGGGGAGGAATTCCTTCCCAATATCCCATCTATCTCTGCCATCTGTCAGTTTGAGCATGTCTACTCTGAGTCTGCTGTGCCCACCTTTTCCTTCTTACAGTCATGGAATCGTTAAGGTTGGAAAAGCCCTCTCAGATCAACAAGTCCAACATCAGCACCAGCACCACAGCCTTGTTCACCACTAACCCATGTGGTGCCACATCTCCACCTTTTTTTGAACATTTCCAGGGATGGTGACTCCACCACTACCCTAAGAAGCTGTACCAGTGCTTTACAAGCCTTTCCATGTAAAAAATTTCCTAATATCTAATCTAAATCTCCTGTGGCACAACTGATGGAGGTCCAGAGAGTTGGAAACTTGAACTGGGATAACTGTGAGAAAGAAAGGACAGGATCAACAGGTGCCTGCATAAGTAGGACAGGATGTCCTTCATAAAGGGCAGGCATCAGGCTCCACAGGGCTCTTCAGGAATCTTTGAAGGCATCACAGGGCATGTAGACAAGGTAAATCCTGTGGACAAAAATCCACTTAGATTTCTGGAAGGCTTTTGATCACTTTCCTCAGTGGAGCAGCTTAAGGATGCTAAGCCCCTGTGGGCTAAGAGGAAAGGTCATCCCATGAGTAAGTGCTGGAAAGGCAGGAAGAGCCTCTCACCCAGGGAGGGAGGGAGGCCAGCAGTGGTGCCTTGCAGGCATCTGTGTGCCTGCAGCTTGTTCCCTGTTCCCTGTGCTCATTAAAGGTCTGGAAGGTCAGTCAAGATGGAATGGAAAGGTAGATGATGCTAAGAAAGGGTGCTCAGGAAGGGAAGCACCTCGTGGGACGGAGTGACCAGGAATAAAGTGGAGAATGCAATGCAGAGAAAGGCAGGGATGCACGTGGGGACAGGCACTTGTCAATCCATGCAAATGCTGAGTTCTGAGCTGGGCTCTCACTCCCCAGGGACATCCTAAATTATTCTATGGAAATGGTATGGCACAGCTCTGCTGCTCTCCAAAAGCAAGAGGATTAGGGGAAAGGATCAGGGAATAGAACAGAGCCTACAGCCAGCGCTCTGTGACTTGTCTGCTCAGTCAGTTCCACACACCCACCTCATAAAGGACTTCCAGGAGCTTGGAAAGGCACGGGGAGGAGCAGCAAGCAGCAGCAACATGGGGAGAACTTGAATGTGAGGAATCATGGAATGGTTTGAGTTGGGAGGGACCTTAAATCTCATCCTTTTGTGGGCAGTGATGCCTTCCACTAGACCAGGTTGCTCCAAGCCTTGTCCAACAAGAATTAGGTGCTTAACAACAGCAGTAGCAGAGGGAATATTCAAATGAAGATGATACTTCATAATTAAACACATAATTGCACATTGCTCCTTGCAGGGTCCCTCAGACTGGGTGTCTAAGTTGACAGACTTCCCATGGGATGTGCTCTAGCCATTCTTCAGGAAATGGAGGGGAAAATGAGATGTTTATTATTCACATTGGGAGGTTTCTGTTTCCTACTGTGGTGTCTGATTGTTAACAGAGAAACTGCACACGGTACTTTGTGTTGCTTATTGGGGTTTTGGGCTTTTTAATCTCTGCATTCATGGCTCTTTAAAAGCTTACAAAAACAGGTTCCCCTCTCCATGAGGCTTCTGGTTTTCTTAAGGGAGATTAGACAAGGTGCAAAGGCATCTCTTCTGCAGAGAAGACAACAGTGAAGTGTCTATCGGGGAAAGAAGGAAAACCCCTCTTGGGAGCACTTGTCAGTTCCCCCTGCTATTTCAGGTGTCGGGCTCCTGCACGGCATTTCAGAGTGGTTTGCTCTGTTTATTTGGTGTTCCAGACCAGAGGGAAAGGTCAGCTGAGGAGGTGACCACTTGCACTGGATGGCCATGATCCCAAAGGGATGATCCCATTTGCTACTGGGCTCCTAAGACCCATTCCCAGCCCAGAAGAGAGTTCTCAGGGATGCATGTCACCCAAAATAAAGCCAGCAGGAGCCAGCAGCCAGCTTAGTGCTCGAGCCTGTAGCTGGAGTGCTGCAGGGATGATTCTCCAGCTTCTCCAGGTTTTCATTAAGAGTCTTTCAGCTCTAATGCCCGGGAGCCACTGCTGAGCACTGCCACTCTCTTATGTTACACGCTGTAGGAGAGTGAAAGCAAATAAGTCTAAAAGTGTGGAATAAGTCATCCTAATGTCAGGGATATGAGGTGTAAGTGCCCTGCTGATGGCAGAGATGTGATTAGCCCTGGGTCAGGAAGGTGTAGGATCACACAGCCAGCACTGCTGTGTGCTTAATTTTGGCAAGGTGCTTCAGCACTGCATCATTTATCCCTGTTCCAACCTCTGCAGCTGCCTGAAAGCACTGCTGCCTCATCCTGGGCAGCCCTGAGGCCTGGCTGGGACTCTGGGAATCTGTGCCTCCCAGAACAGGACTCTGCTGGGGAAATTTGTTATCTTACCCTGCTCCTTTTCTTTCAACAAGGAGACAAATAAAAGAGCCATGGCACAATGGACCAGAAAATTTAAATACAATAATGAGAAAACAGGTAATAAAAGTTAGTTTGGCAAGAGGCTGCCAGGGCTGGCGGGGTGTTCATTATGTGCTGGATCAGGAAGTCTATGAAATGTTAGTGTGAAGGGAATTCATTTCCCAGTAACAAGCATGACAGAGCAGTGAATCGAGCAGGAGGCTGTCTGCAGGCACCAGGGTGCTGAGGCCTCATCAGAATGTCACTTTCAGGGACTTTACTTGAAGAGCATGTTCATTTGAGCTTTGAAAAATCCAAATTTTTTGCCCAAAGCAAAGATAGGTCCATGCTCCGTGCATGGATGTGCTGCCAGGAAGAACATCCCACCTGGGAACACCTCACCTGGGAACAACCCACCTTCCCTGCTTGGCCACAGGGGATCATCCCTTTCTTTTGTCTCGTGTCTTGCCTCTTCCAGGCTCAGATATCCCACTGAGGATCTGTGCTCAACTTCCAAGGACTTTCTGCCCATTGGTGTGACATGGAAAACCTGTTATGGGCAAATCCATGGGGCTCTGAGGAATTCAGCAGTACTGGGGAGGGGAATATAATCTCAGAGCTGAGGGATGTGAGGCACAGAGCAGAGAGGGGAGGATGCAACAAGCCGAACCACAGGAATGTGAGTTTATGGGGGACTGGCAAAGACTAAATCTGGAAGGTAGGTCTTCTCCAAAACTTGCTCAGCAGGGTCAGGCGGGAGGTGAGGATTCTGCAAGCTCTGGAGATCAGTTGGTGTAGGCACACAGCTTGTGGTGATTGGGATGGGGCCCAGCCTCATCCCCAGTGGGCACAGCTGTGAGAAGCAGGTGAGCAGCACTGACAGCAATGAGCCATGGAGTGCCCAGGTGCACTGAGCAACCACCAAGGGAACAGAGGGCACACAGGTGCCATGCATGACCATGAGGGGATAAAAGGCTGGGCTGAAGAACAAGAAGGGTGGAGCTTGCAGCCTTCTGAAGTGCCGTGATGTTGCTCTGTATGGGCAGACACCTGAAGCCTTCTGATGAGGTGAGGTGTTACTCTGTATGGGTTGGAGCTTTCTGCAATTGTGTGGTGATACTCTGTGTGTTGTGGCAGTCTCAGCTGTGACAAGTCTGTGCAAAAACAAACAAACACACAGCACAGAGGTGGCTTCTCTGGGGATGGCTGTGCCAAAGTGGAAAGAAAAGTGGGATATGGCTTGTAAGCAGGGAGTGCTGATCCCAGAGCCCATGCCTGGTGACAGGAGCATGAGGATACTGTAGCCTATTTTGGGAGCCCAGGCTGGCTGGGCAAAGCATGAAACTTACACCAAGCCACAGGGTTATAAAGCCCAGACTAAAACATCTCTTAAGCCCAGGCAGGGTGCACCAGTCTGTAGTTTTTCCAGTGAGCCTCACAGGGGGATGGTAGAAGGGAATTATCCCTCCAGGCACTGTCAGAGCTGTGTTACTGCTGGGAACCCTTCGGTTTGCCTGGAAGTCCTGCTGAGCCCTCCCCTGGAATAGTCACTCCCTTTTCCTTGGACCTGCCCTCTCCCAGTCCCTACTGCCATTAAGTGCCAGCCAACCTTGCTGTGGCAGAGATTTCCGGGCAGGGGCCCTCCAGAGTTGTGTCTTTCCTGTAGTTTTCTCCATTAAATCCATCCTGGGTCCCCATCATCCTGGTTGAACCTTTTTCCTCTCCTCCCAATGTCTTGGAAGAGCAAAACCTCTCTGCTGGGCACAAGCCAAAACCTGGGTGGATGAAACTCAATGTTCCTAATCCAACCAAGGGACTGCTGGGTCTGACATGGCTCGCACAAGGAATTTATAGCTCGGGGATGAATGCTCTGGAAGTGAGACTCATATTAGGCTGAGAAAAAAGGAAGAGGAACTAAGAGGCAGGAATATAAAGATGGAAGTCCTCCAAAAAAGAGACATTTAGTGCAGGGACTTTGCAAGTCAGACTCAGTATATTATATTTTTATTGCTACAAGAGTCTGCTTGGTAATTTGTGCTGCCCTATTATTGCAAGAGAATTAATTGCACGGTGGCTCTCACTGAGCACTGGGGATCTGCAGGAGGCAGCCAGGGATGGAGCAGCCGAACATCCGGAGCCTGCGGATCTGGAGCCGGGTGGGAGTTCTTGGCCATGGGGCTCTTTCCTTGCGATTGAACAGGGAAATGGAAGAGCTGAGAATGAAAGGCTGAAACAAATGGCACTGTTCAAACCTTGCAATGTGATTTTTAAATGAATATCTGCAGCCCTCTGGGCTGCCTGAATAGGCGGGACTGGCTGTCTGATTCCCTGCTCCTGCCAAAGGCTGGAACGCCTTCCCTTGGCTTTAAGTCCTTTGATCTATCACACGAGGCACATTGATTAAAAAACAGAGAGGAAAAAATGGGAAAGAGTGCAACAGGACCCAGGACTATGGAGGTCACTGGGTTTGCAGCAGCCTGCAAATGTTTTGCTGCCAATGTGGCCTTTCTCTGTGGCTGGAATGACTCAGGCACACAAGGTCTTTCCAAGGTGCAGAGCTCAGGTGGCAGGAGGCTTCCCTGCTCCCAAACACAGCTGGAAGCAGAAGCAGGAGTGTGTGAAGCTAGATTTCCTATGGATTTTGGAGAAAACAGGCTGTACTCAGCTATTTGCACACTGTAGTTACAGGCTGCAGTGAGTTGTCCCTAACAGAATTGCCTCCCAAGGGGCAGCTCTGGAATACTGTGCTTAGGGAATTTGGTTGAATTTCTCCCAGATGCCCATGTTTCCAGTGTAGGCAGATGTCCTGGAGTGACTTTAGGATCAGATCACAGCCGGTCACCAGCTGTGGGGCTGCAGGTGATGAAGTGCCTTTGAGGATGGGGGTGGGACAGGAATCCCGGAGCTGTGAGCCTGCCTGGGCAGAGCAGCCTCTCCTGGCTGGGTGGTGTGTGCCTGTGGCAGGGCTGGCTCAGCTCTTCCTGCATTGATCCAGTTAGGGACATGAACTGCCTCTCAGCATCTGCTCTGCTTCCAGATCCTGTGGAGCCAGCTTTGGTTCTCCACACCTGTCTTCCTGGCCTTTCTTTTCCCTGTTGGACAAACCAAATAGTATAGTTGGAGTTGTGATATGTATTCAAATCCACCCTTTCTCCCAAGGGCCTCCCCTGTTTTCTCTCTATTTATCCAAGGCTGCTTGGAATCACAGAGGGATTTGGGTCGCAGGGAACCTTAGAGTTCATCCAGTCCCACCCCCTGCCATGGACAGGGACACCTTCCACTATCCCAGATTGCTCCAAACCCCATCCAACCTGGCCTGGAACACTTCCAGGGGTGAACAGCCACAGCCTCAGCAATTGGCAACACTGGGATAAAGCAGCACCTCTGATTTTCTTACGAGGCAGAGAATGGAGCATTTGCTTCCCAGTTTATTTTCCTATTTCATCTCATGAACAACTTTCTGGGTGTCTTGCCACCTTTGGGGCATTTTATTATTTTATTTCCCTGAAGGAACCCAGGTGTAAAGCTGGGGGTGCTCTTAACCATCGTGGCTTTCATGGCACCGCCACTTACAAAGGTCTGCCCTAGGCAGGGAGGAGCAGAGTCCTGCCCATGAGCGACACGTATGTCACACACAGGGCACACACCCCTCTCTAAACCTCCTCCTGGAGGTGCCTGGTATGGCTCATTGGGAACGAGAGCTGCCTGCACCCCTTTCTGTGCCTGCATCATCCCAGCGCAGCTTTCAGATCAACGCACGACTCGCCAGGGAATAATCCTGGCGTTAGCCCTGTTCCCACTGGGCTCGGATTTCTGTTGATTGTTTCAGCAGCCCCAGTCTCTCACCAGCCGCTTCTCCCCAGCCCCGCAGCTGTTCCCAGGCTCCCTGCGCTCGGCAGGACCGAGCCCACCGGGGCCAGGGAGCCGCTGCTCGGAGGAGCCCACCCAGCTCGGACGCGTGACCCCGGCGCTGCCGGAGCCAGGAGGAGCTCCTGGCGTGTGGGGTTTTTGGATTTGTGTTCTCTGGCACGGGGCTGAGCGGCTCTGCGGGGGCCAGCCCGGTCTGGAACAAATCAGGGAGCCCTCCGGTGCTTTGTTGTGTTTCTGGCTGAGGCACTGGGTGAGTCCTGCTGCCTTTGCTGCTCTCCCGTTGCCGGCGAGGAGCCGAAACCTCCCGGCAAGGCTCCGGGAACGAGCACAGAGGCTGCGGGGAGCGTGCTGGGAAGAGGATTCTGCTGGAGGAGGATGAAGGCTGTAACTCCCTTTTCCCGCAGGCTCCGGTCCAGGCAGGCACTGGAATCTTCCGCTGGCTTTGCCCACCAGCCGCTGGGGCCAGGAATGCTGCGCTCCCGCACTTCTGGCAGGAGGAAACAATTCCTTGCTGGCAAGTCCGTACACATGCACAGGATCTTTTCCAGCAAGATTTGTGATGTTTTCGAAGACATAAAGTAATTTGGGTCTAATTAAATCGTTGGAATTGCTGGTGATGGATGACTTGTAAATTCATCTTGCGAAATGCTGGCAGCTGCCTCGGGGATCGGTGGGAGCTGCTGCCAAGGTCCCCCAGCCACGGTCCAAAGGGTGTAACCCCCAAAGCCACAGCAGGGGTGTTGGAAATAACTTCCTCCATAGAAAAGAGCTGTTGTGTTGGCCTTGTTTCCTGTTCCTAAAGGCTGCTGCTCCGAAGGTCCTGTTGTCATCTCTGGAATACTGAGCAGGTTTGGGGTATGTTTGAAATGCAGAGATTAAATTCCAGTTGCTGAAAGGGGATCAAGGACCTGGATACCACAATACCTGCAGGGTCTTGCTCACAGTGGGCTGCAAAGGCCTTTGCACTAAAAGGGAACAAATGGAAACCACAATGGTTTCCTCTTCCATTAGAAGAAAATTCAAAGAGAAGCTGGATTTTCCTTCTTTTCTTTTTGCAGCCTCCTTAAAGTGGGGTGTTTTAGCAATATGCAGCCAACTTTTTCTTGTGCATTAAATAAAAATATGACCCTGGTACAGAGCCAATGTGTTGGGAAAAGAAAGTCCTAGACCTGGGGACTTGGACCTTTGGGGCTAACAGGATTTCTGAAGGTGGTGTCAGGCTTTCCCCTCTCTTTAGGGCTCACTTAAGGAGCTCACCTGCATTTTTACAGCTGTAATGTGAAGGGATTAAGAAGCATCTGGAGCTGTTGCACCTCTGCTCCTGAAAAATGCAAATCCCAAGCTTGGTATTCATAGGATCCTGAAGATCAAAGACACAGCTCTGTGGATGTGGCATGGCTCTGCTGCTCCTGCTGAGAAAGTCAGCCCATAGGGACAGCTCTGGGAGCTGCTGGTCCAGCTGAGAACAGCCACAGAAGCTGCTCTCACATTCCCATTCCAGCTTTTCCTGCTGTGCTCTCAGGGCTCTGTGAGCCTGTCTCCTGAGGGAGCATGAGGGATCACCCACTGCCAGCCTAGCTTTCCAGGGGTGAGGACTGCACAATTTTCCAGCTGCAGTTTGTAGAGAAAATAGCTCCTGGAAATACATTGCAAAGCTGATTCTTTGGACCAGGAATGCTTTTCCTTAAGGTACTCAGGGAGAAAGGGATTCATGTTGGATGTAATGAGTTAATACAAACGGCACAGATTGGATGTTTTGCCTCGGGATCAGGCAGAGTCGGTGGCTTTTGTCACAGAGCAGTGCTACATTGGATCTTCACAAGGAAAGAAATTTTCCTGAGGGAAAGCATTGCCAATGCGCAGGAATTAATTTCTGTTGAGACGTGAAGCTGCTGGAGCGGGGCCCGCAGAGGCTGTGGAGGAAGGGCCTGGAGCATCTCTGTGCCCAGGAAAGGCTGAGGGAGCTGGGGCTGCTCAGCCTGGAGAGGAGCCCCAGCTGAGAGGGGCCTCAGCCCTGGCTGGCCCTGGGTGCAGGGAGGGGCAGAGCAGGGCCCGGGCTCTGCTCCGGGACCAGCAATGGCACCAGAGCCACGGGCAGGGACTGAGCCCAGGAAGTTCCACCTGGACACGAGGAAGAACTTTCCTGGGCAGTGACGGAGCCCTGCACAGACCGCAGAGAGCGTGTGGAGTCTCCCTCACTGGAGATATCCCAGAGCTGTCTGGGCACAATGTGTGCCATGGGCTCTGGGATGGCCCTGCTGGAGCAGATGGACCCACTGAGGTCCCTTCCAGCCTGACCCATTCTGGGACTCTGTGTGACTCTTCTTGGTGGGAGGTTCTTGTACCATAAGGCAACATTTTGCTGAGCAATTGCTGCCCCCAAACATTTTCACATCTCTGTGAAAAATTCAAAATGTTTGGGATAAAAATTTCTCCAGAGTGAAAATGTACGCAAAAATAAAGTGGGAAAAATGTGATTTCACCACAATTCTTACCCCACCACATTATGAAGGATAGGGAATGAGATTTTTCCGTACCTTACACCGTTGTTCCATATTTCTTCATGGAGCTAAACCCAGCTTTACCTAAAGCTATAGGGGCACATACTCTGCAATCACTTTGCACTCAGGAATATGTGTTTGCAAATGGAACACTAATCATTCCTGCTTTCCCAGCCCGTCTCTGAGGAATACATAATGTAATAAAGCAGACAAAAGTTCCTGTGAATAGGGGAACTTTACGAGGGCTGCTCCTGGGGTGCTCATCACAGCCTCATCACGGAGCGACGTGACAGCAATGCCAGGCGGGAAGGCTCCGCTGGGAAGGGTGGCGCTGGCACTGGGGCTTGTCACAGCCTGACAGGATTCATGGCATATCTGCTGGCAGCGTGGTAATTAACTCGCCCCACCAGCAAGCACTGAGGGCTTGGCTTGCACGGGCTGGGTGATTAATTTGGGCTATCAGTTATTTATTTATTTGTTGTGCCTGGGAGTGCTCTCCTGCAAGTGCCACGCCACTGGCAGACGGAAATTCAGCTTGTCCTTAGCGCTGGATGTTTTCCTGTCTCCTGTGCAGTTGGGAATGGGGCTGTCTGAAGTGACAACACCCAAAACAGAGAAGCTGCAGCTGCCTAAACCCTGGAAGTGTCCAAGGCTGGGTTGGACAGGGTTTGGAGCAACCTGGGATAGTGGAAGGTGTCCCTGCCCATGGCACAGGATGGAATGGGATGTGTTTAAAGTCCCTTCTGACCCAAACCATCCTGGGGTTTTGTGAAATGGGGAGATCCCTGCAGGGACTGCAGCAGTGAGCTGGGGCTGGGTCTCCCTGACTGCCAGGGGGTTCCTGGTGGAAAGACCAAGGTAAAACACTCAGTGGCATGTTCTGTTTTCCTGATGTGTGTTGAGAGCAGGACACACTGGGAAAAGATGGATCAGAGGTAGAGGACACACTCAGAATTCAAAAAGTTGCATTAAGGGAAGTGATCCTATTAATTTGCTTTTCCGTATGTTTCTATACTTAAAAATTCTCAAGTATTTCTGCATATAAAACTCCCCCTGCTGCAGTGTTGCATCAGTGGGGTTCATGTTTTCGGGGGAAGAGGCATTTGGGTTGTTGCTTTCAGAGGTCTTTTGGAGAGAATTAAGGTAGTGAAACATCCCAGTTTATCTCAGCTGAGATCCTGACCTCACATGGCAGCAAGAAGGACTCTGTTTATTAGACAAGCAGGAAGTTACAGGTGTGATGCATGTGCAACTCCTCTCTCTTCCTCGTGGTGGTTCTTCCATTGGAGTTATTCCCATGTGGAATAGCTCAGCCCACTTTTTCTAGAGGGCAGGAACAGCATTTTCCTCCACATTTCCCCCTGCATTTCCCCCAGCCTCTGCCTTTAGGAGCCTGATTTTCTCATCTTTGCTCCTTTGCATGTTCCTTGCTGCTCCAGCTGATCCTGGAGGAGGAGGAGGGAGAGCCTGCTGCTGGGAAATGTCCTGCTCCATCTCCTGCTGCCAGGGCAGGCCTTTGCCATGAAGGGGGATGTGTATCCTTGCTCCCTCCCCTCCCAGCACGTGGGAAGCTCCTGGATGAGCAGCTCAGCAGCAGCTCCTGTGCATGGCCCTGTTCCCAGTACATAATGGGTTCTGCCTGATATCCATTCTCCCTCTTCCTAATAAAGTGGTACCACCTTGGTGGCAGAGCCAGCCTGGAAAATAATACAGCATTTTGCACTTGGAGGCACGGGAAGGCAGGCTCTGGGGAGTGATCCTCCCCGAGACACAGGAATTATTGCAATTACCCAGCAATTGGAGGGAAAGCAGAATGCAGCTGCAGGCTTTCCAGGCACACTTTTCCAGCATTAATATTTTTAATTAAGGTTATTGGCAGTGAGTTGTGATTTTGGCAGAGCAGATGGCACAACCTGAGGGGTGAGCTCTGCTTGTCCCCGTGGTGGGGGACAAGGTGCAAAGGTGCTTCTGCAAGTCTGCCTTGGGCCTGTGCAACCCCTTCTTCCCTCCTGCTGAGGGGTCACTGCGGGGACAATGCCATTCTCCTTCAGTTCAGGGACTGTTTTATGAACTTAATGAAAATTCCAGGAGGAGTGAAGTCTCCTGCTTGCTCCTTGGCTTCTGCTGTTAGAGACAGGGGTCCAGGAGATGTGGTGAGGCTGCCAGAGGATCAAAGGCATTTCATTTTTTGAAAGCATCACATTGATTTTCAAATCAATCTGGTTTACGTACTTCTGGAGACTCTTCCACCTCCACCCCACCTTGGCCATCTCGTAACACTTTTATGAGTTTAAGAATCTCTAATAATCAGTTTAAGAGTCTCTAATTATCAGACACTAAGTGGTTTCCCCAAGGTCACATGGAAAGACAGCGTCAGATCAAGGAGCCAAGGCTGGGTCGAATACACCCATGGATCATCCTGAATCCTTAGGCCAAAAAGTTCTGCTGTGAGGGAGTTTTTTGGATGGTGGTGTGGGGTTTTGGGACGTATTCAACAACCACAAAGGGCCAACAGCCCTGCTTGTGCTCTGAGGTCTTCACCTTAAAAACGTTGTGGTTTGGTTGTTCTGCCAAAACAGAGACCCTGAGGTTGCCAGGAGGTGGTTGGCTGGTATAGGACATTACTCCACCTTCTGTGGGAAGGACAGAAGGCTATGTGGGGGTTTGGCTTTGAGGGTAGGAAGGCAGCAGTAGCCAAAAAAACAAGTTTATACTGCATATTATATTAATCAGGAGTGTTTAGTTTTTGAAGGGTCTGCTGCTCCATGTCTGCATAGTGAGGAAGGAAGAATTACAGGGTGCTTCCAAAATATCCCATTTAAGGTTTGCAGCTGGAGCCAGTGGTCATAAGGTCAAGGTTAAGCTTTGGGACAGTGACCTCAGGTTTCTGGAGTGGGGCTAATAATGTGTGTCCTCACATGTTGCCTCCTGTCTGGAATTGTCATCCAATTGTCATTTGCCCTCAACTACCAGAGCCAGGCTGCTGGATGGGCAGGGAACAGAGGTACTCTGCCATGCCTGGAGCAGGCTGCAGGCAAACCTGGAGATGGATGCAGCTCTCAGCATCCTGGAAGTGTCCAAGGCCAGGTTGGATGGGGCTTGGAGCAACCTGGGATGGTGGAAGTGAATGGGACATAAGATCCCTTCCCACCCAAACCATTCCATGGTTCTATTAACATGAACTTACTCACCTGGACCTTTCCAACCTCACTGCATTTAAGGCAGCATTTTCTGGAGCTTGAATAAAAGTCAACTCCACATAATGATGCCATATCTCAACATTGCCACCTTTTCTTCCATTCTGGAAATGCTTCACCTCCGTCTCTGTCAAAGCTGACAGGTAAAGTTTGGTCTGGATTTTCTGGCTCCTGAGCTCTGTGAGGAGCTGATGTAAACTGGACCTCACAGAGATGGTGGAAACCCAGCACCTTGCAAGTGACCCACAGCTCCTGTGTCCCAGGCAGTGGATGTTGATATCATAAAGGAATAATACCCATCGTGATTCCGTAGGCAGGAGGCAGCTCAACCCATCTCTACTCCTTCAATTTCAACCCAGATGCAATTTATCAACGACTAGTGGTTGTTTATTAGGTTAATTCACAAGCTGTTTGTTGGGCACACACTCACAGGGGTTTATTAACAGTATAAATCCCCTAAGATCTTTCATTTCCCCATGCCTGTGACTGTAGATGCTAATTTAGTAATTCAGACCTCACATATGACGTGTCCTCAGCCTTTTAAAGTAAAAGTCAAACCTGACAGGAGATTTTTCTCTTTAAGTGAAGACCAGCTTGGACTGGGAAAACCTGGTCTAGTGGAAGGGGCAGGGGATGGAATGGGATGAACTTTTAGGTCCCTCCCAACCCAACCCATTCCATGATAATAAAGCCAACCTGCAGGATCTGGGGAGAAGGGAGAACAAGGTGGCTCCTATCCCTGTATCTCTGGAGCTCAGGGCTGAGCTGCAGTGAGCAGCTTCCCAGAAGTAATTTCCAGGCGAAATTGCTGTAAAGAAAAAATTGACTTTTGACATAGGCTGATAAGCACTGATGTTTGTTTCCAAGGGCTTGTACTTTATGCAATTTAATGCC
Organism: Anomalospiza imberbis; assembly: GCF_031753505.1. Lineage (NCBI taxonomy): Eukaryota > Metazoa > Chordata > Aves > Passeriformes > Viduidae > Anomalospiza > Anomalospiza imberbis. The sequence continues at coordinate 20,754,808 of NC_089690.1, read as the reverse complement.
TAACAATGACTGACAACAGTGGTGATGGTGAAAAACATTAAAAAGGAAGGAACTGCAGTCATTTCCAGCTGCAAGCTTCTCTCCTGGTGGGTTTTTTCCTGTGATTTTCAGCATTTAGCCTGCTTGTTCTTATGCTATTGGTTTTGCAAGCTGAGACTTGCATCCCCAGACACTGAATTTCCAGCTGAAGTAAACCCAAAAGTCTCTGCGAAGGATGCAGTGAGTGTTGCCTCATCTTTGAAGGGGAAATGCCTTGTCCCTCTCAGATTATCTTCATGAATGGGCAAAATGCAGTGAGGTTGTGTCTTTCTAAGAGACACCTCTGAACTGGAGTTCCTGCTACAAGTCCTGTTTTGAAGGAAAGAAAAGCTCAGTTAAGCTCAGTGTTTCCCTCATCAATCATTCCCATTCAGGTCGATATTTCTGTTAGGACAAATATAACAAGGAACTGGAGTCTGGAGGCCAGAGAGGAATGAGCAGCAGGAGCCTCTGATTCTTCTTTACTGGTGGTTAATGTGGTGTGGTCTAAAATAAATCCCTTCAGGACATTTAGAGCCTCTTTAAGTACCCTGAGCCTGGTAGAGCTCCGGCCCATTCCCTGCTCTGTGTCACCCATGGTGTCAGTCCTGCTCACTCTTCCCATCTGTCCTGGGCATGGTGAGGTGGAATAGCCTCCCATTCCCAAGCAGAACTCAGTGGGGACAGAGAACAGAAGTGTGAGCGTGGTTTGAGAGGACAGGGTGGTTGGAATGTTCTTGGTGTGGGTCAGGAGCCTTTCAGATACGGCTTTTTCAAACCTGGAACTTGTCAGTGTTGGAAATGTGCTGTCCCAGGTGGATGTTTGTCCATCAAAAGAGTGGAGGGCACAGCATGGATGTGGGGCCCAGGGCTAGGTACAAACAAAACCCTCTGGCATTTCTCCTCACTCTGAGAAACACATGGAGGGGCTGGAGCGTGTCCAGGGAAGGGAACGGGACTGGGGAAGGGTCTGGAGCACCAGGAGAGGCTGAGAGAGCTGGGAAAGGGGCTCAGCCTGGAGAAAAGGAGGCTCAGGGGGGACCTGGCAGCTGGTGACTCCACGTCCTGTCTTTGTTTCAGTGCCATTCATGGCAGGACTTGTCCCAGTTGCCCTGTTTTTATGGACTGTTGATCCAAGGATCCTGAGTCAAACTCTTTTCTGGTGTCATAGCTGATGAATTCCTGTCTGGATCCAGATATAACCCTGGAACCACCAGGAGCTTGGGGGTGGTTGGAAGGTGCTGAAGTGCTGTCAAGTGAGGTGGGCTCAGCTGAACGAGTCTGTTGACAGCTTGGAGCATGAATACTTCATGCTTCATCCCTCATATAGAGCCCTCTTTGTTTATTCCCATCTTTATTCATCATCATCATCGTTATTTATTAATTAAGTTGCTTTGCCAAGCCAACTGCGTGAGCTCATGTCTGGACTTGGGTGCATCCATAATTAATTGCAAGTGTTGTGTTATGTTGCTGTGAGCAAAGGAGTGAAGAGTCTCAACGAAAAGTCTCTGGAAATTCAGAGATTACATCCACAATCCAAGTACTTCCTGACCAAGAGGAAGAACTGGAGTCCAACATGTTGTTTAAGGGGTTCATGTTTGCACAACACCTTCAGAAATGACTGATCCTCTGTCCCCCTGTCAGGACTCTTCCTGAGCATCTCCAAGTCTGCTCTAAATCAAATCAAGTTTTTCCTTTTAACACCAACTTCCTTCCCCCGCTGCACTGACCTTCCAATGAGAGGCAGGGAGAAGAAGATATCACACGTAAAACAAAGTGAGAGGAACCCACAAAGAGGGAACCAAATCCCCCCAAAGTGTCACCTTGCCAGTTGGCTTTTATTGTTTTGATAGTGAGGCAGTTCCGCTGACAAATCCGTTATCGGCCACGTGCCACGCAAAAGCAGGAATGTGCCAGGGCATTGGAAAGTCCTTCTGAAATAACACAGCTCAGAGGAGCACTTGTTAGGGACCAGGGATACAAATGCATTCCGAGCATCCAGAGAACACTCTGGAAGGGGCATAAATCAATCCTGCTTAAACTGCACCGTTCCCTGGAAAGTCTCGGCATTTGGATGCACGACAGCAGAGGAAGCGGGAGCCCGGACACAGAGGCAGCAGCCTCCTGTCCCTGGTAAGAGGATTTTATTCCAGCCAGCACCAGGTGGCCTTCCTGCTGATAAATTTCTATCAATAACCTGAGATTGGGAAGGAGAAAAACCCTCAATCCTCCCACCCTTCCTAATTTTAGTGCCCTCCAGTTCCTGTTAAACCCTGTTCCTGATTTAGACAGAAAGGTGCTTTCTTCCTGCAGGACACAGACCTTGCAGAAACACCTGCTTGGAGTTCCTGCTTAGAGTGGTAATGTGGGGGTTTGCCTTGCCTCTTGCATCAAGGCAGCACAAGTGGTGCCAGGGGCACCTTCTTCCACCTGCAAGGGACAGGAGGAAACAACCTCAAGGGGAGGGTCAGGTTGGGCATCAGGAGGAATTTCTTCATGGAAAGGGTGGTCAGGCACTGGGAGGTGGTGAAGTCCCCATCCCTGGAGAAATTCAAGGAAAACTGGACGTGGCACTCAGTGCTCTGGGCTGGTGACAAGGTCAGGATCAGTCACAGGTTGGACTTGATCGCCTTGGACATCTTTTCCAACCTCAGTGATTCTGGGACTCTGGGATTTTCAGCATGGACATGGGAAGGTTTTTAACAGCTGGGAGAGCAGTTAGACACGGGTAGAGATTGAGTCTGAGCAAGCCAACGTGTCCTGACTCAGCTTGGGATTCACCTTCCTTTTTACCCTCTCCCACAATAATGTTTTATATGCTGATCCTCTCCTTTTCCCATCCTTTCCAAGCTTTCTTCCATGCTTATACTTCCCAATACCAGTATACACCATTCTGGACAGTATCTTGAAATAAACCCTTTGCTTGAAAGAATTTAAAAATAGGCAGAGTTGAGTGAAAGGTTTTGCTCAAAGACTAAGACTAAAACATGAATTTCAGCAGTTTTATCCCTTTTGCTTTTCTTCTTTCTAAGAGCCTTTTTTCAAAAGCCAACATGAAAAAATCTAAATACATGAGGCTAATCACATATTGTAAATGCACACTAAATAAATGTCTAATTTGAGCTGTGTCTCTGCTGTCAGGGGACTGCACAGGCCATGACCTCCTGTATGTGGAGGATTCCCAGGAACCACAGGGATTTATTTTATTTTTCAGATAACTCCATTCGTAGCCGCTTCACGGCAGTATTTGTTCAACACGTTGGAGATTGATGAGCACACCTGGAGCTGAAGCCAGTGAGCTGTTCAGGAGTCAGGTCCATTCCCATTAGTTCCTAGGCTTAACTTAGTGCACATGCAACCCCGGAACTCCATATTGTAATGCTTGATGCTTTCCTACAAGGCCAGAGTTAAAATCAGAGAATGCTTTGGGATGGAAGGGACCTTGAAGCTCATCCACTTGCATGAGCCTTCCACTATCCCAGGATGCTCCAAGCCCTGTCCAACCTGGCCTTGGACATTTCCAGGGATTCAGGGGCAGCCACAGCTTTTTCTGGGCAACTGGTGCCAGGGCCTTACCTCCTTCACAAGAAGGAATCTCTTCCCAATATCCCATCTAACCTTGTCCCCTGGCAGTGGGAAGCCATTCCCCCTTGTCCTGTCCCTCCATCCCTTGTCCAAAGTCCCTCTCCAGCTCTCTTGGAGCCCTTTAAGGCACTGGAATGGGGTCTTAGGTCACTCCCCTTTCTTTTCCAGGCCTTCTCAGCCTTTCTACCTTAGAACACAGCATGCAAAAGGAAAAGCAGTTCCCTAAATCCTCTCAATCCCTCTACAAAAGGCTCCATTCTTCCAGAGCTTTGGGACAGGAGCAGAGGAGAATTCCACCCACCTCTCCGGAATCAGCATCAGGACAGCAGCGCTGAGAATTTGCATGGAGCATCCAGCAGCTCCTGCTCGTGGAGCTGTGAATGTGTTCATTTTTTAGCTTCAACAAGGTCATTCCCACTGCTAAGCATAATCCTGACACATTAGCAGGAGTGCTGTCCAATTCATTCGCACTCCATTAAGCAGCACTGCCGGGAAGGTTTTCCTGCTCTCTCGGAGTTCTTTCCCCCCAGTCACACACAGGGAATCATCTCTCAGGAGCTCAGGTGGCCATGAGGGGAACACATCGAGTCTTGCAGTGCCTGCTCCCCAGGGTGGGTGTGAAACCTGAGGCATTCTGGTGGGACTGGGGATCCCATTGTGGTGACTGGGCTGTAAACTGGACATCCCTTTCCCTGCAGGGCAGTGCACGGTGACATTCCATAGCCTCTGTACCGTTGCTCGGGGATTTTCCTCTGCTCTGTTTATTGAGCTTCAGAAAAGTCACCAGAGTTTCAAATGTCACCGTTGTCAACTTTTTGTCATTCCAGATGAAAGTGGCAGCTGATTTTTCTGTTGCTCCCACCTGGGATTTCCATCAACATCTCTCCAGGCCACTGCCTGCATTTCAGACTTTCTTCCTGGGAAAATGCAGTGCTGGGGTTTTCACAGCAACCTTTCCACCGAGTTTGAAAGATCCTCTGTGGGTTTGTTTCACTGCCCTGATTTTGTGACAAAGCTCAGGGAGTCTCCTGCCTCGTCCTGCTTGGATGGGTGTCAGTTCTGCATGAGCTGGGCCAGCCTGGGAGGGTGCACAAGGAAATATTCCTTGTCAATTAAACTGGAGAAAGTGTCAGCAGGAGAGGAGTGAAGCAGCCTCCTCTGAGAGTTCTCCCTGGGGACAGCAGGTCCTTTCCTGTCCGGATTCC